>NC_080070.1:90886399-91230399 GCF_949987535.1 Balaenoptera acutorostrata | reverse complement strand
CACCTTCAGCATTTATTGTTTGTAGTTTTCTTGCTGATGGTTATTCTGACAAGTGTGAGCTGATACCTCTCTGTGGTTGAATTCGAATGTGTCACATAATCTGTTGAAATTGAGCTTTAAGGCATGTCCTTTTTCTTTTTCAAGCTGTGATTACCCCTTAGTTCTTCAAAGTGTTCTCTTTAAGTATGTGTCACATTTTGAAATGTTGTGGCCATTACCTCCCTCAAGACATTTTGAGGGCAGGTTTCATTTACAGTTCTGCAGTACTTGTTCCTATGAAATGACCATTAGCACAGGCTTTAAAGCTGCTTTTGCAGGTAACTGCCAGAGGCTGGCAGCCTTTCTATGTCCCCCACCCTGGTAACTAGGGAAAAGCCTTTGCGGCCTGTGGTGTTTCTCATTTATAAATTAGAGTGGAGTGTGCCCAGACAAACCCACACAAGCTGATGTCTCCTTACTTTGGTTGGATTTTTAAATTTAATTTTTATTTTTTATTGGAGTAATTTTCCACTGAGTACGTGGACCACTTCTACTTTGTGCACTCCTCGGTTGATGGACATTTTCTTTGCTTCCAAGTGTTGGCTATGGTAAATATTCTTGGAGTGCAGGATTGCCAGCCTGTGACTTTTTTTTTTTTTCCTGCATTAATTTATTCTTTATTTTTCTACATCAGTACTTGAATATTTTGATTATTCCAATTTCATAACTTTTATTTATAAAACTAATTAAAATGCTTTTTGAAATTCAAATAGTTAGATTTTGTATTTTTCAGTTTTGCGTTTGTGAAAATATTGGATTATTTTATTTTTTTTTATTTTATTTTTTTATTTTTTTTATTTTTACAAGAGATAGATAGACTGACACCAAGCATTGTACATGGATGACCACAACAAAAGCAACAATGATTGCAATTACCAAACATGAAACACACTTATACTATGTCATAATATTGACATTCAGTCCAGTAATCCTCCACTGTAACAGCTCCTTTACTTTGCAGTGAAAATTGATTTGTATATTCTTTTCCTCTGAGTCCTTGTGGGATTTTTTTTTTTAATTCAGACAGAAAGTCACAAAAATTATACTCATCCTCATCAGTTCACTCAGTCCCATGTAATTAATTTCTTTTTTTTCATCTTGATCTTTTGTTAGCAGTTTTATGAGTTCATCAGTTTTTCATTAGAGTTCTGAAAATGCTTATTCATTCAGTTCAGCAGTACAGTCAGTTACCAGAAACCTGTACTTGTCAGAGTCTTTTCCATGAATTTCTTGAAGATGAAACTCTTTTATAGGAACATATTTGCAAAATCATCAGAGTACACCCAGAACTGTCTGTAAATGACAAAAGACTTAAAAATGACCATGGTTAAAGATTTGATGAAAGTTCATAATAATGCAGTTGACAAGAAAATTAGTTATTTCTGAGATATACATTTTAAAGTAATAACTAGGATTATTACTTATAACATTATACCAGAACATATAAGATTTTTAGAAGTTTCCTGTAATGTCTGAAACATTTATATTAACATATTTCCATACATATTTCCATACAAATACAAATATAAGATTTTTAGAAATTTCATGTAATGTCTGAAACATTTATATTAACATATTTCCATACATATTTCCATACAAATACAAATATAAGATTTTTAGAAATTTCATGTAATGTCTGAAACATTTATATTAACATATTTCCATACATATTTCCATACAAATACAAATATAAGATTTTGAGAAATTTCATGTAATGTCTGAAACATTTATATTAACATATTTTCATACATATTTCCATACAAATACAAGATTTTTAGAAATTTCATGTAATGTCTGAAACATTTATATTAACATATTTCCATACAAATAACCCAATGAAAGTTTAGTATTAGTTGTTTTGTTTGTTTTTTTATACTGCAGGTTCTTATTACAGCCTGTGACTTTTTGATTCTCATTTTTCTCAGGTGATAAGCCCAGCAGTGGGTGTGATTGATTGACTGGTGGCACCGTGTTTCCCTTTTCAAAGCACCTTCTTTGTGTTTTCATGAGTGGCTCTTACCACGTCCCCCTTAGAATCGAGGGTGCGCATTTCTCCACAATCGCTTCAGCATTTATTGTTTGCAGCATTTTTGCTAATGGCCCTTCTGGCTGCTGTGCGCTGATAGGTTTTTGTAATTTGGGTTTGCATGTCTTTGAATATTCGTAAAACTCATCATTTTTCTCCACCGTTTTCTTTTCTGTTAAAAAAAAAGGAAACAATTGGGAGTACAATATAAATCTTGAAATTGTTTCCTTGGAAGGTTGCCCTCTTTTGAAATTTTTGGTCGATTTTCCATCCCAGAATTTTTTTAGAGAACAGGTGTATTTTACCGAACTGCAAGTTCAGTAAATATTTAGTGACCTTTAGCAATGGGTTTAAAGCTGCTGTTGTGGGACGTGGCCTCAAGGAGGCAGCATTTCTCCATTCCCAAACCTGGGTACTAGGGCAGCAGAGCCTTTCTGGGAGTCGTGTTCCTAGGCTGTAAATTACATTGGAATGTGCATGGAGAAACCCCCATAAGTTGATGTCTCATTATTTCTTCTTGGGTTAAAAAAAGTTTTACTTGGTGTAAAGCTTAGAATATTGTTTGTCCTAGGTGTACACAATCTGGTTCATTTGTACATTATGCATGTCTTTTCAAGTACAGATCCTCTTCCCATATAAAATGTTACAGGGGGTTCTGCAGACGTCCATTGCTATATGATCGGTCTTTTTGAGATATGTATATAATATGTGTTTGTATACATATAGGAACACTAATCTTAATTTATCCATTCCCCCCACCTTTCCTTTTAGATGAGCATAGTTTCTTTTCGAAGTCTGTGAATGTCTTTCTCTGTGGAAATATGTTCATTTGTGTCAGTTATTAGATAACGCCTATAAGTGATATCATAGAATATAGGTCTTTTGCTTTCTGACTTACCTCATGTTTCGTGATTATCTCCAGACTCATTTGTGGTGCCTCAAAGAGCAATGGTTCATTGTTTTCCAGGGCTAATATTCCATTGTGTACATGGACCACTTCTTCTTGATCCATTCACCTGTTGTTGGACATTTTGATTGCTTCCCTGTCTTGGCTATTGTGAATAAGGCTGCTCTGCAGCTTTGGGGGCCTGTGTCTTCTCGATTCTTGTCTTCTCAGGTGAGAGGTCCAATGGTGCGCCTGCTGGATTGAATGGTACCTCCATTTTTACTTTTAAACACAGCTCCTTTCTGTTCTCATTATTGGCTGTTACCCCTTTACCTCTCACCTGCAGGTAGAGGGTGCACAGTTCTCTAAAATCCCTTCAGCATTTATTTTTTGTAGACATTTTGCTGATGGTCATTCGACTGGTGTAAGTTGAAACTTTTTGTAGATTAGATTGCATGGGTCTAACCCTCCCTGAGGTTGAGCTTTTATGCATTTTCCTTTTTTAAAAAAAGAGCGTGAGTAAAACTTAACTCTTCATACTCTCTTCCTGAAACATTTGCCTGTTTTGAATTTTTGGTCCATTCCCTACTTCAGCACAATTTGTTAGGGCAGGTGTCCTTTACAGCCCTGAGTCCTTATGAATGTTAAGTGACCATTAGCTGTGCGTTTAAAGCTGTTCTTGCAGGAAACGGCCACAAGGTGGCAGCATTTCCCCTTTACCTAATTTGGTTACTAGGGAAACAGAGCCTTAATGGAAGTGGTGTTCTAGGTTGTAAATTAGAATGGAATGTGCCAGGAAAAAGCCCTTTAGGTTTATGTCTCATTACTTCTTGTTCATATTTGTAATTTACTTTTTATTTTTTATCGCAGCCAATATGATTACAATGGTTTGTTTGTTCTAGGTGTGCAAGATGTGGTCCTTTCACACATATACATGTATCTATTCTTCCTCGCATCCTTTTCCCATGTAGGTTATGACACAATGTTGAGTAGTCTTCTCCTGGTCTTCCGTACGTCTTTGGTGGTTATATATTTCACATGGTTTGTATATCTCTGTTAACGCCAATATGGTAATGGTTCCAATCCTCATCCCTTTCTATTTGGTGAACCATAAGTTTTCTAATGAATCTGTGATTGCCTTTCTCTGTGGAAATATCTTCATTTGTGTCAATTTTTAAGTAACTCTTAAAAGTGATATGATAGGATATGTGTCTTTTGCTTTCTCACTTACTACAGGTGGCGTGATTACGTCTAGACTCATCTATGGTGCTGCAAATGGCATTGTTTCATTTTTTTCACTAGCGAATATTCCATCTGTACATGGAGGAGTTCTTCTTTGTCCACCCATCTGTTGGTGGACTTTTTGGTTACTTCCATATCTTGGCTCTTGTCATACTGTGCAATGCAGATTTGCCTGCCTGTGTCTTTCCAATTCTCTCTTCTTAGGTTATACGTCGAGGAGTGGGCCTGCTGGATCATATGGTAGCTCAATGTTTACCTTTTTACGGCACCTCCATTCTCTTCTCATTCGTGGCCCTTTCCAAGTTACGTCCCCTTAGAAGTTGAGGGTATGCATTTCTCCTCAACACCTTCAGCATTTATTGTTTGTAGTTTTCTTGCTGATGGTTATTCTGACAAGTGTGAGCTGATACCTCTCTGTGGTTGAATTCGAATGTGTCACATAATCTGTTGAAATTGAGCTTTAAGGCATGACCTTTTTCTTTTTCAAGCTGTGATTACCCCTTAGTTCTTCAAAGTGTTCTCTTTAAGTATGTGTCACATTTCGAAATGTTGTGGCCATTACCTCCCTCAAGCCATTTTGAGGGCAGGTTTCATTTACAGTTCTGCAGTACTTGTTCCTATGAAATGACCATTAGCACAGGCTTTAAAGCTGCTTTTGCAGGTAACTGCCAGAGGCTGGCAGCCTTTCTATGTCCCCCACCCTGGTAACTAGGGAAAAGCCTTTGCGGCCTGTGGTGTTTCTCGGTTATAAATTAGAGTGGAGTGTGCCCAGATAAACCCACACAAGCTGATGTCTCCTTACTTTGGTTGGATTTTTAAATTTAATTTTTATTTTTTATTGGAGTAATTGTCCACTGAGTACGTGGACCACTTCTACTTTGTGCACTCCTCGGTTGATGGACATTTTCTTTGCTTCCAAGTGTTGGCTATGGTAAATATTCTTGGAGTGCAGGATTGCCAGCCTGTGACTTTTTGATTCTCATTTTTCTCAGGTGATAAGCCCAGCAGTGGGTGTGATTGATTGACTGGTGGCACCGTGTTTCCCTTTTCAAAGCACCTTCTTTGTGTTTTCATGAGTGGCTCTTACCACGTCCCCCTTAGAATCGAGGGTACGCATTTCTCCACAATCGCTTCAGCATTTATTGTTTGCAGCATTTTTGCTAATGGCCCTTCTGGCTGCTGTGCGCTGATAGGTTTTTGTAATTTGGGTTTGCATGTCTTTGAATATTCGTAAAACTCATCATTTTTCTCCACCGTTTTCTTTTCTGTTAAAAAAAAAGGAAACAATTGGGAGTACAATATAAATCTTGAAATTGTTTCCTTGGAAGGTTGCCCTCTTTTGAAATTTTTGGTCGATTTTCCATCCCAGAATTTTTTTAGAGAGCAGGTGTCTTTTACCGAACTGCAAGTTCAGTAAATATTTAGTGACCTTTAGCAATGGGTTTAAAGCCGCTGTTGTGGGACGTGGCCTCAAGGAGGCAGCATTTCTCCATTCCCAAACCTGGGTACTAGGGCAGCAGAGCCTTTCTGGGAGTCGTGTTCCTAGGCTGTAAATTACATTGGAATGTGCATGGAGAAACCCCCATAAGTTGATGTCTCATTATTTCTTCTTGGGTTAAAAAAAGTTTTACTTGGTGTAAAGCTTAGAATATTGTTTGTCCTAGGTGTACACAATCTGGTTCATTTGTACATTATGCATGTCTTTTCAAGTACAGATCCTCTTCCCATATAAAATGTTACAGGGGGTTCTGCAGACGTCCATTGCTATATGATCGGTCTTTTTGAGATATGTATATAATATGTGTTTGTATACATATAGGAACACTAATCTTAATTTATCCATTCCCCCCACCTTTCCTTTTAGATGAGCATAGTTTCTTTTCGAAGTCTGTGAATGTCTTTCTCTGTGGAAATATGTTCATTTGTGTCAGTTATTAGATAACGCCTATAAGTGATATCATAGAATATAGGTCTTTTGCTTTCCGACTTACCTCATGTTTCGTGATTATCTCCAGACTCATTTGTGGTGCCTCAAAGAGCAATGGTTCATTGTTTTCCAGGGCTAATATTCCATTGTGTACATGGACCACTTCTTCTTGATCCATTCACCTGTTGTTGGACATTTTGATTGCTTCCCTGTCTTGGCTATTGTGAATAAGGCTGCTCTGCAGCTTTGGGGGCCTGTGTCTTCTCGATTCTTGTCTTCTCAGGTGAGAGGTCCAATGGTGCGCCTGCTGGATTGAATGGTACCTCCATTTTTACTTTTAAACACAGCTCCTTTCTGTTCTCATTATTGGCTGTTACCCCTTTACCTCTCACCTGCAGGTAGAGGGTGCACAGTTCTCTAAAATCCCTTCAGCATTTATTTTTTGTAGACATTTTGCTGATGGTCATTCGACTGGTGTAAGTTGAAACTTTTTGTAGATTAGATTGCATGGGTCTAACCCTCCCTGAGGTTGAGCTTTTATGCATTTTCCTTTTTTAAAAAAAGAGCGTGAGTAAAACTTAACTCTTCATACTCTCTTCCTGAAACATTTGCCTGTTTTGAATTTTTGGTCCATTCCCTACTTCAGCACAATTTGTTAGGGCAGGTGTCCTTTACAGCCCTGAGTCCTTATGAATGTTAAGTGACCATTAGCTGTGCGTTTAAAGCTGTTCTTGCAGGAAACGGCCACAAGGTGGCAGCATTTCCCCTTTACCTAATTTGGTTACTAGGGAAACAGAGCCTTAATGGAAGTGGTGTTCTAGGTTGTAAATTAGAATGGAATGTGCCAGGAAAAAGCCCTTTAGGTTTATGTCTCATTACTTCTTGTTCATATTTGTAATTTACTTTTTATTTTTTATCCCAGCCAATATGATTACAATGGTTTGTTTGTTCTAGGTGTGCAAGATGTGGTCCTTTCACACATATACATGTATCTATTCTTCCTCGCATCCTTTTCCCATGTAGGTTATGACACAATGTTGAGTAGTCTTCTCCTGGTCTTCCGTACGTCTTTGGTGGTTATATATTTCACATGGTTTGTATATCTCTGTTAACGCCAATATGGTAATGGTTCCAATCCTCATCCCTTTCTATTTGGTGAACCATAAGTTTTCTAATGAATCTGTGATTGCCTTTCTCTGTGGAAATATCTTCATTGGTGTCAATTTTTAAGTAACTCTTAAAAGTGATATGATAGGATATGTGTCTTTTGCTTTCTCACTTAGTACAGGTGGCGTAATTACGTCTAGACTCATCTATGGTGCTGCAAATGGCATTGTTTCATTTTTTTCACTAGCGAATATTCCATCTGTACATGGAGGAGTTCTTCTTTGTCCACCCATCTGTTGGTGGACTTTTTGGTTACTTCCATATCTTGGCTCTTGTCATACTGTGCAATGCAGATTTGCCTGCCTGTGTCTTTCCAATTCTCTCTTCTTAGGTTATACGTCGAGGAGTGGGCCTGCTGGATCATATGGTAGCTCAATGTTTACCTTTTTACGGCACCTCCATTCTCTTCTCATTCGTGGCCCTTTCCAAGTTACGTCCCCTTAGAAGTTGAGGGTATGCATTTCTCCTCAACACCTTCAGCATTTATTGTTTGTAGTTTTCTTGCTGATGGTTATTCTGACAAGTGTGAGCTGATACCTCTCTGTGGTTGAATTCGAATGTGTCACATAATCTGTTGAAATTGAGCTTTAAGGCATGACCTTTTTCTTTTTCAAGCTGTGATTACCCCTTAGTTCTTCAAAGTGTTCTCTTTAAGTATGTGTCACATTTCGAAATGTTGTGGCCATTACCTCCCTCAAGCCATTTTGAGGGCAGGTTTCATTTACAGTTCTGCAGTACTTGTTCCTATGAAATGACCATTAGCACAGGCTTTAAAGCTGCTTTTGCAGGTAACTGCCAGAGGCTGGCAGCCTTTCTATGTCCCCCACCCTGGTAACTAGGGAAAAGCCTTTGCGGCCTGTGGTGTTTCTCGGTTATAAATTAGAGTGGAGTGTGCCCAGATAAACCCACACAAGCTGATGTCTCCTTACTTTGGTTGGATTTTTAAATTTAATTTTTATTTTTTATTGGAGTAATTGTCCACTGAGTACGTGGACCACTTCTACTTTGTGCACTCCTCGGTTGATGGACATTTTCTTTGCTTCCAAGTGTTGGCTATGGTAAATATTCTTGGAGTGCAGGATTGCCAGCCTGTGACTTTTTGATTCTCATTTTTCTCAGGTGATAAGCCCAGCAGTGGGTGTGATTGATTGACTGGTGGCACCGTGTTTCCCTTTTCAAAGCACCTTCTTTGTGTTTTCATGAGTGGCTCTTACCACGTCCCCCTTAGAATCGAGGGTACGCATTTCTCCACAATCGCTTCAGCATTTATTGTTTGCAGCATTTTTGCTAATGGCCCTTCTGGCTGCTGTGCGCTGATAGGTTTTGTAATTTGGGTTTGCATGTCTTTGAATATTCGTAAAACTCATCATTTTTCTCCACCGTTTTCTTTTCTGTTAAAAAAAAAAGGAAACAATTGGGAGTACAATATAAATCTTGAAATTGTTTTCTTGGAAGGTTGCCCTCTTTTGAAATTTTTGGTCGATTTTCCATCCCAGAATTTTTTTAGAGAGCAGGTGTCTTTTACCGAACTGCAAGTTCGGTAAATATTTAGTGACCTTTAGCAATGGGTTTAAAGCTGCTGTTGTGGGACGTGGCCTCAAGGAGGCAGCATTTCTCCATTCCCAAACCTGGGTACTAGGGCAGCAGAGCCTTTCTGGGAGTCGTGTTCCTAGGCTGTAAATTACATTGGAATGTGCATGGAGAAACCCCCATAAGTTGATGTCTCATTATTTCTTCTTGGGTTAAAAAAAGTTTTACTTGGTGTAAAGCTTAGAATATTGTTTGTCCTAGGTGTACACAATCTGGTTCATTTGTACATTATGCATGTCTTTTCAAGTACAGATCCTCTTCCCATATAAAATGTTACAGGGGGTTCTGCAGACGTCCATTGCTATATGATCGGTCTTTTTGAGATATGTATATAATATGTGTTTGTATACATATAGGAACACTAATCTTAATTTATCCATTCCCCCCACCTTTCCTTTTAGATGAGCATAGTTTCTTTTCGAAGTCTGTGAATGTCTTTCTCTGTGGAAATATGTTCATTTGTGTCAGTTATTAGATAACGCCTATAAGTGATATCATAGAATATAGGTCTTTTGCTTTCCGACTTACCTCATGTTTCGTGATTATCTCCAGACTCATTTGTGGTGCCTCAAAGAGCAATGGTTCATTGTTTTCCAGGGCTAATATTCCATTGTGTACATGGACCACTTCTTCTTGATCCATTCACCTGTTGTTGGACATTTTGATTGCTTCCCTGTCTTGGCTATTGTGAATAAGGCTGCTCTGCAGCTTTGGCGGCCTGTGTCTTCTCGATTCTTGTCTTCTCAGGTGAGAGGTCCAATGGTGCGCCTGCTGGATTGAATGGTACCTCCATTTTTACTTTTAAACACAGCTCCTTTCTGTTCTCATTATTGGCTCTTACCCCTTTACCTCTCACCTGCAGGTAGAGGGTGCACAGTTCTCTAAAATCCCTTCAGCATTTATTTTTTGTAGACTTTTTGCTGATGGTCATTCGACTGGTGTAAGTTGAAACATTTTGTAGATTAGATTGCATGGGTCTAACCCTCCCTGAGGTTGAGCTTTTATGCATTTTCCTTTTTTAAAAAAAGAGCGTGAGTAAAACTTAACTCTTCATACTCTCTTCCTGAAACATTTGCCTGTTTTGAATTTTTGGTCCATTCCCTACTTCAGCACAATTTGTTAGGGCAGGTGTCCTTTACAGCCCTGAGTCCTTGTGAATGTTAAGTGACCATTAGCTGTGCGTTTAAAGCTGTTCTTGCAGGAAACGGCCACAAGGTGGCAGCATTTCCCCTTTACCTAATTTGGTTACTAGGGAAACAGAGCCTTAATGGAAGTGGTGTTCTAGGTTGTAAATTAGAATGGAATGTGCCAGGAAAAAGCCCTTTAGGTTTATGTCTCATTACTTCTTGTTCATAATTGTAATGTACTTTTTATTTTTTATCCCAGCCAATATGATTACAATGGTTTGTTTGTTCTAGGTGTGCAAGATGTGGTCCTTTCACACATATACATGTATCTATTCTTCCTCGCATCCTTTTCCCATGTAGGTTATGACACAATGTTGAGTAGTCTTCTCCTGGTCTTCCGTACGTCTTTGGTGGTTATATATTTCACATGGTTTGTATATCTCTGTTAACGCCAATATGGTAATGGATCCAATCCTCATCCCTTTCTATTTGGTGAACCATAAGTTTTCTAATGAATCTGTGATTGCCTTTCTCTGTGGAAATATCTTCATTGGTATCAATTTTTAAGTAACTCTTAAAAGTGATATGATAGGATATGTGTCTTTTGCTTTCTCACTTAGTACAGGTGGCGTGATTACGTCTAGACTCATCTATGGTGCTGCAAATGGCATTGTTTCATTTTTTTCACTAGCGAATATTCCATCTGTACATGGAGGAGTTCTTCTTTGTCCACCCATCTGTTGGTGGACTTTTTGGTTACTTCCATATCTTGGCTCTTGTCATACTGTGCAATGCAGATTTGCCTGCCTGTGTCTTTCCAATTCTCTCTTCTTAGGTTATACGTCGAGGAGTGGGCCTGCTGGATCATATGGTAGCTCAATGTTTACCTTTTTACGGCACCTCCATTCTCTTCTCATTCGTGGCCCTTTCCAAGTTACGTCCCCTTAGAAGTTGAGGGTATGCATTTCTCCTCAACACCTTCAGCATTTATTGTTTGTAGTTTTCTTGCTGATGGTTATTCTGACAAGTGTGAGCTGATACCTCTCTGTGGTTGAATTCGAATGTGTCACATAATCTGTTGAAATTGAGCTTTAAGGCATGACCTTTTTCTTTTTCAAGCTGTGATTACCCCTTAGTTCTTCAAAGTGTTCTCTTTAAGTATGTGTCACATTTCGAAATGTTGTGGCCATTACCTCCCTCAAGCCATTTTGAGGGCAGGTTTCATTTACAGTTCTGCAGTACTTGTTCCTATGAAATGACCATTAGCACAGGCTTTAAAGCTGCTTTTGCAGGTAACTGCCAGAGGCTGGCAGCCTTTCTATGTCCCCCACCCTGGTAACTAGGGAAAAGCCTTTGCGGCCTGTGGTGTTTCTCGGTTATAAATTAGAGTGGAGTGTGCCCAGATAAACCCACACAAGCTGATGTCTCCTTACTTTGGTTGGATTTTTAAATTTAATTTTTATTTTTTATTGGAGTAATTTTCCACTGAGTACGTGGACCACTTCTACTTTGTGCACTCCTCGGTTGATGGACATTTTCTTTGCTTCCAAGTGTTGGCTATGGTAAATATTCTTGGAGTGCAGGATTGCCAGCCTGTGACTTTTTGATTCTCATTTTTCTCAGGTGATAAGCCCAGCAGTGGGTGTGATTGATTGACTGGTGGCACCGTGTTTCCCTTTTCAAAGCACCTTCTTTGTGTTTTCATGAGTGGCTCTTACCACGTCCCCCTTAGAATCGAGGGTACGCATTTCTCCACAATCGCTTCAGCATTTATTGTTTGCAGCATTTTTGCTAATGGCCCTTCTGGCTGCTGTGCGCTGATAGGTTTTTGTAATTTGGGTTTGTATGTCTTTGAATATTCGTAAAACTCATCATTTTTCTCCACCGTTTTCTTTTCTGTTAAAAAAAAGGAAACAATTGGGAGTACAATATAAATCTTGAAATTGTTTTCTTGGAAGGTTGCCCTCTTTTGAAATTTTTGGTCGATTTTCCATCCCAGAATTTTTTTAGAGAGCAGGTGTCTTTTACCGAACTGCAAGTTCGGTAAATATTTAGTGACCTTTAGCAATGGGTTTAAAGCTGCTGTTGTGGGACGTGGCCTCAAGGAGGCAGCATTTCTCCATTCCCAAACCTGGGTACTAGGGCAGCAGAGCCTTTCTAGGAGTCGTGTTCCTAGGCTGTAAATTACATTGGAATGTGCATGGAGAAACCCCCATAAGTTGATGTCTCATTATTTCTTCTTGGGTTAAAAAAAAAGTTTTACTTGGTGTAAAGCTTAGAATATTGTTTGTCCTAGGTGTACACAATCTGGTTCATTTGTACATTATGCATGTCTTTTCAAGTACAGATCCTCTTCCCATATAAAATGTTACAGAGGGTTCTGCAGACGTCCATTGCTATATGATCGGTCTTTTTGAGATATGTATATAATATGTGTTTGTATACATATAGGAACACTAATCTTAATTTATCCATTCCCCCCACCTTTCCTTTTAGATGAGCATAGTTTCTTTTCGAAGTCTGTGAATGTCTTTCTCTGTGGAAATATGTTCATTTGTGTCAGTTATTAGATAACGCCTATAAGTGATATCATAGAATATAGGTCTTTTGCTTTCCGACTTACCTCATGTTTCGTGATTATCTCCAGACTCATTTGTGGTGCCTCAAAGAGCAATGGTTCACTGTTTTCCAGGGCTAATATTCCATTGTGTACATGGACCACTTCTTCTTGATCCATTCACCTGTTGTTGGACATTTTGATTGCTTCCCTGTCTTGGCTATTGTGAATAAGGCTGCTCTGCAGCTTTGGCGGCCTGTGTCTTCTCGATTCTTGTCTTCTCAGGTGAGAGGTCCAATGGTGCGCCTGCTGGATTGAATGGTACCTCCATTTTTACTTTTAAACACAGCTCCTTTCTGTTCTCATTATTGGCTGTTACCCCTTTACCTCTCACCTGCAGGTAGAGGGTGCACAGTTCTCTAAAATCCCTTCAGCATTTATTGTTTGTAGACTTTTTGCTGGTGGTCATTCGACTGGTGTAAGTTGAAACTTTTTGTAGATTAGATTGCATGGGTCTAACCCTCCCTGAGGTTGAGCTTTTATGCATTTTCCTTTTTTTAAAAAAGAGCGTGAGTAAAACTTAACTCTTCATACTCTCTTCCTGAAACATTTGCCTGTTTTGAATTTTTGGTCCATTCCCTACTTCAGCACAATTTGTTAGGGCAGGTGTCCTTTACAGCCCTGAGTCCTTGTGAATGTTAAGTGACCATTAGCTGTGCGTTTAAAGCTGTTCTTGCAGGAAACGGCCACAAGGTGGCAGCATTTCCCCTTTACCAAATTTGGTTCCTAGGGAAACAGAGCCTTAATGGAAGTGGTGTTCTAGGTTGTAAATTAGAATGGAATGTGCCAGGAAAAAGCCCTTTAGGTTTATGTCTCATTACTTCTTGTTCATATTTGTAATTTACTTTTTATTTTTTATCCCAGCCAATATGATTACAATGGTTTGTTTGTTCTAGGTGTGCAAGATGTGGTCCTTTCACACACATACATGTATCTATTCTTCCTCGCATCCTTTTCCCATGTAGGTTATGACACAATGTTGAGTAGTCTTCTCCTGGTCTTCCGTACGTCTTTGGTGGTTATATATTTCACATGGTTTGTATATCTCTGTTAACGCCAATATGGTAATGTATCCAATCCTCATCCCTTTCTATTTGGTGAACCATAAGTTTTCTAATGAATCTGTGATTGCCTTTCTCTGTGGAAATATCTTCATTGGTGTCAATTTTTAAGTAACTCTTAAAAGTGATATGATAGGATATGTGTCTTTTGCTTTCTCACTTACTACAGGTGGCGTGATTACGTCTAGACTCATCTATGGTGCTGCAAATGGCATTGTTTCATTTTTTTCACTAGCGAATATTCCATCTGTACATGGAGGAGTTCTTCTTTGTCCACCCATCTGTTGGTGGACTTTTTGGTTACTTCCATATCTTGGCTCTTGTCATACTGTGCAATGCAGATTTGCCTGCCTGTGTCTTTCCAATTCTCTCTTCTTAGGTTATACGTCGAGGAGTGGGCCTGCTGGATCATATGGTAGCTCAATGTTTACCTTTTTACGGCACCTCCATTCTCTTCTCATTCGTGGCCCTTTCCAAGTTACATCCCCTTAGAAGTTGAGGGTATGCATTTCTCCACAACACCTTCAGCATTTATTGTTTGTAGTTTTCTTGCTGATGGTTATTCTGACAAGTGTGAGCTGATACCTCTCTGTGGTTGAATTCGAATGTGTCACATAATCTGTTGAAATTGAGCTTTAAGGCATGTCCTTTTTCTTTTTCAAGCTGTGATTACCCCTTATTTCTTCAAAGTGTTCTCTTTAAGTATGTGTCACATTTTGAAATGTTGTGGCCATTACCTCACTCAAGACATTTTGAGGGCAGGTTTCATTTACAGTTCTGCAGTACTTGTTCCTATGAAATGACCATTAGCACAGGCTTTAAAACTGCTTTTGCAGGTAACTGCCAGAGGCTGGCAGCCTTTCTATGTCCCCCACCCTGGTAACTAGGGAAAAGCCTTTGCGGCCTGTGGTGTTTCTCATTTATAAATTAGAGTGGAGTGTGCCCAGACAAACCCACACAAGCTGATGTCTCCTTACTTTGGTTGGATTTTTAAATTTAATTTTTATTTTTTATTGGAGTAATTTTCCACTGAGTACGTGGACCACTTCTACTTTGTGCACTCCTCGGTTGATGGACATTTTCTTTGCTTCCAAGTGTTGGCTATGGTAAATATTCTTGGAGTGCAGGATTGCCAGCCTGTGACTTTTTGATTCTCATTTTTCTCAGGTGATAAGCCCAGCAGTGGGTGTGATTGATTGACTGGTGGCACCGTGTTTCCCTTTTCAAAGCACCTTCTTTGTGTTTTCATGAGTGGCTCTTACCCCGTCCCCCTTAGAATCGAGGGTACGCATTTCTCCACAATCGCTTCAGCATTTATTGTTTGCAGCATTTTTGCTAATGGCCCTTCTGGCTGCTGTGCGCTGATAGGTTTTTGTAATTTGGGTTTGCATGTTTTGAATATTCGTAAAACTCATCATTTTTCTCCACCGTTTTCTTTTCTGTTAAAAAAAAAGGAAACAATTGGGAGTACAATATAAATCTTGAAATTGTTTTCTTGGAAGGTTGCCCTCTTTTGAAATTTTTGGTCGATTTTCCATCCCAGAATTTTTTTAGAGAGCAGGTGTCTTTTACCGAACTGCAAGTTCGGTAAATATTTAGTGACCTTTAGCAATGGGTTTAAAGCTGCTGTTGTGGGACGTGGCCTCAAGGAGGCAGCATTTCTCCATTCCCAAACCTGGGTACTAGGGCAGCAGAGCCTTTCTGGGAGTCGTGTTCCTAGGCTGTAAATTACATTGGAATGTGCATGGAGAAACCCCCATAAGTTGATGTCTCATTATTTCTTCTTGGGTTAAAAAAAGTTTTACTTGGTGTAAAGCTTAGAATATTGTTTGTCCTAGGTGTACACAATCTGGTTCATTTGTACATTATGCATGTCTTTTCAAGTACAGATCCTCTTCCCATATAAAATGTTACAGGGGGTTCTGCAGACGTCCATTGCTATATGATCGGTCTTTTTGAGATATGTATATAATATGTGTTTGTATACATATAGGAACACTAATCTTAATTTATCCATTCCCCCCACCTTTCCTTTTAGATGAGCATAGTTTCTTTTCGAAGTCTGTGAATGTCTTTCTCTGTGGAAATATGTTCATTTGTGTCAGTTATTAGATAACGCCTATAAGTGATATCATAGAATATAGGTCTTTTGCTTTCCGACTTACCTCATGTTTCGTGATTATCTCCAGACTCATTTGTGGTGCCTCAAAGAGCAATGGTTCATTGTTTTCCAGGGCTAATTGTGTACATGGACCACTTCTTCTTGATCCATTCACCTGTTGTTGGACATTTTGATTGCTTCCCTGTCTTGGCTATTGTGAATAAGGCTGCTCTGCAGCTTTGGCGGCCTGTGTCTTCTCGATTCTTGTCTTCTCAGGTGAGAGGTCCAATGGTGCGCCTGCTGGATTGAATGGTACCTCCATTTTTACTTTTAAACACAGCTCCTTTCTGTTCTCATTATTGGCTGTTACCCCTTTACCTCTCACCTGCAGGTAGAGGGTGCACAGTTCTCTAAAATCCCTTCAGCATTTATTTTTTGTAGACTTTTTGCTGATGGTCATTCGACTGGTGTAAGTTGAAACTTTTTGTAGATTAGATTGCATGGGTCTAACCCTCCCTGAGGTTGAGCTTTTATGCATTTTCCTTTTTTTAAAAAAGAGCGTGAGTAAAACTTAACTCTTCATACTCTCTTCCTGAAACATTTGCCTGTTTTGAATTTTTTGTCCATTCCCTACTTCAGCACAATTTGTTAGGGCAGGTGTCCTTTACAGCCCTGAGTCCTTGTGAATGTTAAGTGACCATTAGCTGTGCGTTTAAAGCTGTTCTTGCAGGAAACGGCCACAAGGTGGCAGCATTTCCCCTTTACCAAATTTGGTTCCTAGGGAAACAGAGCCTTAATGGAAGTGGTGTTCTAGGTTGTAAATTAGAATGGAATGTGCCAGGAAAAAGCCCTTTAGGTTTATGTCTCATTACTTCTTGTTCATATTTGTAATGTACTTTTTATTTTTTATCCCAGCCAATATGATTACAATGGTTTGTTTGTTCTAGGTGTGCAAGATGTGGTCCTTTCACACACATACATGTATCTATTCTTCCTCGCATCCTTTTCCCATGTAGGTTATGACACAATGTTGAGTAGTCTTCTCCTGGTCTTCCGTACGACTTTGGTGGTTATATATTTCACATGGTTTGTATATCTCTGTTAACGCCAATATGGTAATGTATCCAATCCTCATCCCTTTCTATTTGGTGAACCATAAGTTTTCTAATGAATCTGTGATTGCCTTTCTCTGTGGAAATATCTTCATTGGTGTCAATTTTTAAGTAACTCTTAAAAGTGATATGATAGGATATGTGTCTTTTGCTTTCTCACTTACTACAGGTGGCGTGATTACGTCTAGACTCATCTATGGTGCTGCAAATGGCATTGTTTCATTTTTTTCACTAGCGAATATTCCATCTGTACATGGAGGAGTTCTTCTTTGTCCACCCATCTGTTGGTGGACTTTTTGGTTACTTCCATATCTTGGCTCTTGTCATACTGTGCAATGCAGATTTGCCTGCCTGTGTCTTTCCAATTCTCTCTTCTTAGGTTATACGTCGAGGAGTGGGCCTGCTGGATCATATGGTAGCTCAATGTTTACCTTTTTACGGCACCTCCATTCTCTTCTCATTCGTGGCCCTTTCCAAGTTACGTCCCCTTAGAAGTTGAGGGTATGCATTTCTCCACAACACCTTCAGCATTTATTGTTTGTAGTTTTCTTGCTGATGGTTATTCTGACAAGTGTGAGCTGATACCTCTCTGTGGTTGAATTCGAATGTGTCACATAATCTGTTGAAATTGAGCTTTAAGGCATGTCCTTTTTCTTTTTCAAGCTGTGATTACCCCTTAGTTCTTCAAAGTGTTCTCTTTAAGTATGTGTCACATTTTGAAATGTTGTGGCCATTACCTCACTCAAGACATTTTGAGGGCAGGTTTCATTTACAGTTCTGCAGTACTTGTTCCTATGAAATGACCATTAGCACAGGCTTTAAAACTGCTTTTGCAGGTAACTGCCAGAGGCTGGCAGCCTTTCTATGTCCCCCACCCTGGTAACTAGGGAAAAGCCTTTGCGGCCTGTGGTGTTTCTCGGTTATAAATTAGAGTGGAGTGTGCCCAGACAAACCCACACAAGCTGATGTCTCCTTACTTTGGTTGGATTTTTAAATTTAATTTTTATTTTTTATTGGAGTAATTTTCCACTGAGTACGTGGACCACTTCTACTTTGTGCACTCCTCGGTTGATGGACATTTTCTTTGCTTCCAAGTGTTGGCTATGGTAAATATTCTTGGAGTGCAGGATTGCCAGCCTGTGACTTTTTGATTCTCATTTTTCTCAGGTGATAAGCCCAGCAGTGGGTGTGATTGATTGACTCTTGGCACCGTGTTTCCCTTTTCAAAGCACCTTCTTTGTGTTTTCATGAGTGGCTCTTACCACGTCCCCCTTAGAATCGAGGGTACGCATTTCTCCACAATCGCTTCAGCATTTATTGTTTGCAGCATTTTTGCTAATGGCCCTTCTGGCTGCTGTGCGCTGATAGGTTTTTGTAATTTGGGTTTGCATATCTTTGAATATTCGTAAAACTCATCATTTTTCTCCACCTTTTTCTTTTCTGTTAAAAAAAAGGAAACAATTGGGAGTACAATATAAATCTTGAAATTGTTTTCTTGGAAGGTTGCCCTCTTTGGAAATTTTTGGTCGATTTTCCATCCCAGAATTTTTTTAGAGAGCAGGTGTCTTTTACCGAACTGCAAGTTCGGTAAATATTTAGTGACCTTTAGCAATGGGTTTAAAGCTGCTGTTGTGGGACGTGGCCTCAAGGAGGCAGCATTTCTCCATTCCCAAACCTGGGTACTAGGGCAGCAGAGCCTTTCTGGGAGTCGTGTTCCTAGGCTGTAAATTACATTGGAATGTGCATGGAGAAACCCCCATAAGTTGATGTCTCATTATTTCTTCTTGGGTTAAAAAAAGTTTTACTTGGTGTAAAGCTTAGAATATTGTTTGTCCTAGGTGTACACAATCTGGTTCATTTGTACATTATGCATGTCTTTTCAAGTACAGATCCTCTTCCCATATAAAATGTTACAGGGGGTTCTGCAGACGTCCATTGCTATATGATCGGTCTTTTTGAGATATGTATATAATATGTGTTTGTATACATATAGGAACACTAATCTTAATTTATCCATTCCCCCCACCTTTCCTTTTAGATGAGCATAGTTTCTTTTCGAAGTCTGTGAATGTCTTTCTCTGTGGAAATATGTTCATTTGTGTCAGTTATTAGATAACGCCTATAAGTGATATCATAGAATATAGGTCTTTTGCTTTCCGACTTACCTCATGTTTCGTGATTATCTCCAGACTCATTTGTGGTGCCTCAAAGAGCAATGGTTCATTGTTTTCCAGGGCTAATATTCCATTGTGTACATGGACCACTTCTTCTTGATCCATTCACCTGTTGTTGGACATTTTGATTGCTTCCCTGTCTTGGCTATTGTGAATAAGGCTGCTCTGCAGCTTTGGCGGCCTGTGTCTTCTCGATTCTTGTCTTCTCAGGTGAGAGGTCCAATGGTGCGCCTGCTGGATTGAATGGTACCTCCATTTTTACTTTTAAACACAGCTCCTCTCTGTTCTCATTATTGGCTGTTACCCCTTTACCTCTCACCTGCAGGTAGAGGGTGCACAGTTCTCTAAAATCCCTTCAGCATTTATTGTTTGTAGACTTTTTGCTGATGGTCATTCGACTGGTGTAAGTTGAAACTTTTTGTAGATTAGATTGCATGGGTCTAACCCTCCCTGAGGTTGAGCTTTTATGCATTTTCCTTTTTTAAAAAAAGAGCGTGAGTAAAACTTAACTCTTCATACTCTCTTCCTGAAACATTTGCCTGTTTTGAATTTTTTTGTCCATTCCCTACTTCAGCAAATTTTTTTAGGGCAGGTGTCCTTTACAGCCCTGAGTCCTTTGGAATGTTAAGTGACCATTAGCTGTGCGTTTAAAGCTGTTCTTGCAGGAAACGGCCACAAGGTGGCAGCATTTCCCCTTTACCAAATTTGGTTACTAGGGAAACAGAGCCTTAATGGAAGTGGTGTTCTAGGTTGTAAATTAGAATGGAATGTGCCAGGAAAAAGCCCTTTAGGTTTATGTCTCATTACTTCTTGTTCATATTTGTAATGTACTTTTTATTTTTTATCCCAGCCAATATGATTACAATGGTTTATTTGTTCTAGGTGTGCAAGATGTGGTCCTTTCACACATATACATGTATCTATTCTTCCTCGCATCCTTTTCCCATGTAGGTTATGACACAATGTTGAGTAGTCTTCTCCTGGTCTTCCGTACGTCTTTGGTGGTTATATATTTCACATGGTTTGTATATCTCTGTTAACCCCAATATGGTAATGTATCCAATCCTCATCCCTTTCTATTTGGTGAACCATAAATTTTCTAATGAATCAGTGATTGCATTTCTCCGTGGAAATATCTTCATTGGTATCAATTTTTAAGTAACTCTTAAAAGTGATATGATAGGATATGTGTCTTTTGCTTTCTCACTTACTACAGGTGGCGTGATTATGTCTAGACTCATCTTTGGTGCTGCAAATGGCATTGTTTCATTTTTTTCACTAGCGAATATTTCATTTTTACATGGAGGAGTTCTTCTTTGTCCACCCATCTGTTGGTGGACTTTTGGGTTACTTCCATATCTTGGCTCTTGTCATACTGTGCAATGCAGATTTGCCTGCCTGTGTCTTTCCAATTCTCTCTTCTTAGGTTATACGTCGAGGCGTGGGCCTGCTGGATCATATGGTAGCTCAATGTTTACCTTTTTACGGCACCTCCATTCTGTTCTCATTCGTGGCCCTTTTCAAGTTACATCCCCTTAGAAGTTGAGGGTATGCATTTCTCCACAACAACTTCAGCATTTATTGTTTGTAGTTTTCTTGCTGATGGTTATTCTGACAAGTGTGAGCTGATACCTCTGTGTGGTTGAATTTGAATGTGTCACATAATCTGTTGAAATTGAGCTTTAAGGCATGTCCTTTTTCTTTTCCAAGCTGTGATTACCCCTTAGTTCTTCAAAGTGTTCTCTTTAAGTATGTGTCACATTTTGAAATGTTGTGGCCATTATCTCCCTCAAGACATTTCAAGGGCAGGTTTCATTTACAGTTCTGCAGTACTTGTTCCTATGAAATGACCATTAGCACAGGCTTTAAAGCTGCTCTTGCAGGTAACTGCCAGAGGTTGACAGCCATTCTATGTCCCCCACCCTGGTAACTAGGGAAAAGCCCTTGCGGCCTGTGGTGTTTCTCGGTTATAAATTAGAGTGGAGTGTGCCCGGACAAACCCACACAAGCTGATGTCTCCTTACTTTGGTTGGATCTTTAAATTTAATTTTTATTTTTTATTGGAGTAATTTTCCACTGAGTACGTGGACCACTTCTACTTTGTGCACTCCTCGGTTGATGGACATTTTCTTTGCTTCCAAGTGTTGGCTATGGTAAATATCCTTGGAATGCAGGATTGCCAGCCTGTGACTTTTTGATTCTCATTTTCTCAGGTGATAAGAACAGCAGTGGGTGTGATTGATTGACTGGTGGCACCGTGTTTCCCTTTTCAAAGCACCTTCTTTGTGTTTTCATGAGTGGCTCTTACCACGTCCCCCTTAGAATCGAGGGTACGCATTTCTCCACAATCGCTTCAGCATTTATTGTTTGCAGCATTTTTGCTAATGGCCCTTCTGGCTGCTGTGCGCTGATAGGTTTTTGTAATTTGGGTTTGCATGTCTTTGAAAATTCGTAAAACTCATCATTTTTCTCCACCGTTTTCTTTTCTGTTAAAAAAAAAGGAAACAATTGGGAGTACAATATAAATCTTGAAATTGTTTTCTTGGAAGGTTGCCCTCTTTTGAATTTTTTGGTCGATTTTCCATCCCAGAATTTTTTTAGAGAGCAGGTGTCTTTTACCGAACTGCAAGTTCGGTAAATATTTAGTGACCTTTAGCAATGGGTTTAAAGCTGCTGTTGTGGGACGTGGCCTCAAGGAGGCAGCATTTCTCCATTCCCAAACCTGGGTACTAGGGCAGCAGAGCCTTTCTGGGAGTCGTGTTCCTAGGCTGTAAATTACATTGGAATGTGCATGGAGAAACCCCCATAAGTTGATGTCTCATTATTTCTTCTTGGGTTAAAAAAAGTTTTACTTGGTGTAAAGCTTAGAATATTGTTTGTCCTAGGTGTACACAATCTGGTTCATTTGTACATTATGCATGTCTTTTCAAGTACAGATCCTCTTCCCATATAAAATGTTACAGAGGGTTCTGCAGACGTCCATTGCTATATGATCGGTCTTTTTGAGATATGTATATAATATGGGTTTGTATACATATAGGAACACTAATCTTAATTTATCCATTCCCCCCACCTTTCCTTTTAGATGAGCATAGTTTCTTTTCGAAGTCTGTGAATGTCTTTCTCTGTGGAAATATGTTCATTTGTGTCAGTTATTAGATAACGCCTATAAGTGATATCATAGAATATAGGTCTTTTGCTTTCCGACTTACCTCATGTTTCGTGATTATCTCCAGACTCATTTGTGGTGCCTCAAAGAGCAATGGTTCATTGTTTTCCAGGGCTAGTATTCCATTGTGTACATGGACCACTTCTTCTTGATCCATTCACCTGTTGTTGTACATTTTGATTGCTTCCCTGTCTTGGTTATTGTGAATAAGTCTGCTCTGCAGCTTTGGCGGCCTGTGTCTTCTCGATTCTTGTCTTCTCAGGTGAGAGGCCCAATGGTGCGCCTGCTGGATTGAATGGTACCTCCATTTTTACTTTTAAACACAGCTCCTTTCTGTTCTCATTATTGGCTGTTACCCCTTTACCTCTCACCTGCAGGTAGAGGGTGCACAGTTCTCTAAAATCCCTTCAGCATTTATTGTTTGTAGACTTTTTGCTGATGGTCATTCGACTGGTGTAAGTTGAAACTTTTTGTAGATTAGATTGCATGGGTCTAACCCTCCCTGAGGTTGAGCTTTTATGCATTTTCCTTTTTTAAAAAAAGAGCGTTAGTAAAACTTAACTCTTCATACTCTCTTCCTGAAACATTTGCCTGTTTTGAATTTTTGGTCCATTCCCTACTTCAGCACAATTTTTTAGGGCAGGTGTCCTTTACAGCCCTGAGTCCTTTGGAATGTTAAGTGACCATTAGCTGTGCGTTTAAAGCTGTTCTTGCAGGAAACGGCCACAAGGTGGCAGCATTTCCCCTTTACCAAATTTGGTTACTAGGGAAACAGAGCCTTAATGGAAGTGGTGTTCTAGGATGTAAATTAGAATGGAATGTGCCAGGAAAAAGCCCTTTAGGTTTATGTCTCATTACTTCTTGTTCATATTTGTAATGTACTTTTTATTTTTTATCCCAGCCAATATGATTACAATGGTTTATTTGTTCTAGGTGTGCAAGATGTGGTCCTTTCACACATATACATGTATCTATTCTTCCTCGCATCCTTTTCCCATGTAGGTTATGACACAATGTTGAGTAGTCTTCTCCTGGTCTTCCGTACGTCTTTGGTGGTTATATATTTCACATGGTTTGTATATCTCTGTTAACCCCAATATGGTAATGTATCCAATCCTCATCCCTTTCTATTTGGTGAACCATAAATTTTCTAATGAATCAGTGATTGCATTTCTCCGTGGAAATATCTTCATTGGTATCAATTTTTAAGTAACTCTTAAAAGTGATATGATAGGATATGTGTCTTTTGCTTTCTCACTTACTACAGGTGGCGTGATTATGTCTAGACTCATCTTTGGTGCTGCAAATGGCATTGTTTCATTTTTTTCACTAGCGAATATTTCATTTTTACATGGAGGAGTTCTTCTTTGTCCACCCATCTGTTGGTGGACTTTTGGGTTACTTCCATATCTTGGCTCTTGTCATACTGTGCAATGCAGATTTGCCTGCCTGTGTCTTTCCAATTCTCTCTTCTTAGGTTATACGTCGAGGCGTGGGCCTGCTGGATCATATGGTAGCTCAATGTTTACCTTTTTACGGCACCTCCATTCTGTTCTCATTCGTGGCCCTTTTCAAGTTACATCCCCTTAGAAGTTGAGGGTATGCATTTCTCCACAACAACTTCAGCATTTATTGTTTGTAGTTTTCTTGCTGATGGTTATTCTGACAAGTGTGAGCTGATACCTCTGTGTGGTTGAATTTGAATGTGTCACATAATCTGTTGAAATTGAGCTTTAAGGCATGTCCTTTTTCTTTTCCAAGCTGTGATTACCCCTTAGTTCTTCAAAGTGTTCTCTTTAAGTATGTGTCACATTTTGAAATGTTGTGGCCATTATCTCCCTCAAGACATTTCAAGGGCAGGTTTCATTTACAGTTCTGCAGTACTTGTTCCTATGAAATGACCATTAGCACAGGCTTTAAAGCTGCTCTTGCAGGTAACTGCCAGAGGTTGACAGCCATTCTATGTCCCCCACCCTGGTAACTAGGGAAAAGCCCTTGCGGCCTGTGGTGTTTCTCGGTTATAAATTAGAGTGGAGTGTGCCCGGACAAACCCACACAAGCTGATGTCTCCTTACTTTGGTTGGATCTTTAAATTTAATTTTTATTTTTTATTGGAGTAATTTTCCACTGAGTACGTGGACCACTTCTACTTTGTGCACTCCTCGGTTGATGGACATTTTCTTTGCTTCCAAGTGTTGGCTATGGTAAATATCCTTGGAATGCAGGATTGCCAGCCTGTGACTTTTTGATTCTCATTTTCTCAGGTGATAAGAACAGCAGTGGGTGTGATTGATTGACTGGTGGCACCGTGTTTCCCTTTTCAAAGCACCTTCTTTGTGTTTTCATGAGTGGCTCTTACCACGTCCCCCTTAGAATCGAGGGTACGCATTTCTCCACAATCGCTTCAGCATTTATTGTTTGCAGCATTTTTGCTAATGGCCCTTCTGGCTGCTGTGCGCTGATAGGTTTTTGTAATTTGGGTTTGCATGTCTTTGAAAATTCGTAAAACTCATCATTTTTCTCCACCGTTTTCTTTTCTGTTAAAAAAAAAGGAAACAATTGGGAGTACAATATAAATCTTGAAATTGTTTTCTTGGAAGGTTGCCCTCTTTTGAATTTTTTGGTCGATTTTCCATCCCAGAATTTTTTTAGAGAGCAGGTGTCTTTTACCGAACTGCAAGTTCGGTAAATATTTAGTGACCTTTAGCAATGGGTTTAAAGCTGCTGTTGTGGGACGTGGCCTCAAGGAGGCAGCATTTCTCCATTCCCAAACCTGGGTACTAGGGCAGCAGAGCCTTTCTGGGAGTCGTGTTCCTAGGCTGTAAATTACATTGGAATGTGCATGGAGAAACCCCCATAAGTTGATGTCTCATTATTTCTTCTTGGGTTAAAAAAAGTTTTACTTGGTGTAAAGCTTAGAATATTGTTTGTCCTAGGTGTACACAATCTGGTTCATTTGTACATTATGCATGTCTTTTCAAGTACAGATCCTCTTCCCATATAAAATGTTACAGAGGGTTCTGCAGACGTCCATTGCTATATGATCGGTCTTTTTGAGATATGTATATAATATGGGTTTGTATACATATAGGAACACTAATCTTAATTTATCCATTCCCCCCACCTTTCCTTTTAGATGAGCATAGTTTCTTTTCGAAGTCTGTGAATGTCTTTCTCTGTGGAAATATGTTCATTTGTGTCAGTTATTAGATAACGCCTATAAGTGATATCATAGAATATAGGTCTTTTGCTTTCCGACTTACCTCATGTTTCGTGATTATCTCCAGACTCATTTGTGGTGCCTCAAAGAGCAATGGTTCATTGTTTTCCAGGGCTAGTATTCCATTGTGTACATGGACCACTTCTTCTTGATCCATTCACCTGTTGTTGTACATTTTGATTGCTTCCCTGTCTTGGTTATTGTGAATAAGTCTGCTCTGCAGCTTTGGCGGCCTGTGTCTTCTCGATTCTTGTCTTCTCAGGTGAGAGGCCCAATGGTGCGCCTGCTGGATTGAATGGTACCTCCATTTTTACTTTTAAACACAGCTCCTTTCTGTTCTCATTATTGGCTGTTACCCCTTTACCTCTCACCTGCAGGTAGAGGGTGCACAGTTCTCTAAAATCCCTTCAGCATTTATTGTTTATAGACTTTTTGCTGATGGTCATTCGACTGGTGTAAGTTGAAACTTTTTGTAGATTAGATTGCATGGGTCTAACCCTCCCTGAGGTTGAGCTTTTATGCATTTTCCTTTTTTAAAAAAAGAGCGTGAGTAAAACTTAACTCTTCATACTCTCTTCCTGAAACATTTGCCTGTTTTGAATTTTTGGTCCATTCCCTACTTCAGCACAATTTGTTAGGGCAGGTGTCCTTTACAGCCCTGAGTCCTTGTGAATGTTAAGTGACCATTAGCTGTGCGTTTAAAGCTGTCCTTGCAGGAAACGGCCACAAGATGGCAGGATTTCCCCTTTACCAAATTTGGTTACTAGGGAAACAGAGCCTTAAAGGAAGTGGTGTTCTAGGATGTAAATTAGAATGGAATGTGCCAGGAAAAAGCCCTTTAGGTTTATGTCTCATTACTTCTTGTTCATATTTGTAATTTACTTTTTATTTTTTATCCCAGCCAATATGATTACAATGGTTTGTTTGTTCTAGGTGTGCAAGATGTGGTCCTTTCACACATATACATGTATCTATACTTCCTCACATCCTTTTCCCATGTAGGTTATGACACAATGTTGAGTAGTCTTCTCCTGGTCTTCCGTACGTCTTTGGTGGTTATATATTTCACATGGTTTGTATATCTCTGTTAACGCCAATATGGTAATGTATCCAATCCTCATCCCTTTCTATTTGGTGAACCATAAGTTTTCTAATGAATCTGTGATTGCCTTTCTCTGTGGAAATATCTTCATTGGTATCAATTTTTAAGTAACTCTTAAAAGTGATATGATAGGATATGTGTCTTTTGCTTTCTCATTTACTACAGTTGGCGTGATTACGTCTAGACTCATCTATGGTGCTGCAAATGGCATTGTTTCATTTTTTTCACTAGCGAATATTCCATCATTACATAGAGGAGTTCTTCTTTGTCCACCCATCTGTTGGTGGACTTTTTGGTTACTTCCATATCTTGGCTCTTGTCATACTGTGCAATGCAGATTTGCCTGCCTGTGTCTTTCCAATTCTCTCTTCTTAGGTTATACGTCGAGGAGTGGGCCTGCTGGATCATATGGTAGCTGAATGTTTAACTTTTTATGGCACCTCCATTCTCTTCTCATTCGTGGCCCTTTCCAAGTTACGTCCCCTTAGAAGCTGAGGGTATGCATTTCTCCACAACACCTTCAGCATTTTTTGTTTGTAGTTTTCTTGCTGATGGTTATTCTGACAAGTGTGTGCTGATACCTCTCTGTGGTTGAATTCGAATGTGTCACATAATCTGTTGAAATTGAGCTTTAAGGCATGTCCTTTTTCTTTTTCAAGCTGTGATTACCCCTTAGTTCTTCAAAGTGTTCTCTTTAAGTATGTGTCACATTTTGAAATGTTGTGGCCATTACCTCCCTCAAGCCATTTTGAGGGCAGGTTTCATTTACAGTTCTGCAGTACTTGTTCCTATGAAATGACCATTAGCACAGGCTTTAAAGCTGCTTTTGCAGGTAACTGCCAGAGGCTGGCAGCCTTTCTATGTCCCCCACCCTGGTAACTAGGGAAAAGCCTTTGCGGCCTGTGGTGTTTCTCGGTTATAAATTAGAGTGGAGTGTGCCCAGACAAACCCACACAAGCTGATGTCTCCTTACTTTGGTTGGATTTTTAAATTTAATTTTTATTTTTTATTGGAGTAATTTTCCACTGAGTACATAGACCACTTCTACTTTGTGCACTCCTCGGTTGATGGACATTTTCTTTGCTTCCAAGTGTTGGCTATGGTAAATATTCTTGGAGTGCAGGATTGCCAGCCTGTGACTTTTTTTTTTTTTCCTGGATTAATTTATTCTTTATTTTTCTACATCAGTACTTGAATATTTTGATTATTCCAATTTCATAAGTTTTATTTATAAAACTAATTAAAATGCTTTTTGAAATTCAAATAGTTAGATTTTGTATTTTTCAGTTTTTCGTTTGTGAAAATATTGGATTATTTTATTTTATTTTATTTTATTTTTTAATTTTTTTTATTTTTACAAGAGATAGGTAGACTGACACCAAGCATTGTACATGGATGACCACAACAAAAGCAACAATGATTGCAATTACCAAACATGAAACACACTTATACTATGTCATAATATTGACATTCAGTCCAGTAATCCTCCACTGTAACAGCTCCTTTACTTTGCAGTGAAAATTGATTTGTATATTCTTTTCCTCTGAGTCCTTGTGGGATTTTTTTTTAATTCAGACAGAAAGTCACAAAAATTATACTCATCCTCATCAGTTCACTCAGTCCCATGTAATTAATTTCTTTTTTTTATCTTGATCTTTTGTTAGCAGTTTTATGAGTTCATCAGTTTTTCATTAGAGTTCTGAAAATGCTTATTCATTCAGTTCAGCAGTACAGTCAGTTACCAGAAACCTGTACTTGTCAGAGTCTTTTCCATGAATTTCTTGAAGATGAAACTCTTTTATAGGAACATATTTGCAAAATCATCAGAGTACACCCAGAACTGTCTGTAAATGACAAAAGACTTAAAAATGACCATGGTTGGGCTTCCCTGGTGGCGCAGTGGTTGAGACTCTGCCTGCCAATGCAGGGGACACGGGTTCGAGCCCTGGTCTGGGAAGATCCCACATGCCGCGGAGCAACTAAGCCCGTGAGCCACAATTACTGAGCGTGCGCGTCTGGAGCCTGTGCTCCGCAACAAGAGAGGCCGCGACAGTGAGAGGCCCGCGCACCGCGATGAAGAGTGGCCCCCGCTTGCCGCAACTGGAGAAAGCCCTCGCACAGAAACGAAGACCCAACACAGCCATAAATAAATAAATAAATAAATAAAATTTAAAAAAAAAAAAAAAAAAAAAATGACCATGGTTAAAGATTTGATGAAAGTTCATAATAATGCAGTTGACAAGAAATTTAGTTATTTCTGAGATATACATTTTAAAGTAATAACTAGGATTATTACTTATAACATTATACCAGAACATATAAGATTTTTAGAAGTTTCCTGTAATGTCTGAAACATTTATATTAACATATTTCCATACATATTTCCATACAAATATAAGATTTTTAGAAATTTCATGTAATGTCTGAAACATTTATATTAACATATTTCCATACATATTTCCATACAAATACAAATATAAGATTTTTAGAAATTTCATGTAATGTCTGAAACATTTATATTAACATATTTTCATACATATTTCCATACAAATACAAGATTTTTAGAAATTTCATGTAATGTCTGAAACATTTATATTAACATATTTCCATACATATTTCCATACAAATACAAATATAAGATTTTTAGAAATTTCATGTAATGTCTGAAACATTTATATTAACATATTTTCATACATATTTCCATACAAATACAAGATTTTTAGAAATTTCATGTAATGTCTGAAACATTTATATTAACATATTTCCATACATATTTCCATACAAATACAAATATAAGATTTTTAGAAATTTCATGTAATGTCTGAAACATTTATATTAACATATTTCCATACAAATAACCCAATGAGAGTTTAGTATTAGTTGTTTTGTTTGTTTTTTTATACTGCAGGTTCTTATTACAGCCTGTGACTTTTTGATTCTCATTTTTCTCAGGTGATAAGCCCAGCAGTGGGTGTGATTGATTGACTGGTGGCACCGTGTTTCCCTTTTCAAAGCACCTACTTTGTGTTTTCATGAGTGGCTCTTACCACGTCCCCCTTAGAATCGAGGGTACGCATTTCTTCACAATCGCTTCAGCATTTATTGTTTGCAGCATTTTTGCTAATGGCCCTTCTGGCTGCTGTGCGCTGATAGGTTTTTGTAATTTGGGTTTGCATGTCTTTGAATATTCGTAAAACTCATCATTTTTCTCCACCGTTTTCTTTTCTGTTAAAAAAAAGGAAACAATTGGGAGTACAATATAAATCTTGAAATTGTTTCCTTGGAAGGTTGCCCTCTTTTGAAATTTTTGGTCGATTTTCCATCCCAGAATTTTTTTAGAGAGCAGGTGTCTTTTACCGAACTGCAAGTTCGGTAAATATTTAGTGACCTTTAGCAATGGGTTTAAAGCTGCTGTTGTGGGACGTGGCCTCAAGGAGGCAGCATTTCTCCATTCCCAAACCTGGGTACTAGGGCAGCAGAGCCTTTCTGGGAGTCGTGTTCCTAGGCTGTAAATTACATTGGAATGTGCATGGAGAAACCCCCATAAGTTGATGTCTCATTATTTCTTCTTGGGTTAAAAAAAGTTTTACTTGGTGTAAAGCTTAGAATATTGTTTGTCCTAGGTGTACACAATCTGGTTCATTTGTACATTATGCATGTCTTTTCAAGTACAGATCCTCTTCCCATATAAAATGTTACAGAGGGTTCTGCAGACGTCCATTGCTATATGATCGGTCTTTTTGAGATATGTATATAATATGGGTTTGTATACATATAGGAACACTAATCTTAATTTATCCATTCCCCCCACCTTTCCTTTTAGATGAGCATAGTTTCTTTTCGAAGTCTGTGAATGTCTTTCTCTGTGGAAATATGTTCATTTGTGTCAGTTATTAGATAACGCCTATAAGTGATATCATAGAATATAGGTCTTTTGCTTTCCGACTTACCTCATGTTTCGTGATTATCTCCAGACTCATTTGTGGTGCCTCAAAGAGCAATGGTTCATTGTTTTCCAGGGCTAATATTCCATTGTGTACATGGACCACTTCTTCTTGATCCATTCACCTGTTGTTGGACATTTTGATTGCTTCCCTGTCTTGGCTATTGTGAATAAGGCTGCTCTGCAGCTTTGGCGGCCTGTGTCTTCTCGATTCTTGTCTTCTCAGGTGAGAGGTCCAATGGTGCGCCTGCTGGATTGAATGGTACCTCCATTTTTACTTTTAAACACAGCTCCTTTCTGTTCTCATTATTGGCTGTTGCCCCTTTACCTCTCACCTGCAGGTAGAGGGTGCACAGTTCTCTAAAATCCCTTCAGCATTTATTGTTTGTAGACTTTTTGCTGATGGTCATTCGACTGGTGTAAGTTGAAACTTTTTGTAGATTAGATTGCATGGGTCTAACCCTCCCTGAGGTTGAGCTTTTATGCATTTTCCTTTTTTAAAAAAAGAGCGTGAGTAAAACTTAACTCTTCATACTCTCTTCCTGAAACATTTGCCTGTTTTGAATTTTTGGTCCATTCCCTACTTCAGCACAATTTGTTAGGGCAGGTGTCCTTTACAGCCCTGAGTCCTTGTGAATGTTAAGTGACCATTAGCTGTGCGTTTAAAGCTGTTCTTGCAGGAACAGGCCACAAGGTGGCAGGATTTCCCCTTTACCAAATTTGGTTACTAGGGAAACAGAGCCTTAAAGGAAGTGGTGTTCTAGGTTGTAAATTAGAATGGAATGTGCCAGGAAAAAGCCCTTTAGGTTTATGTCTCATTATTTCTTGTTCATATTTGTAATTTACTTTTTATTTTTTATCCCAGCCAATATGATTACAATGGTTTGTTTGTTCTAGGTGTGCAAGATGTGGTCCTTTCACACATATACATGTATCTATACTTCCTCACATCCTTTTCCCATGTAGGTTATGACACAATGTTGAGTAGTCTTCTCCTGGTCTTCCGTACGTCTTTGGTGGTTATATATTTCACATGGTTTGTATATCTCTGTTAACGCCAATATGGTAATGTATCCAATCCTCATCCCTTTCTATTTGGTGAACCATAAGTTTTCTAATGAATCTGTGATTGCCTTTCTCTGTGGAAATATCTTCATTGGTATCAATTTTTAAGTAACTCTTAAAAGTGATATGATAGGATATGTGTCTTTTGCTTTCTCATTTACTACAGGTGGCGTGATTACGTCTAGACTCATCTATGGTGCTGCAAATGGCATTGTTTCATTTTTTTCACTAGCGAATATTCCATCTGTACATAGAGGAGTTCTTCTTTGTCCACCCATCTGTTGGTGGACTTTTTGGTTACTTCCATATCTTGGCTCTTGTCATACTGTGCAATGCAGATTTGCCTGCCTGTGTCTTTCCAATTCTCTCTTCTTAGGTTATACGTCGAGGAGTGGGCCTGCTGGATCATATGGTAGCTCAATGTTTACCTTTTTACGGCACCTCCATTCTCTTCTCATTCGTGGCCCTTTCCAAGTTACGTCCCCTTAGAAGCTGAGGGTATGCATTTCTCCACAACACCTTCAGCATTTATTGTTTGTAGTTTTCTTGCTGATGGTTATTCTGACAAGTGTGAGCTGATACCTCTCTGTGGTTGAATTCGAATGTGTCACATAATCTGTTGAAATTGAGCTTTAAGGCATGTCCTTTTTCTTTTTCAAGCTGTGATTACCCCTTAGTTCTTCAAAGTGTTCTCTTTAAGTATGTGTCACATTTTGAAATGTTGTGGCCATTACCTCACTCAAGACATTTTGAGGGCAGGTTTCATTTACAGTTCTGCAGTACTAGTTCCTATGAAATGACCATTAGCACAGGCTTTAAAACTGCTTTTGCAGGTAACTGCCAGAGGCTGGCAGCCTTTCTATGTCCCCCACCCTGGTAACTAGGGAAAAGCCTTTGCGGCATGTGGTGTTTCTCATTTATAAATTAGAGTGGAGTGTGCCCAGACAAACCCACACAAGCTGATGTCTCCTTACTTTGGTTGGATTTTTAAATTTAATTTTTATTTTTTATTGGAGTAATTTTCCACTGAGTACGTGGACCACTTCTACTTTGTGCACTCCTCGGTTGATGGACATTTTCTTTGCTTCCAAGTGTTGGCTATGGTAAATATTCTTGGAGTGCAGGATTGCCAGCCTGTGACTTTATGATTCTCATTTTTCTCAGGTGATAAGCCCAGCAGTGGGTGTGATTGATTGACTGGTGGCACCGTGTTTCCCTTTTCAAAGCACCTTCTTTGTGTTTTCATGAGTGGCTCTTACTACGTCCCCCTTAGAATCGAGGGTACGCATTTCTCCACAATCGCTTCAGCATTTATTGTTTGCAGCATTTTTGCTAATGGCCCTTCTGGCTGCTGTGCGCTGATAGGTTTTTGTAATTTGGGTTTGCATATCTTTGAATATTCGTAAAACTCATCATTTTTCTCCACCGTTTTCTTTTCTGTTAAAAAAAAGGAAACAATTGGGAGTACAATATAAATCTTGAAATTGTTTTCTTGGAAGGTTGCCCTCTTTTGAAATTTTTGGTCGATTTTCCATCCCAGAATTTTTTTAGAGAGCAGGTGTCTTTTACCGAACTGCAAGTTCGGTAAATATTTAGTGACCTTTAGCAATGGGTTTAAAGCTGCTGTTGTGGGACGTGGCCTCAAGGAGGCAGCATTTCTCCATTCCCAAACCTGGGTACTAGGGCAGCAGAGCCTTCCTGGGAGTCGTGTTCCTAGGCTGTAAATTACATTGGAATGTGCATGGAGAAACCCCCATAAGTTGATGTCTCATTATTTCTTCTTGGGTTAAAAAAAGTTTTACTTGGTGTAAAGCTTAGAATATTGTTTGTCCTAGGTGTACACAATCTGGTTCATTTGTACATTATGCATGTCTTTTCAAGTACAGATCCTCTTCCCATATAAAATGTTACAGGGGGTTCTGCAGACGTCCATTGCTATATGATCGGTCTTTTTGAGATATGTATATAATATGTGTTTGTATACATATAGGAACACTAATCTTAATTTATCCATTCCCCCCACCTTTCCTTTTAGATGAGCATAGTTTCTTTTCGAAGTCTGTGAATGTCTTTCTCTGTGGAAATATGTTCATTTGTGTCAGTTATTAGATAACGCCTATAAGTGATATCATAGAATATAGGTCTTTTGCTTTCCGACTTACCTCATGTTTCGTGATTATCTCCAAACTCATTTGTGGTGCCTCAAAGAGCAATGGTTCATTGTTTTCCAGGGCTAGTATTCCATTGTGTACATGGACCACTTCTTCTTGATCCATTCACCTGTTGTTGGACATTTTGATTGCTTCCCTGTCTTGGTTATTGTGAATAAGTCTGCTCTGCAGATTTTGCGGCCTGTGTCTTCTCGATTCTTGTCTTCTCAGGTGAGAGGCCCAATGGTGCGCCTGCTGGATTGAATGGTACCTCCATTTTTACTTTTAAACACAGCTCCTTTCTGTTCTCATTATTGGCTGTTACCCCTTTACCTCTCACCTGCAGGTAGAGGGTGCACAGTTCTCTAAAATCCCTTCAGCATTTATTGTTTGTAGACTTTTTGCTGATGGTCATTCGACTGGTGTAAGTTGAAACTTTTTGTAGATTAGATTGCATGGGTCTAACCCTCCCTGAGGTTGAGCTTTTATGCATTTTCCTTTTTTAAAAAAAGAGCGTTAGTAAAACTTAACTCTTCATACTCTCTTCCTGAAACATTTGCCTGTTTTGAATTTTTTTGTCCATTCCCTACTTCAGCACAATTTTTTAGGGCAGGTGTCCTTTACAGCCCTGAGTCCTTTGGAATGTTAAGTGACCATTAGCTGTGCGTTTAAAGCTGTTCTTGCAGGAAACGGCCACAAGGTGGCAGCATTTCCCCTTTACCAAATTTGGTTACTAGGGAAACAGAGCCTTAATGGAAGTGGTGTTCTAGGTTGTAAATTAGAATGGAATGTGCCAGGAAAAAGCCCTTTAGGTTTATGTCTCATTACTTCTTGTTCATATTTGTAATGTACTTTTTATTTTTTATCCCAGCCAATATGATTACAATGGTTTGTTTGTTCTAGGTGTGCAAGATGTGGTCCTTTCACACATATACATGTATCTATTCTTCCTCGCATCCTTTTCCCATGTAGGTTATGACACAATGTTGAGTAGTCTTCTCCTGGTCTTCCGTACGTCTTTGGTGGTTATATATTTCACATGGTTTGTATATCTCTGTTAACCCCAATATGGTAATGTATCCAATCCTCATCCCTTTCTATTTGGTGAACCATAAATTTTCTAATGAATCAGTGATTGCATTTCTCCGTGGAAATATCTTCATTGGTATCAATTTTTAAGAAACTCTTAAAAGTGATATGATAGGATATGTGTCTTTTGCTTTCTCACTTACTACAGGTGGCGTGATTACGTCTACACCCATCTTTGGTGCTGCAAATGGCATTGTTTCATTTTTTTCACTAGCGAATATTTCATTTTTACATGGAGGAGTTCTTCTTTGTCCACCCATCTGTTGGTGGACTTTTGGGTTACTTCCATATCTTGGCTCTTGTCATACTGTGCAATGCAGATTTGCCTGCCTGTGTCTTTCCAATTCTCTCTTCTTAGGTTATACGTCGAGGCGTGGGCCTGCTGGATCATATGGTAGCTCAATGTTTACCTTTTTACGGCACCTCCATTCTGTTCTCATTCGTGGCCCTTTTCAAGTTACATCCCCTTAGAAGTTGAGGGTATGCATTTCTCCACAACAACTTCAGCATTTATTGTTTGTAGTTTTCTTGCTGATGGTTATTCTGACAAGTGTGAGCTGATAACTCTGTGTGGTTGAATTTGAATGTGTCACATAATCTGTTGAAATTGAGCTTTAAGGCATGTCCTTTTTCTTTTCCAAGCTGTGATTACCCCTTAGTTCTTCAAAGTGTTCTCTTTAAGTTTGTGTCACATTTTGAAATGTTGTGGCCATTATCTCCCTCAAGACATTTCAAGGGCAGGTTTCATTTACAGTTCTGCAGTACTTGTTCCTATGAAATGACCATTAGCACAGGCTTTAAAGCTGCTCTTGCAGGTAACTGCCAGAGGGTGACAGCCTTTCTATGTCCCGCACCCTGGTAACTAGGGAAAAGCCCTTGCGGCCTGTGGTGTTTCTCGGTTATAAATTAGAGTGGAGTGTGCCCGGACAAACCCACACAAGCTGATGTCTCCTTACTTTGGTTGGATCTTTAAATTTAATTTTTATTTTTTATTGGAGTAATTTTCCACTGAGTACGTGGACCACTTCTACTTTGTGCATTCCTCGGTTGATGGACATTTTCTTTGCTTCCAAGTGTTGGCTATGGTAAATATTCTTGGAATGCAGGATTGCCAGCCTGTGACTTTTTGATTCTCATTTTCTCAGGTGATAAGCCCAGCAGTGGGTGTGATTGATTGACTGGTGGCACCGTGTTTCCCTTTTCAAAGCACCTTCTTTGTGTTTTCTTTAGTGGCTCTTACCACGTCCCCCTTAGAATCGAGGGTACGCATTTCTCCACAATCGCTTCAGCATTTATTGTTGGCAGCATTTTTGCTAATGGCCCTTCTGGCTGCTGTGCGCTGATAGGTTTTTGTAATTTGGGTTTGCATGTCTTTGAAAATTCGTAAAACTCATCATTTTTCTCCACCGTTTTCTTTTCTGTTAAAAAAAAGGAAACAATTGGGAGTACAATATAACTCTTGGAATTGTTTTCTTGGAAGGTTGCCCTCTCTGGAAATTTTTGGTCGATATTCCACCTCAGAATTTTTTTAGAGAGCAGATGTCTTTTACCGAACTGCAAGTTCGGTAAATATTTAGTGACCTTTACAAATGGGTTTAAAGCTGCTGTTGTGGGAAGTGGCCTCAAGGAGGCAGCATTTCTCCATTCCCAAACCTGGGTACTAGGGTAGCAGAGCCTTTCTGGGAGTCGTGTTCCTAGGCTGTAAATTACATTGGAATGTGCATGGAGAAACCCCCATAAGTTGATGTCTCATTATTTCTTCTTGGGTTAAAAAAAGTTTTACTTGGTGTAAAGCTTAGAATATTGTTTGTCCTAGGTGTACACAATCTGGTTCATTTGTACATTATGCATGTCTTTTCAAGTACAGATCCTCTTCCCATATAAAATGTTACAGGGGGTTCTGCAGACGTCCATTGCTATATGATCGGTCTTTCTGAGATATGTATATAATATGTGTTTGTATACATATAGGAACACTAATCTTAATTTATCCATTCCCCCCACCTTTCCTTTTAGATGAGCATAGTTTCTTTTCGAAGTCTGTGAATGTCTTTCTCTGTGGAAATATGTTCATTTGTGTCAGTTATTAGATAACGCCTATAAGTGATATCATAGAATATAGGTCTTTTGCTTTCCGACTTACCTCATGTTTCGTGATTATCTCCAGACTCATTTGTGGTGCCTCAAAGAGCAATGGTTCATTGTTTTCCAGGGCTAATATTCCATTGTGTACATGGACCACTTCTTCTTGATCCATTCACCTGTTGTTGGACATTTTGATTGCTTCCCTGTCTTGGCTATTGTGAATAAGGCTGCTCTGCAGCTTTGGCGGCCTGTGTCTTCTCGATTCTTGTCTTCTCAGGTGAGAGGTCCAATGGTGCGCCTGCTGGATTGAATGGTACCTCCATTTTTACTTTTAAACACAGCTCCTTTCTGTTCTCATTATTGGCTGTTACCCCTTTACCTCTCACCTGCAGGTAGAGGGTGCACAGTTCTCTAAAATCCCTTCAGCATTTATTTTTTGTAGACTTTTTGCTGATGGTCATTCGACTGGTGTAAGTTGAAACTTTTTGTAGATTAGATTGCATGGGTCTAACCCTCCCTGAGGTTGAGCTTTTATGCATTTTCCTTTTTTAAAAAAAGAGCGTGAGTAAAACTTAACTCTTCATACTCTCTTCCTGAAACATTTGCCTGTTTTGAATTTTTGGTCCATTCCCTACTTCAGCACAATTTGTTAGGGCAGGTGTCCTTTACAGCCCTGAGTCCTTGTGAATGTTAAGTGACCATTAGCTGTGCGTTTAAAGCTGTCCTTGCAGGAAACGGCCACAAGATGGCAGGATTTCCCCTTTACCAAATTTGGTTACTAGGGAAACAGAGCCTTAAAGGAAGTGGTGTTCTAGGTTGTAAATTAGAATGGAATGTGCCAGGAAAAAGCCCTTTAGGTTTATGTCTCATTACTTCTTGTTCATATTTGTAATTTACTTTTTATTTTTTATCCCAGCCAATATGATTACAATGGTTTGTTTGTTCTAGGTGTGCAAGATGTGGTCCTTTCACACATATACATGTATCTATACTTCCTCACATCGTTTTCCCATGTAGGTTATGACACAATGTTGAGTAGTCTTCTCCTGGTCTTCCGTACGTCTTTGGTGGTTATATATTTCACATGGTTTGTATATCTCTGTTAACGCCAATATGGTAATGTATCCAATCCTCATCCCTTTCTATTTGGTGAACCATAAGTTTTCTAATGAATCTGTGATTGCCTTTCTCTGTGGAAATATCTTCATTGGTATCAATTTTTAAGTAACTCTTAAAAGTGATATGATAGGATATGTGTCTTTTGCTTTCTCATTTACTACAGTTGGCGTGATTACGTCTAGACTCATCTATGGTGCTGCAAATGGCATTGTTTCATTTTTTTCACTAGCGAATATTCCATCTGTACATAGAGGAGTTCTTCTTTGTCCACCCATCTGTTGGTGGACTTTTTGGTTACTTCCATATCTTGGCTCTTGTCATACTGTGCAATGCAGATTTGCCTGCCTGTGTCTTTCCAATTCTCTCTTCTTAGGTTGTACGTCGAGGCGTGGGCCTGCTGGATCATATGGTAGCTCAATGTTTACCTTTTTACGGCACCTCCATTCTCTTCTCATTCGTGGCCCTTTCCAAGTTACGTCCCCTTAGAAGCTGAGGGTATGCATTTCTCCACAACACCTTCAGCATTTTTTGTTTGTAGTTTTCTTGCTGATGGTTATTCTGACAAGTGTGAGCTGATACCTCTCTGTGGTTGAATTCGAATGTGTCACATAATCTGTTGAAATTGAGCTTTAAGGCATGTCCTTTTTCTTTTTCAAGCTGTGATTACCCCTTAGTTCTTCAAAGTGTTCTCTTTAAGTATGTGTCACATTTTGAAATGTTGTGGCCATTACCTCCCTCAAGACATTTTGAGGGCAGGTTTCATTTACAGTTCTGCAGTACTTGTTCCTATGAAATGACCATTAGCACAGGCTTTAAAGCTGCTTTTGCAGGTAACTGCCAGAGGCTGGCAGCCTTTCTATGTCCCCCACCCTGGTAACTAGGGAAAAGCCTTTGCGGCCTGTGGTGTTTCTCGGTTATAAATTAGAGTGGAGTGTGCCCAGACAAACCCACACAAGCTGATGTCTCCTTACTTTGGTTGGATTTTTAAATTTAATTTTTATTTTTTATTGGAGTAATTTTCCACTGAGTACATGGACCACTTCTACTTTGTGCACTCCTCGGTTGATGGACATTTTCTTTGCTTCCAAGTGTTGGCTATGGTAAATATTCTTGGAGTGCAGGATTGCCAGCCTGTGACTTTTTTTTTTTTCCTGGATTAATTTATTCTTTATTTTTCTACATCAGTACTTGAATATTTTGATTATTCCAATTTCATAACTTTTATTTATAAAACTAATTAAAATTTTTTTTGAAATTCAAATAGTTAGATTTTGTATTTTTCAGTTTTGCGTTTGTGAAAATATTGGATTATTTTATTTTATTTTATTTTATTTTTTAATTTTTTTTATTTTTACAAGAGATAGGTAGACTGACACCAAGCATTGTACATGGATGACCACAACAAAAGCAACAATGATTGCAATTACCAAACATGAAACACACTTATACTATGTCATAATATTGACATTCAGTCCAGTAATCCTCCACTGTAACAGCTCCTTTACTTTGCAGTGAAAATTGATTTGTATATTCTTTTCCTCTGAGTCCTTGTGGGATTTTTTTTTTAATTCAGACAGAAAGTCACAAAAATTATACTCATCCTCATCAGTTCACTCAGTCCCATGTAATTAATTTCTTTTTTTTCATCTTGATCTTTTGTTAGCAGTTTTATGAGTTCATCAGTTTTTCATTAGAGTTCTGAAAATGCTTATTCATTCAGTTCAGCAGTACAGTCAGTTACCAGAAACCTGTACTTGTCAGAGTCTTTTCCATGAATTTCTTGAAGATGAAACTCTTTTATAGGAACATATTTGCAAAATCATCAGAGTACACCCAGAACTGTCTGTAAATGACAAAAGACTTAAAAATGACCATGGTTAAAGATTTGATGAAAGTTCATAATAATGCAGTTGACAAGAAATTTAATTATTTCTGAGATATACATTTTAAAGTAATAACTAGGATTATTACTTATAACATTATACCAGAACATATAAGATTTTTAGAAGTTTCCTGTAATGTCTGAAACATTTATATTAACATATTTCCATACATATTTCCATACAAATACAAATATAAGATTTTTAGAAATTTCATGTAATGTCTGAAACATTTATATTAACATATTTCCATACATATTTCCATACAAATATAAGATTTTTAGAAATTTCATGTAATGTCTGAAACATTTATATTAACATATTTCCATACATATTTCCATACAAATACAAATATAAGATTTTTAGAAATTTCATGTAATGTCTGAAACATTTATATTAACATATTTTCATACATATTTCCATACAAATACAAGATTTTTAGAAATTTCATGTAATGTCTGAAACATTTATATTAACATATTTCCATACATATTTCCATACAAATATAAGATTTTTAGAAATTTCATGTAATGTCTGAAACATTTATATTAACATATTTCCATACATATTTCCATACAAATACAAATATAAGATTTTTAGAAATTTCATGTAATGTCTGAAACATTTATATTAACATATTTCCATACATATTTCCATACAAATATAAGATTTTTAGAAATTTCATGTAATGTCTGAAACATTTATATTAACATATTTCCATACATATTTCCATACAAATACAAATATAAGATTTTTAGAAATTTCATGTAATGTCTGAAACATTTATATTAACATATTTTCATACATATTTCCATACAAATACAAGATTTTTAGAAATTTCATGTAATGTCTGAAACATTTATATTAACATATTTCCATACATATTTCCATACAAATACAAATATAAGATTTTTAGAAATTTCATGTAATGTCTGAAACATTTATATTAACATATTTCCATACAAATAACCCAATGAAAGTTTAGTATTAGTTGTTTTGTTTGTTTTTTTATACTGCAGGTTCTTATTACAGCCTGTGACTTTTTGATTCTCATTTTTCTCAGGTGATAAGCCCAGCAGTGGGTGTGATTGATTGACTGGTGGCACCGTGTTTCCCTTTTCAAAGCACCTTCTTTGTGTTTTCATGAGTGGCTCTTACCACGTCCCCCTTAGAATCGAGGGTACGCATTTCTTCACAATCGCTTCAGCATTTATTGTTTGCAGCATTTTTGCTAATGGCCCTTCTGGCTGCTGTGCGCTGATAGGTTTTTGTAATTTGGGTTTGCATGTCTTTGAATATTCGTAAAACTCATCATTTTTCTCCACCGTTTTCTTTTCTGTTAAAAAAAAAGGAAACAATTGGGAGTACAATATAAATCTTGAAATTGTTTCCTTGGAAGGTTGCCCTCTTTTGAAATTTTTGGTCGATTTTCCATCCCAGAATTTTTTTAGAGAGCAGGTGTCTTTTACCGAACTGCAAGTTCGGTAAATATTTAGTGACCTTTAGCAATGGGTTTAAAGCTGCTGTTGTGGGACGTGGCCTCAAGGAGGCAGCATTTCTCCATTCCCAAACCTGGGTACTAGGGCAGCAGAGCCTTTCTGGGAGTCGTGTTCCTAGGCTGTAAATTACATTGGAATGTGCATGGAGAAACCCCCATAAGTTGATGTCTCATTATTTCTTCTTGGGTTAAAAAAAGTTTTACTTGGTGTAAAGCTTAGAATATTGTTTGTCCTAGGTGTACACAATCTGGTTCATTTGTACATTATGCATGTCTTTTCAAGTACAGATCCTCTTCCCATATAAAATGTTACAGAGGGTTCTGCAGACGTCCATTGCTATATGATCGGTCTTTTTGAGATATGTATATAATATGGGTTTGTATACATATAGGAACACTAATCTTAATTTATCCATTCCCCCCACCTTTCCTTTTAGATGAGCATAGTTTCTTTTCGAAGTCTGTGAATGTCTTTCTCTGTGGAAATATGTTCATTTGTGTCAGTTATTAGATAACGCCTATAAGTGATATCATAGAATATAGGTCTTTTGCTTTCCGACTTACCTCATGTTTCGTGATTATCTCCAGACTCATTTGTGGTGCCTCAAAGAGCAATGGTTCATTGTTTTCCAGGGCTAATATTCCATTGTGTACATGGACCACTTCTTCTTGATCCATTCACCTGTTGTTGGACATTTTGATTGCTTCCCTGTCTTGGCTATTGTGAATAAGGCTGCTCTGCAGCTTTGGCGGCCTGTGTCTTCTCGATTCTTGTCTTCTCAGGTGAGAGGTCCAATGGTGCGCCTGCTGGATTGAATGGTACCTCCATTTTTACTTTTAAACACAGCTCCTTTCTGTTCTCATTATTGGCTGTTACCCCTTTACCTCTCACCTGCAGGTAGAGGGTGCACAGTTCTCTAAAATCCCTTCAGCATTTATTTTTTGTAGACTTTTTGCTGATGGTCATTCGACTGGTGTAAGTTGAAACTTTTTGTAGATTAGATTGCATGGGTCTAACCCTCCCTGAGGTTGAGCTTTTATGCATTTTCCTTTTTTAAAAAAAGAGCGTGAGTAAAACTTAACTCTTCATACTCTCTTCCTGAAACATTTGCCTGTTTTGAATTTTTGGTCCATTCCCTACTTCAGCACAATTTGTTAGGGCAGGTGTCCTTTACAGCCCTGAGTCCTTGTGAATGTTAAGTGACCATTAGCTGTGCGTTTAAAGCTGTCCTTGCAGGAAACGGCCACAAGATGGCAGGATTTCCCCTTTACCAAATTTGGTTACTAGGGAAACAGAGCCTTAAAGGAAGTGGTGTTCTAGGTTGTAAATTAGAATGGAATGTGCCAGGAAAAAGCCCTTTAGGTTTATGTCTCATTACTTCTTGTTCATATTTGTAATTTACTTTTTATTTTTTATCCCAGCCAATATGATTACAATGGTTTGTTTGTTCTAGGTGTGCAAGATGTGGTCCTTTCACACATATACATGTATCTATACTTCCTCACATCCTTTTCCCATGTAGGTTATGACACAATGTTGAGTAGTCTTCTCCTGGTCTTCCGTACGTCTTTGGTGGTTATATATTTCACATGGTTTGTATATCTCTGTTAACGCCAATATGGTAATGGATCCAATCCTCATCCCTTTCTATTTGGTGAACCATAAGTTTTCTAATGAATCTGTGATTGCCTTTCTCTGTGGAAATATCTTCATTGGTATCAATTTTTAAGTAACTCTTAAAAGTGATATGATAGGATATGTGTCTTTTGCTTTCTCATTTACTACAGTTGGCGTGATTACGTCTAGACTCATCTATGGTGCTGCAAATGGCATTGTTTCATTTTTTTCACTAGCGAATATTCCATCTGTACATGGAGGAGTTCTTCTTTGTCCACCCATCTGTTGGTGGACTTTTTGGTTACTTCCATATCTTGGCTCTTGTCATACTGTGCAATGCAGATTTGCCTGCCTGTGTCTTTCCAATTCTCTCTTCTTAGGTTGTACGTCGAGGCGTGGGCCTGCTGGATCATATGGTAGCTCAATGTTTACCTTTTTACGGCACCTCCATTCTCTTCTCATTCGTGGCCCTTTCCAAGTTACGTCCCCTTAGAAGCTGAGGCTATGCATTTCTCCACAACACCTTCAGCATTTTTTGTTTGTAGTTTTCTTGCTGATGGTTATTCTGACAAGTGTGAGCTGATACCTCTCTGTGGTTGAATTCGAATGTGTCACATAATCTGTTGAAATTGAGCTTTAAGGCATGTCCTTTTTCTTTTTCAAGCTGTGATTACCCCTTAGTTCTTCAAAGTGTTCTCTTTAAGTATGTGTCACATTTTGAAATGTTGTGGCCATTACCTCCCTCAAGACATTTTGAGGGCAGGTTTCATTTACAGTTCTGCAGTACTTGTTCCTATGAAATGACCATTAGCACAGGCTTTAAAACTGCTTTTGCAGGTAACTGCCAGAGGCTGGCAGCCTTTCTATGTCCCCCACCCTGGTAACTAGGGAAAAGCCTTTGCGGCCTGTGGTGTTTCTCGGTTATAAATTAGAGTGGAGTGTGCCCAGACAAACCCACACAAGCTGATGTCTCCTTACTTTGGTTGGATTTTTAAATTTAATTTTTATTTTTTATTGGAGTAATTTTCCACTGAGTACATGGACCACTTCTACTTTGTGCACTCCTCGGTTGATGGACATTTTCTTTGCTTCCAAGTGTTGGCTATGGTAAATATTCTTGGAGTGCAGGATTGCCAGCCTGTGACTTTTTTTTTTTTTCCTGGATTAATTTATTCTTTATTTTTCTACATCAGTACTTGAATATTTTGATTATTCCAATTTCATAACTTTTATTTATAAAACTAATTAAAATGCTTTTTGAAATTCAAATAGTTAGATTTTGTATTTTTCAGTTTTGCGTTTGTGAAAATATTGGATTATTTTATTTTATTTTATTTTATTTTTTTATTTTTTTTATTTTTACAAGAGATAGGTAGACTGACACCAAGCATTGTACATGGATGACCACAACAAAAGCAACAATGATTGCAATTACCAAACATGAAACACACTTATACTATGTCATAATATTGACATTCAGTCCAGTAATCCTCCACTGTAACAGCTCCTTTACTTTGCAGTGAAAATTGATTTGTATATTCTTTTCCTCTGAGTCCTTGTGGGATTTTTTTTTAATTCAGACAGAAAGTCACAAAAATTATACTCATCCTCATCAGTTCACTCAGTCCCATGTAATTAATTTCTTTTTTTTCATCTTGATCTTTTGTTAGCAGTTTTATGAGTTCATCAGTTTTTCATTAGAGTTCTGAAAATGCTTATTCATTCAGTTCAGCAGTACAGTCAGTTACCAGAAACCTGTACTTGTCAGAGACTTTTCCATGAATTTCTTGAAGATGAAACTCTTTTATAGGAACATATTTGCAAAATCATCAGAGTACACCCAGAACTGTCTGTAAATGACAAAAGACTTAAAAATGACCATGGTTAAAGATTTGATGAAAGTTCATAATAATGCAGTTGACAAGAAAATTAGTTATTTCTGAGATATACATTTTAAAGTAATAACTAGGATTATTACTTATAACATTATACCAGAACATATAAGATTTTTAGAAGTTTCCTGTAATGTCTGAAACATTTATATTAACATATTTCCATACATATTTCCATACAAATACAAATATAAGATTTTTAGAAATTTCATGTAATGTCTGAAACATTTATATTAACATATTTCCATACATATTTCCATACAAATATAAGATTTTTAGAAATTTCATGTAATGTCTGAAACATTTATATTAACATATTTCCATACATATTTCCATACAAATACAAATATAAGATTTTTAGAAATTTCATGTAATGTCTGAAACATTTATATTAACATATTTTCATACATATTTCCATACAAATACAAGATTTTTAGAAATTTCATGTAATGTCTGAAACATTTATATTAACATATTTCCATACATATTTCCATACAAATACAAATATAAGATTTTTAGAAATTTCATGTAATGTCTGAAACATTTATATTAACATATTTCCATACAAATAACCCAATGAAAGTTTAGTATTAGTTGTTTTGTTTGTTTTTTTATACTGCAGGTTCTTATTACAGCCTGTGACTTTTTGATTCTCATTTTTCTCAGGTGATAAGCCCAGCAGTGGGTGTGATTGATTGACTGGTGGCACCCTGTTTCCCTTTTCAAAGCACCTTCTTTGTGTTTTCATGAGTGGCTCTTACCACGTCCCCCTTAGAATCGAGGGTACGCATTTCTTCACAATCGCTTCAGCATTTATTGTTTGCAGCATTTTTGCTAATGGCCCTTCTGGCTGCTGTGCGCTGATAGGTTTTTGTAATTTGGGTTTGCATGTCTTTGAATATTCGTAAAACTCATCATTTTTCTCCACCGTTTTCTTTTCTGTTAAAAAAAAAGGAAACAATTGGGAGTACAATATAAATCTTGAAATTGTTTCCTTGGAAGGTTGCCCTCTTTTGAAATTTTTGGTCGATTTTCCATCCCAGAATTTTTTTAGAGAGCAGGTGTCTTTTACCGAACTGCAAGTTCGGTAAATATTTAGTGACCTTTAGCAATGGGTTTAAAGCTGCTGTTGTGGGACGTGGCCTCAAGGAGGCAGCATTTCTCCATTCCCAAACCTGGGTAGTAGGGCAGCAGAGCCTTTCTGGGAGTCGTGTTCCTAGGCTGTAAATTACATTGGAATGTGCATGGAGAAACCCCCATAAGTTGATGTCTCATTATTTCTTCTTGGGTTAAAAAAAGTTTTACTTGGTGTAAAGCTTAGAATATTGTTTGTCCTAGGTGTACACAATCTGGTTCATTTGTACATTATGCATGTCTTTTCAAGTACAGATCCTCTTCCCATATAAAATGTTACAGAGGGTTCTGCAGACGTCCATTGCTATATGATCGGTCTTTTTGAGATATGTATATAATATGTGTTTGTATACATATAGGAACACTAATCTTAATTTATCCATTCCCCCCACCTTTCCTTTTAGATGAGCATAGTTTCTTTTCGAAGTCTGTGAATGTCTTTCTCTGTGGAAATATGTTCATTTGTGTCAGTTATTAGATAACGCCTATAAGTGATATCATAGAATATAGGTCTTTTGCTTTCCGACTTACCTCATGTTTCGTGATTATCTCCAGACTCATTTGTGGTGCCTCAAAGAGCAATGGTTCATTGTTTTCCAGGGCTAATATTCCATTGTGTACATGGACCACTTCTTCTTGATCCATTCACCTGTTGTTGGACATTTTGATTGCTTCCCTGTCTTGGCTATTGTGAATAAGGCTGCTCTGCAGCTTTGGCGGCCTGTGTCTTCTCGATTCTTGTCTTCTCAGGTGAGAGGTCCAATGGTGCGCCTGCTGGATTGAATGGTACCTCCATTTTTACTTTTAAACACAGCTCCTTTCTGTTCTCATTATTGGCTGTTACCCCTTTACCTCTCACCTGCAGGTAGAGGGTGCACAGTTCTCTAAAATCCCTTCAGCATTTATTTTTTGTAGACTTTTTGCTGATGGTCATTCGACTGGTGTAAGTTGAAACTTTTTGTAGATTAGATTGCATGGGTCTAACCCTCCCTGAGGTTGAGCTTTTATGCATTTTCCTTTTTTAAAAAAAGAGCGTGAGTAAAACTTAACTCTTCATACTCTCTTCCTGAAACATTTGCCTGTTTTGAATTTTTGGTCCATTCCCTACTTCAGCACAATTTGTTAGGGCAGGTGTCCTTTACAGCCCTGAGTCCTTGTGAATGTTAAGTGACCATTAGCTGTGCGTTTAAAGCTGTTCTTGCAGGAAATGGCCACAAGGTGGCAGGATTTCCCCTTTACCAAATTTGGTTACTAGGGAAACAGAGCCTTAAAGGAAGTGGTGTTCTAGGTTGTAAATTAGAATGGAATGTGCCAGGAAAAAGCCCTTTAGGTTTATGTCTCATTATTTCTTGTTCATATTTGTAATTTACTTTTTATTTTTTATCCCAGCCAATATGATTACAATGGTTTGTTTGTTCTAGGTGTGCAAGATGTGGTCCTTTCACACATATACATGTATCTATACTTCCTCACATCCTTTTCCCATGTAGGTTATGACACAATGTTGAGTAGTCTTCTCCTGGTCTTCCGTACGTCTTTGGTGGTTATATATTTCACATGGTTTGTATATCTCTGTTAACGCCAATATGGTAATGTATCCAATCCTCATCCCTTTCTATTTGGTGAACCATAAGTTTTCTAATGAATCTGTGATTGCCTTTCTCTGTGGAAATATCTTCATTGGTATCAATTTTTAAGTAACTCTTAAAAGTGATATGATAGGATATGTGTCTTTTGCTTTCTCATTTACTACAGTTGGCGTGATTACGTCTAGACTCATCTATGGTGCTGCAAATGGCATTGTTTCATTTTTTTCACTAGTGAATATTCCATCTGTACATAGAGGAGTTCTTCTTTGTCCACCCATCTGTTGGTGGACTTTTTGGTTACTTCCATATCTTGGCTCTTGTCATACTGTGCAATGCAGATTTGCCTGCCTGTGTCTTTCCAATTCTCTCTTCTTAGGTTATACGTCGAGGAGTGGGCCTGCTGGATCATATGGTAGCTCAATGTTTACCTTTTTACGGCACCTCCATTCTCTTCTCATTCGTGGCCCTTTCCAAGTTACATCCCCTTAGAAACTGAGGGTATGCATTTCTCCACAACACCTTCAGCATTTTTTGTTTGTAGTTTTCTTGCTGATGGTTATTCTGACAAGTGTGAGCTGATACCTCTCTGTGGTTGAATTCGAATGTGTCACATAATCTGTTGAAATTGAGCTTTAAGGCATGTCCTTTTTCTTTTTCAAGCTGTGATTACCCCTTAGTTCTTCAAAGTGTTCTCTTTAAGTATGTGTCACATTTTGAAATGTTGTGGCCATTACCTCCCTCAAGCCATTTTGAGGGCAGGTTTCATTTACAGGTCTGCAGTACTTGTTCCTATGAAATGACCATTAGCACAGGCTTTAAAGCTGCTTTTGCAGGTAACTGCCAGAGGCTGGCAGCCTTTCTATGTCCCCCACCCTGGTAACTAGGGAAAAGCCTTTGCGGCCTGTGGTGTTTCTCGGTTATAAATTAGAGTGGAGTGTGCCCAGACAAACCCACACAAGCTGATGTCTCCTTACTTTGGTTGGATTTTTAAATTTAATTTTTATTTTTTATTGGAGTAATTTTCCACTGAGTACATGGACCACTTCTACTTTGTGCACTCCTCGGTTGATGGACATTTTCTTTGCTTCCAAGTGTTGGCTATGGTAAATATTCTTGGAGTGCAGGATTGCCAGCCTGTGACTTTTTTTTTTTCCTGGATTAATTTATTCTTTATTTTTCTACATCAGTACTTGAATATTTTGATTATTCCAATTTCATAACTTTTATTTATAAAACTAATTAAAATGCTTTTTGAAATTCAAATAGTTAGATTTTGTATTTTTCAGTTTTGCGTTTGTGAAAATATTGGATTATTTTATTTTATTTTATTTTATTTTTTTATTTTTTTTATTTTTACAAGAGATAGATAGACTGACACCAAGCATTGTACATGGATGACCACAACAAAAGCAACAATGATTGCAATTACCAAACATGAAACACACTTGTACTATGTCATAATATTGACATTCAGTCCAGTAATCCTCCACTGTAACAGCTCCTTTACTTTGCAGTGAAAATTGATTTGTATATTCTTTTCCTCTGAGTCCTTGTGGGATTTTTTTTTTTTAATTCAGACAGAAAGTCACAAAAATTATACTCATCCTCATCAGTTCACTCAGTCCCATGTAATTAATTTCTTTTTTTTCATCTTGATCTTTTGTTAGCAGTTTTATGAGTTCATCAGTTTTTCATTAGAGTTCTGAAAATGCTTATTCATTCAGTTCAGCAGTACAGTCAGTTACCAGAAACCTGTACTTGTCAGAGTCTTTTCCATGAATTTCTTGAAGATGAAACTCTTTTATAGGAACATATTTGCAAAATCATCAGAGTACACGCAGAACTGTCTGTAAATGACAAAAGACTTAAAAATGACCATGGTTAAAGATTTGATGAAAGTTCATAATAATGCAGTTGACAAGAAAATTAGTTATTTCTCAGATATACATTTTAAAGTAATAACTAGGATTATTACTTATAACATTATACCAGAACATATAAGATTTTTAGAAGTTTCCTGTAATGTCTGAAACATTTATATTAACATATTTCCATACATATTTCCATACAAATACAAATATAAGATTTTTAGAAATTTCATGTAATGTCTGAAACATTTATATTAACATATTTCCATACATATTTCCATACAAATATAAGATTTTTAGAAATTTCATGTAATGTCTGAAACATTTATATTAACATATTTTCATACATATTTCCATACAAATACAAGATTTTTAGAAATTTCATGTAATGTCTGAAACATTTATATTAACATATTTCCATACATATTTCCATACAAATACAAATATAAGATTTTTAGAAATTTCATGTAATGTCTGAAACATTTATATTAACATATTTCCATACAAATAACCCAATGAAAGTTTAGTATTAGTTGTTTTGTTTGTTTTTTTATACTGCAGGTTCTTATTACAGCCTGTGACTTTTTGATTCTCATTTTTCTCAAGTGATAAGCCCAGCAGTGGGTGTGATTGATTGACTGGTGGCACCGTGTTTCCCTTTTCAAAGCACCTTCTTTGTGTTTTCATGAGTGGCTCTTACCACGTCCCCCTTAGAATCGAGGGTACGCATTTCTCCACAATCACTTCAGCATTTATTGTTTGCAGCAATTTTGCTAATGGCCCTTCTGGCTGCTGTGCGCTGATAGGTTTTTGTAATTTGGGTTTGCATGTCTTTGAATATTCGTAAAACTCATCATTTTTCTCCACCGTTTTCTTTTCTGTTAAAAAAAAAGGAAACAATTGGGAGTACAATATAAATCTTGAAATTGTTTCCTTGGAAGGTTGCCCTCTTTTGAAATTTTTGGTCGATTTTCCATCCCAGAATTTTTTTAGAGAGCAGGTGTCTTTTACCGAACTGCAAGTTCGGTAAATATTTAGTGACCTTTAGCAATGGGTTTAAAGCTGCTGTTGTGGGACGTGGCCTCAAGGAGGCAGCATTTCTCCATTCCCAAACCTGGGTACTAGGGCAGCAGAGCCTTTCTGGGAGTCGTGTTCCTAGGCTGTAAATTACATTGGAATGTGCATGGAGAAACCCCCATAAGTTGATGTCTCATTATTTCTTCTTGGGTTAAAAAAAGTTTTACTTGGTGTAAAGCTTAGAATATTGTTTGTCCTAGGTGTACACAATCTGGTTCATTTGTACATTATGCATGTCTTTTCAAGTACAGATCCTCTTCCCATATAAAATGTTACAGAGGGTTCTGCAGACGTCCATTGCTATATGATCGGTCTTTTTGAGATATGTATATAATATGTGTTTGTATACATATAGGAACACTAATCTTAATTTATCCATTCCCCCCACCTTTCCTTTTAGATGAGCATAGTTTCTTTTCGAAGTCTGTGAATGTCTTTCTCTGTGGAAATATGTTCATTTGTGTCAGTTATTAGATAACGCCTATAAGTGATATCATAGAATATAGGTCCTTTGCTTTCCGACTTACCTCATGTTTCGTGATTATCTCCAGACTCATTTGTGGTGCCTCAAAGAGCAATGGTTCATTGTTTTCCAGGGCTAATATTCCATTGTGTACATGGACCACTTCTTCTTGATCCATTCACCTGTTGTTGGACATTTTGATTGCTTCCCTGTCTTGGCTATTGTGAATAAGGCTGCTCTGCAGCTTTGGCGGCCTGTGTCTTCTCGATTGTTGTCTTCTCAGGTGAGAGGTCCAATGGTGCGCCTGCTGGATTGAATGGTACCTCCATTTTTACTTTTAAACACAGCTCCTTTCTGTTCTCATTATTGGCTGTTACCCCTTTACCTCTCACCTGCAGGTAGAGGGTGCACAGTTCTCTAAAATCCCTTCAGCATTTATTTTTTGTAGACTTTTTGCTGATGGTCATTCGACTGGTGTAAGTTGAAACTTTTTGTAGATTAGATTGCATGGGTCTAACCCTCCCTGAGGTTGAGCTTTTATGCATTTTCCTTTTTTAAAAAAAGAGCGTGAGTAAAACTTAACTCTTCATACTCTCTTCCTGAAACATTTGCCTGTTTTGAATTTTTGGTCCATTCCCTACTTCAGCACAATTTGTTAGGGCAGGTGTCCTTTACAGCCCTGAGTCCTTGTGAATGTTAAGTGACCATTAGCTGTGCGTTTAAAGCTGTTCTTGCAGGAAATGGCCACAAGGTGGCAGGATTTCCCCTTTACCAAATTTGGTTACTAGGGAAACAGAGCCTTAAAGGAAGTGGTGTTCTAGGTTGTAAATTAGAATGGAATGTGCCAGGAAAAAGCCCTTTAGGTTTATGTCTCATTATTTCTTGTTCATATTTGTAATTTACTTTTTATTTTTTATCCCAGCCAATATGATTACAATGGTTTGTTTGTTCTAGGTGTGCAAGATGTGGTCCTTTCACACATATACATGTATCTATACTTCCTCACATCCTTTTCCCATGTAGGTTATGACACAATGTTGAGTAGTCTTCTCCTGGTCTTCCGTACGTCTTTGGTGGTTATATATTTCACATGGTTTGTATATCTCTGTTAACGCCAATATGGTAATGGATCCAATCCTCATCCCTTTCTATTTGGTGAACCATAAGTTTTCTAATGAATCTGTGATTGCCTTTCTCTGTGGAAATATCTTCATTGGTATCAATTTTTAAGTAACTCTTAAAAGTGATATGATAGGATATGTGTCTTTTGCTTTCTCATTTACTACAGTTGGCGTGATTACGTCTAGACTCATCTATGGTGCTGCAAATGGCATTGTTTCATTTTTTTCACTAGTGAATATTCCATCTGTACATAGAGGAGTTCTTCTTTGTCCACCCATCTGTTGGTGGACTTTTTGGTTACTTCCATATCTTGGCTCTTGTCATACTGTGCAATGCAGATTTGCCTGCCTGTGTCTTTCCAATTCTCTCTTCTTAGGTTATACGTCGAGGAGTGGGCCTGCTGGATCATATGGTAGCTCAATGTTTACCTTTTTACGGCACCTCCATTCTCTTCTCATTCGTGGCCCTTTCCAAGTTACATCCCCTTAGAAGCTGAGGGTATGCATTTCTCCACAACACCTTCAGCATTTTTTGTTTGTAGTTTTCTTGCTGATGGTTATTCTGACAAGTGTGAGCTGATACCTCTCTGTGGTTGAATTCGAATGTGTCACATAATCTGTTGAAATTGAGCTTTAAGGCATGTCCTTTTTCTTTTTCAAGCTGTGATTACCCCTTAGTTCTTCAAAGTGTTCTCTTTAAGTATGTGTCACATTTTGAAATGTTGTGGCCATTACCTCCCTCAAGACATTTTGAGGGCAGGTTTCATTTACAGTTCTGCAGTACTTGTTCCTATGAAATGACCATTAGCACAGGCTTTAAAGCTGCTTTTGCAGGTAACTGCCAGAGGCTGGCAGCCTTTCTATGTCCCCCACCCTGGTAACTAGGGAAAAGCCTTTGCGGCCTGTGGTGTTTCTCGGTTATAAATTAGAGTGGAGTGTGCCCAGACAAACCCACACAAGCTGATGTCTCCTTACTTTGGTTGGATTTTTAAATTTAATTTTTATTTTTTATTGGAGTAATTTTCCACTGAGTACATGGACCACTTCTACTTTGTGCACTCCTCGGTTGATGGACATTTTCTTTGCTTCCAAGTGTTGGCTATGGTAAATATTCTTGGAGTGCAGGATTGCCAGCCTGTGACTTTTTTTTTTTTCCTGGATTAATTTATTCTTTATTTTTCTACATCAGTACTTGAATATTTTGATTATTCCAATTTCATAACTTTTATTTATAAAACTAATTAAAATGCTTTTTGAAATTCAAATAGTTAGATTTTGTATTTTTCAGTTTTGCGTTTGTGAAAATATTGGATTATTTTATTTTATTTTATTTTATTTTTTTATTTTTTTTATTTTTACAAGAGATAGATAGACTGACACCAAGCATTGTACATGGATGACCACAACAAAAGCAACAATGATTGCAATTACCAAACATGAAACACACTTATACTATGTCATAATATTGACATTCAGTCCAGTAATCCTCCACTGTAACAGCTCCTTTACTTTGCAGTGAAAATTGATTTGTATATTCTTTTCCTCTGAGTCCTTGTGGGATTTTTTTTTTTTAATTCAGACAGAAAGTCACAAAAATTATACTCATCCTCATCAGTTCACTCAGTCCCATGTAATTAATTTCTTTTTTTTCATCTTGATCTTTTGTTAGCAGTTTTATGAGTTCATCAGTTTTTCATTAGAGTTCTGAAAATGCTTATTCATTCAGTTCAGCAGTACAGTCAGTTACCAGAAACCTGTACTTGTCAGAGTCTTTTCCATGAATTTCTTGAAGATGAAACTCTTTTATAGGAACATATTTGCAAAATCATCAGAGTACACACAGAACTGTCTGTAAATGACAAAAGACTTAAAAATGACCATGGTTAAAGATTTGATGAAAGTTCATAATAATGCAGTTGACAAGAAAATTAGTTATTTCTGAGATATACATTTTAAAGTAATAACTAGGATTATTACTTATAACATTATACCAGAACATATAAGATTTTTAGAAGTTTCCTGTAATGTCTGAAACATTTATATTAACATATTTCCATACATATTTCCATACAAATACAAATATAAGATTTTTAGAAATTTCATGTAATGTCTGAAACATTTATATTAACATATTTCCATACATATTTCCATACAAATATAAGATTTTTAGAAATTTCATGTAATGTCTGAAACATTTATATTAACATATTTCCATACATATTTCCATACAAATACAAATATAAGATTTTTAGAAATTTCATGTAATGTCTGAAACATTTATATTAACATATTTCCATACAAATACAAATATAAGATTTTTAGAAATTTCATGTAATGTCTGAAACATTTATATTAACATATTTCCATACAAATAACCCAATGAAAGTTTAGTATTAGTTGTTTTGTTTGTTTTTTTATACTGCAGGTTCTTATTACAGCCTGTGACTTTTTGATTCTCATTTTTCTCAAGTGATAAGCCCAGCAGTGGGTGTGATTGATTGACTGGTGGCACCGTGTTTCCCTTTTTAAAGCACCTTCTTTGTGTTTTCATGAGTGGCTCTTACCACGTCCCCCTTAGAATCGAGGGTACGCATTTCTCCACAATCGCTTCAGCATTTATTGTTTGCAGCATTTTTGCTAATGGCCCTTCTGGCTGCTGTGCGCTGATAGGTTTTTGTAATTTGGGTTTGCATGTCTTTGAAAATTCGTAAAACTCATCATTTTTCTCCACCGTTTTCTTTTCTGTTAAAAAAAAGGAAACAATTGGGAGTACAATATAACTCTTGGAATTGTTTTCTTGGAAGGTTGCCCTCTCTGGAAATTTTTGGTCGATATTCCACCTCAGAATTTTTTTAGAGAGCAGATGTCTTTTACCGAACTGCAAGTTCGGTAAATATTTAGTGACCTTTAGCAATGGGTTTAAAGCTGCTGTTGTGGGACGTGGCCTCAAGGAGGCAGCATTTCTCCATTCCCAAACCTGGGTACTAGGGCAGCAGAGCCTTTCTGGGAGTCGTGTTCCTAGGCTGTAAATTACATTGGAATGTGCATGGAGAAACCCCCATAAGTTGATGTCTCATTATTTCTTCTTGGGTTAAAAAAAGTTTTACTTGGTGTAAAGCTTAGAATATTGTTTGTCCTAGGTGTACACAATCTGGTTCATTTGTACATTATGCATGTCTTTTCAAGTACAGATCCTCTTCCCATATAAAATGTTACAGAGGGTTCTGCAGACGTCCATTGCTATATGATCGGTCTTTTTGAGATATGTATATAATATGTGTTTGTATACATAGAGGAACACTAATCTTAATTTATCCATTCCCCCCACCTTTCCTTTTAGATGAGCATAGTTTCTTTTCGAAGTCTGTGAATGTCTTTCTCTGTGGAAATATGTTCATTTGTGTCAGTTATTAGATAACGCCTATAAGTGATATCATAGAATATAGGTCTTTTGCTTTCCGACTTACCTCATGTTTCGTGATTATCTCCAGACTCATTTGTGGTGCCTCAAAGAGCAATGGTTCATTGTTTTCCAGGGCTAATATTCCATTGTGTACATGGACCACTTCTTCTTGATCCATTCACCTGTTGTTGGACATTTTGATTGCTTCCCTGTCTTGGCTATTGTGAATAAGGCTGCTCTGCAGCTTTGGCGGCCTGTGTCTTCTCGATTCTTGTCTTCTCAGGTGAGAGGTCCAATGGTGCGCCTGCTGGATTGAATGGTACCTCCATTTTTACTTTTAAACACAGCTCCTTTCTGTTCTCATTATTGGCTGTTACCCCTTTACCTCTCACCTGCAGGTAGAGGGTGCACAGTTCTCTAAAATCCCTTCAGCATTTATTTTTTGTAGACTTTTTGCTGATGGTCATTCGACTGGTGTAAGTTGAAACTTTTTGTAGATTAGATTGCATGGGTCTAACCCTCCCTGAGGTTGAGCTTTTATGCATTTTCCTTTTTTTAAAAAAGAGCGTGAGTAAAACTTAACTCTTCATACTCTCTTCCTGAAACATTTGCCTGTTTTGAATTTTTGGTCCATTCCCTACTTCAGCACAATTTGTTAGGGCAGGTGTCCTTTACAGCCCTGAGTCCTTGTGAATGTTAAGTGACCATTAGCTGTGCGTTTAAAGCTGTTCTTGCAGGAAACGGCCACAAGGTGGCAGCATTTCCCCTTTACCTAATTTGGTTACTAGGGAAACAGAGCCTTAATGGAAGTGGTGTTCTAGGTAGTAAATTAGAATGGAATGTGCCAGGAAAAAGCCCTTTAGGTTTATGTCTCATTACTTCTTGTTCATATTTGTAATGTACTTTTTATTTTTTATCCCAGCCAATATGATTACAATGGTTTGTTTGTTCTAGGTGTGCAAGATATGGTCCTTTCACACATATACATGTATCTATTCTTCCTCGCATCCTTTTCCCATGTAGGTTATGACACAATGTTGAGTAGTCTTCTCCTGGTCTTCCGTACGTCTTTGGTGGTTATATATTTCACATGGTTTGTATATCTCTGTTAACGCCAATATGGTAATGTATCCAATCCTCATCCCTTTCTATTTGGTGAACCATAAGTTTTCTAATGAATCTGTGATTGCCTTTCTCTGTGGAAATATCTTCATTGGTATCAATTTTTAAGTAACTCTTAAAAGTGATATGATAGGATATGTGTCTTTTGCTTTCTCATTTACTACAGTTGGCGTGATTACGTCTAGACTCATCTATGGTGCTGCAAATGGCATTGTTTCATTTTTTTCACTAGCGAATATTCCATCTGTACATGGAGGAGTTCTTCTTTGTCCACCCATCTGTTGGTGGACTTTTTGGTTACTTCCATATCTTGGCTCTTGTCATACTGTGCAATGCAGATTTGCCTGCCTGTGTCTTTCCAATTCTCTCTTCTTAGGTTATACGTCGAGGAGTGGGCCTGCTGGATCATATGGTAGCTCAATGTTTACCTTTTTACGGCACCTCCATTCTCTTCTCATTCGTGGCCCTTTCCAAGTTACATCCCCTTAGAAGCTGAGGGTATGCATTTCTCCACAACACCTTCAGCATTTTTTGTTTGTAGTTTTCTTGCTGATGGTTATTCTGACAAGTGTGAGCTGATACCTCTCTGTGGTTGAATTCGAATGTGTCACATAATCTGTTGAAATTGAGCTTTAAGGCATGTCCTTTTTCTTTTTCAAGCTGTGATTACCCCTTAGTTCTTCAAAGTGTTCTCTTTAAGTATGTGTCACATTTTGAAATGTTGTGGCCATTACCTCCCTCAAGCCATTTTGAGGGCAGGTTTCATTTACAGTTCTGCAGTACTTGTTCCTATGAAATGACCATTAGCACAGGCTTTAAAGCTGCTTTTGCAGGTAACTGCCAGAGGCTGGCAGCCTTTCTATGTCCCCCACCCTGGTAACTAGGGAAAAGCCCTTGCGGCCTGTGGTGTTTCTCGGTTATAAATTAGAGTGGAGTGTGCCCGGACAAACCCACACAAGCTGATGTCTCCTTACTTTGGTTGGATCTTTAAATTTAATTTTTATTTTTTATTGGAGTAATTTTCCACTGAGTACGTGGACCACTTCTACTTTGTGCATTCCTCGGTTGATGGACATTTTCTTTGCTTCCAAGTGTTGGCTATGGTAAATAATCTTGGAATGCAGGATTGCCAGCCTGTGACTTTTTGATTCTCATTTTCTCAGGTGATAAGCCCAGCAGTGGGTGTGATTGATTGACTGGTGGCACCGTGTTTCCCTTTTCAAAGCACCTTCTTTGTGTTTTCTTTAGTGGCTCTTACCACGTCCCCCTTAGAATCGAGGGTACGCATTTCTCCACAATCGCTTCAGCATTTATTGTTTGCAGCATTTTTGCTAATGGCCCTTCTGGCTGCTGTGCGCTGATAGGTTTTTGTAATTTGGGTTTGCATGTCTTTGAAAATTCGTAAAACTCATCATTTTTCTCCACCGTTTTCTTTTCTGTTAAAAAAAAGGAAACAATTGGGAGTACAATATAACTCTTGGAATTGTTTTCTTGTAAGGTTGCCCTCTCTGGAAATTTTTGGTCGATATTCCACCTCAGAATTTTTTTAGAGAGCAGATGTCTTTTACCGAACTGCAAGTTCGGTAAATATTTAGTGACCTTTAGCAATGGGTTTAAAGCTGCTGTTGTGGGACGTGGCCTCAAGGAGGCAGCATTTCTCCATTCCCAAACCTGGGTACTAGGGCAGCAGAGCCTTTCTGGGAGTCGTGTTCCTAGGCTGTAAATTACATTGGAATGTGCATGGAGAAACCCCCATAAGTTGATGTCTCATTATTTCTTCTTGGGTTAAAAAAAGTTTTACTTGGTGTAAAGCTTAGAATATTGTTTGTCCTAGGTGTACACAATCTGGTTCATTTGTACATTATGCATGTCTTTTCAAGTACAGATCCTCTTCCCATATAAAATGTTACAGAGGGTTCTGCAGACGTCCATTGCTATATGATCGGTCTTTTTGAGATATGTATATAATATGTGTTTGTATACATATAGGAACACTAATCTTAATTTATCCATTCCCCCCACCTTTCCTTTTAGATGAGCATAGTTTCTTTTCGAAGTCTGTGAATGTCTTTCTCTGTGGAAATATGTTCATTTGTGTCAGTTATTAGATAACGCCTATAAGTGATATCATAGAATATAGGTCTTTTGCTTTCCGACTTACCTCATGTTTCGTGATTATCTCCAGACTCATTTGTGGTGCCTCAAAGAGCAATGGTTCATTGTTTTCCAGGGCTAATATTCCATTGTGTACATGGACCACTTCTTCTTGATCCATTCACCTGTTGTTGGACATTTTGATTGCTTCCCTGTCTTGGCTATTGTGAATAAGGCTGCTCTGCAGCTTTGGCGGCCTGTGGCTTCTCGATTCTTGTCTTCTCAGGTGAGAGGTCCAATGGTGCACCTGCTGGATTGAATGGTACCTCCATTTTTACTTTTAAACACAGCTCCTTTCTGTTCTCATTATTGGCTGTTACCCCTTTACCTCTCACCTGCAGGTAGAGGGTGCACAGTTCTCTAAAATCCCTTCAGCATTTATTTTTTGTAGACTTTTTGCTGATGGTCATTCGACTGGTGTAAGTTGAAACTTTTTGTAGATTAGATTGCATGGGTCTAACCCTCCCTGAGGTTGAGCTTTTATGCATTTTCCTTTTTTTAAAAAAGAGCGTGAGTAAAACTTAACTCTTCATACTCTCTTCCTGAAACATTTGCCTGTTTTGAATTTTTGGTCCATTCCCTACTTCAGCACAATTTGTTAGGGCAGGTGTCCTTTACAGCCCTGAGTCCTTGTGAATGTTAAGTGACCATTAGCTGTGCGTTTAAAGCTGTCCTTGCAGGAAACGGTCACAAGATGTCAGGATTTCCCCTTTACCAAATTTGGTTACTAGGGAAACAGAGCCTTAAAGGAAGTGGTGTTCTAGGTTGTAAATTAGAATGGAATGTGCCAGGAAAAAGCCCTTTAGGTTTATGTCTCATTACTTCTTGTTCATATTTGTAATTTACTTTTTATTTTTTATCCCAGCCAATATGATTACAATGGTTTGTTTGTTCTAGGTGTGCAAGATGTGGTCCTTTCACACATATACATGTATCTATACTTCCTCACATCCTTTTCCCATGTAGGTTATGACACAATGTTGAGTAGTCTTCTCCTGGTCTTCCGTACGTCTTTGGTGGTTATATATTTCACATGGTTTGTATATCTCTGTTAACGCCAATATGGTAATGTATCCAATCCTCATCCCTTTCTATTTGGTGAACCATAAGTTTTCTAATGAATCTGTGATTGCCTTTCTCTGTGGAAATATCTTCATTGGTATCAATTTTTAAGTAACTCTTAAAAGTGATATGATAGGATATGTGTCTTTTGCTTTCTCATTTACTACAGTTGGCGTGATTACGTCTAGACTCATCTATGGTGCTGCAAATGGCATTGTTTCATTTTTTTCACTAGCGAATATTCCATCTGTACATGGAGGAGTTCTTCTTTGTCCACCCATCTGTTGGTGGACTTTTTGGTTACTTCCATATCTTGGCTCTTGTCATACTGTGCAATGCAGATTTGCCTGCCTGTGTCTTTCCAATTCTCTCTTCTTAGGTTGTACGTCGAGGCGTGGGCCTGCTGGATCATATGGTAGCTCAATGTTTACCTTTTTACGGCACCTCCATTCTCTTCTCATTCGTGGCCCTTTCCAAGTTACGTCCCCTTAGAAGCTGAGGCTATGCATTTCTCCACAACACCTTCAGCATTTTTTGTTTGTAGTTTTCTTGCTGATGGTTATTCTGACAAGTGTGAGCTGATACCTCTCTGTGGTTGAATTCGAATGTGTCACATAATCTGTTGAAATTGAGCTTTAAGGCATGTCCTTTTTCTTTTTCAAGCTGTGATTACCCCTTAGTTCTTCAAAGTGTTCTCTTTAAGTATGTGTCACATTTTGAAATGTTGTGGCCATTACCTCCCTCAAGACATTTTGAGGGCAGGTTTCATTTACAGTTCTGCAGTACTTGTTCCTATGAAATGACCATTAGCACAGGCTTTAAAGCTGCTTTTGCAGGTAACTGCCAGAGGCTGGCAGCCTTTCTATGTCCCCCACCCTGGTAACTAGGGAAAAGCCTTTGCGGCCTGTGGTGTTTCTCGGTTATAAATTAGAGTGGAGTGTGCCCAGACAAACCCACACAAGCTGATGTCTCCTTACTTTGGTTGGATTTTTAAATTTAATTTTTATTTTTTATTGGAGTAATTTTCCACTGAGTACATGGACCACTTCTACTTTGTGCACTCCTCGGTTGATGGACATTTTCTTTGCTTCCAAGTGTTGGCTATGGTAAATATTCTTGGAGTGCAGGATTGCCAGCCTGTGACTTTTTTTTTTTTTTCCTGGATTAATTTATTCTTTATTTTTCTACATCAGTACTTGAATATTTTGATTATTCCAATTTCATAACTTTTATTTATAAAACTAATTAAAATGCTTTTTGAAATTCAAATAGTTAGATTTTGTATTTTTCAGTTTTGCGTTTGTGAAAATATTGGATTATTTTATTTTATTTTATTTTATTTTTTAATTTTTTTTATTTTTACAAGAGATAGGTAGACTGACACCAAGCATTGTACATGGATGACCACAACAAAAGCAACAATGATTGCAATTACCAAACATGAAACACACTTATACTATGTCATAATATTGACATTCAGTCCAGTAATCCTCCACTGTAACAGCTCCTTTACTTTGCAGTGAAAATTGATTTGTATATTCTTTTCCTCTGAGTCCTTGTGGGATTTTTTTTTTAATTCAGACAGAAAGTCACAAAAATTATACTCATCCTCATCAGTTCACTCAGTCCCATGTAATTAATTTCTTTTTTTTCATCTTGATCTTTTGTTAGCAGTTTTATGAGTTCATCAGTTTTTCATTAGAGTTCTGAAAATGCTTATTCATTCAGTTCAGCAGTACAGTCAGTTACCAGAAACCTGTACTTGTCAGAGTCTTTTCCATGAATTTCTTGAAGATGAAACTCTTTTATAGGAACATATTTGCAAAATCATCAGAGTACACCCAGAACTGTCTGTAAATGACAAAAGACTTAAAAATGACCATGGTTAAAGATTTGATGAAAGTTCATAATAATGCAGTTGACAAGAAAATTAGTTATTTCTGAGATATACATTTTAAAGTAATAACTAGGATTATTACTTATAACATTATACCAGAACATATAAGATTTTTAGAAGTTTCCTGTAATGTCTGAAACATTTATATTAACATATTTCCATACATATTTCCATACAAATACAAATATAAGATTTTTAGAAATTTCATGTAATGTCTGAAACATTTATATTAACATATTTCCATACATATTTCCATACAAATATAAGATTTTTAGAAATTTCATGTAATGTCTGAAACATTTATATTAACATATTTCCATACATATTTCCATACAAATACAAATATAAGATTTTTAGAAATTTCATGTAATGTCTGAAACATTTATATTAACATATTTTCATACATATTTCCATACAAATACAAGATTTTTAGAAATTTCATGTAATGTCTGAAACATTTATATTAACATATTTCCATACATATTTCCATACAAATACAAATATAAGATTTTTAGAAATTTCATGTAATGTCTGAAACATTTATATTAACATATTTCCATACAAATAACCCAATGAAAGTTTAGTATTAGTTGTTTTGTTTGTTTTTTTATACTGCAGGTTCTTATTACAGCCTGTGACTTTTTGATTCTCATTTTTCTCAGGTGATAAGCCCAGCAGTGGGTGTGATTGATTGACTGGTGGCACCGTGTTTCCCTTTTCAAAGCACCTTCTTTGTGTTTTCATGAGTGGCTCTTACCACGTCCCCCTTAGAATCGAGGGTACGCATTTCTTCACAATCGCTTCAGCATTTATTGTTTGCAGCATTTTTGCTAATGGCCCTTCTGGCTGCTGTGCGCTGATAGGTTTTTGTAATTTGGGTTTGCATGTCTTTGAATATTCGTAAAACTCATCATTTTTCTCCACCGTTTTCTTTTCTGTTAAAAAAAAAGGAAACAATTGGGAGTACAATATAAATCTTGAAATTGTTTCCTTGGAAGGTTGCCCTCTTTTGAAATTTTTGGTCGATTTTCCATCCCAGAATTTTTTTAGAGAGCAGGTGTCTTTTACCGAACTGCAAGTTCGGTAAATATTTAGTGACCTTTAGCAATGGGTTTAAAGCTGCTGTTGTGGGACGTGGCCTCAAGGAGGCAGCATTTCTCCATTCCCAAACCTGGGTACTAGGGCAGCAGAGCCTTTCTGGGAGTCGTGTTCCTAGGCTGTAAATTACATTGGAATGTGCATGGAGAAACCCCCATAAGTTGATGTCTCATTATTTCTTCTTGGGTTAAAAAAAGTTTTACTTGGTGTAAAGCTTAGAATATTGTTTGTCCTAGGTGTACACAATCTGGTTCATTTGTACATTATGCATGTCTTTTCAAGTACAGATCCTCTTCCCATATAAAATGTTACAGAGGGTTCTGCAGACGTCCATTGCTATATGATCGGTCTTTTTGAGATATGTATATAATATGTGTTTGTATACATATAGGAACACTAATCTTAATTTATCCATTCCCCCCACCTTTCCTTTTAGATGAGCATAGTTTCTTTTCGAAGTCTGTGAATGTCTTTCTCTGTGGAAATATGTTCATTTGTGTCAGTTATTAGATAACGCCTATAAGTGATATCATAGAATATAGGTCTTTTGCTTTCCGACTTACCTCATGTTTCGTGATTATCTCCAGACTCATTTGTGGTGCCTCAAAGAGCAATGGTTCATTGTTTTCCAGGGCTAATATTCCATTGTGTACATGGACCACTTCTTCTTGATCCATTCACCTGTTGTTGGACATTTTGATTGCTTCCCTGTCTTGGCTATTGTGAATAAGGCTGCTCTGCAGCTTTGGCGGCCTGTGTCTTCTCGATTGTTGTCTTCTCAGGTGAGAGGTCCAATGGTGCGCCTGCTGGATTGAATGGTACCTCCATTTTTACTTTTAAACACAGCTCCTTTCTGTTCTCATTATTGGCTGTTACCCCTTTACCTCTCACCTGCAGGTAGAGGGTGCACAGTTCTCTAAAATCCCTTCAGCATTTATTTTTTGTAGACTTTTTGCTGATGGTCATTCGACTGGTGTAAGTTGAAACTTTTTGTAGATTAGATTGCATGGGTCTAACCCTCCCTGAGGTTGAGCTTTTATGCATTTTCCTTTTTTAAAAAAAGAGCGTGAGTAAAACTTAACTCTTCATACTCTCTTCCTGAAACATTTGCCTGTTTTGAATTTTTGGTCCATTCCCTACTTCAGCACAATTTGTTAGGGCAGGTGTCCTTTACAGCCCTGAGTCCTTGTGAATGTTAAGTGACCATTAGCTGTGCGTTTAAAGCTGTTCTTGCAGGAAACGGCCACAAGGTGGCAGGATTTCCCCTTTACCAAATTTGGTTACTAGGGAAACAGAGCCTTAAAGGAAGTGGTGTTCTAGGTTGTAAATTAGAATGGAATGTGCCAGGAAAAAGCCCTTTAGGTTTATGTCTCATTATTTCTTGTTCATATTTGTAATTTACTTTTTATTTTTTATCCCAGCCAATATGATTACAATGGTTTGTTTGTTCTAGGTGTGCAAGATGTGGTCCTTTCACACATATACATATATCTATACTTCCTCACATCCTTTTCCCATGTAGGTTATGACACAATGTTGAGTAGTCTTCTCCTGGTCTTCCGTACGTCTTTGGTGGTTATATATTTCACATGGTTTGTATATCTCTGTTAACGCCAATATGGTAATGTATCCAATCCTCATCCCTTTCTATTTGGTGAACCATAAGTTTTCTAATGAATCTGTGATTGCCTTTCTCTGTGGAAATATCTTCATTGGTATCAATTTTTAAGTAACTCTTAAAAGTGATATGATAGGATATGTGTCTTTTGCTTTCTCATTTACTACAGTTGGCGTGATTACGTCTAGACTCATCTATGGTGCTGCAAATGGCATTGTTTCATTTTTTTCACTAGTGAATATTCCATCTGTACATAGAGGAGTTCTTCTTTGTCCACCCATCTGTTGGTGGACTTTTTGGTTACTTCCATATCTTGGCTCTTGTCATACTGTGCAATGCAGATTTGCCTGCCTGTGTCTTTCCAATTCTCTCTTCTTAGGTTATACGTCGAGGAGTGGGCCTGCTGGATCATATGGTAGCTCAATGTTTACCTTTTTACGGCACCTCCATTCTCTTCTCATTCGTGGCCCTTTCCAAGTTACATCCCCTTAGAAGCTGAGGGTATGCATTTCTCCACAACACCTTCAGCATTTTTTGTTTGTAGTTTTCTTGCTGATGGTTATTCTGACAAGTGTGAGCTGATACCTCTCTGTGGTTGAATTCGAATGTGTCACATAATCTGTTGAAATTGAGCTTTAAGGCATGTCCTTTTTCTTTTTCAAGCTGTGATTACCCCTTAGTTCTTCAAAGTGTTCTCTTTAAGTATGTGTCACATTTTGAAATGTTGTGGCCATTACCTCCCTCAAGCCATTTTGAGGGCAGGTTTCATTTACAGTTCTGCAGTACTTGTTCCTATGAAATGACCATTAGCACAGGCTTTAAAGCTGCTTTTGCAGGTAACTGCCAGAGGCTGGCAGCCTTTCTATGTCCCCCACCCTGGTAACTAGGGAAAAGCCTTTGCGGCCTGTGGTGTTTCTCGGTTATAAATTAGAGTGGAGTGTGCCCAGACAAACCCACACAAGCTGATGTCTCCTTACTTTGGTTGGATTTTTAAATTTAATTTTTATTTTTTATTGGAGTAATTTTCCACTGAGTACATGGACCACTTCTACTTTGTGCACTCCTCGGTTGATGGACATTTTCTTTGCTTCCAAGTGTTGGCTATGGTAAATATTCTTGGAGTGCAGGATTGCCAGCCTGTGACTTTTTTTTTTTTTTTTCCTGGATTAATTTATTCTTTATTTTTCTACATCAGTACTTGAATATTTTGATTATTCCAATTTCATAACTTTTATTTATAAAACTAATTAAAATGCTTTTTGAAATTCAAATAGTTAGATTTTGTATTTTTCAGTTTTGCGTTTGTGAAAATATTGGATTATTTTATTTTATTTTATTTTTTTATTTTTTTTATTTTTACAAGAGATAGATAGACTGACACCAAGCATTGTACATGGATGACCACAACAAAAGCAACAATGATTGCAATTACCAAACATGAAACACACTTATACTATGTCATAATATTGACATTCAGTCCAGTAATCCTCCACTGTAACAGCTCCTTTACTTTGCAGTGAAAATTGATTTGTATATTCTTTTCCTCTGAGTCCTTGTGGGATTTTTTTTTTTTAATTCAGACAGAAAGTCACAAAAATTATACTCATCCTCATCAGTTCACTCAGTCCCATGTAATTAATTTCTTTTTTTTCATCTTGATCTTTTGTTAGCAGTTTTATGAGTTCATCAGTTTTTCATTAGAGTTCTGAAAATGCTTATTCATTCAGTTCAGCAGTACAGTCAGTTACCAGAAACCTGTACTTGTCAGAGTCTTTTCCATGAATTTCTTGAAGATGAAACTCTTTTATAGGAACATATTTGCAAAATCATCAGAGTACACCCAGAACTGTCTGTAAATGACAAAAGACTTAAAAATGACCATGGTTAAAGATTTGATGAAAGTTCATAATAATGCAGTTGACAAGAAAATTAGTTATTTCTGAGATATACATTTTAAAGTAATAACTAGGATTATTACTTATAACATTATACCAGAACATATAAGATTTTTAGAAGTTTCCTGTAATGTCTGAAACATTTATATTAACATATTTCCATACATATTTCCATACAAATACAAATATAAGATTTTTAGAAATTTCATGTAATGTCTGAAACATTTATATTAACATATTTCCATACATATTTCCATACAAATATAAGATTTTTAGAAATTTCATGTAATGTCTGAAACATTTATATTAACATATTTCCATACATATTTCCATACAAATACAAATATAAGATTTTTAGAAATTTCATGTAATGTCTGAAATATTTATATTAACATATTTTCATACATATTTCCATACAAATACAAGATTTTTAGAAATTTCATGTAATGTCTGAAACATTTATATTAACATATTTCCATACATATTTCCATACAAATACAAATATAAGATTTTTAGAAATTTCATGTAATGTCTGAAACATTTATATTAACATATTTCCATACAAATAACCCAATGAAAGTTTAGTATTAGTTGTTTTGTTTGTTTTTTTATACTGCAGGTTCTTATTACAGCCTGTGACTTTTTGATTCTCATTTTTCTCAAGTGATAAGCCCAGCAGTGGGTGTGATTGATTGACTGGTGGCACCGTGTTTCCCTTTTCAAAGCACCTTCTTTGTGTTTTCATGAGTGTCTCTTACCACGTCCCCCTTAGAATCGAGGGTACGCATTTCTCCACAATCACTTCAGCATTTATTGTTTGCAGCATTTTTGCTAATGGCCCTTCTGGCTGCTGTGCGCTGATAGGTTTTTGTAATTTGGGTTTGCATGTCTTTGAATATTCGTAAAACTCATCATTTTTCTCCACCGTTTTCTTTTCTGTTAAAAAAAAAGGAAACAATTGGGAGTACAATATAAATCTTGAAATTGTTTCCTTGGAAGGTTGCCCTCTTTTGAAATTTTTGGTCGATTTTCCATCCCAGAATTTTTTTAGAGAGCAGGTGTCTTTTACCGAACTGCAAGTTCGGTAAATATTTAGTGACCTTTAGCAATGGGTTTAAAGCTGCTGTTGTGGGACGTGGCCTCAAGGAGGCAGCATTTCCCCATTCCCAAACCTGGGTACTAGGGCAGCAGAGCCTTTCTGGGAGTCGTGTTCCTAGGCTGTAAATTACATTGGAATGTGCATGGAGAAACCCCCATAAGTTGATGTCTCATTATTTCTTCTTGGGTTAAAAAAAGTTTTACTTGGTGTAAAGCTTAGAATATTGTTTGTCCTAGGTGTACACAATCTGGTTCATTTGTACATTATGCATGTCTTTTCAAGTACAGATCCTCTTCCCATATAAAATGTTACAGAGGGTTCTGCAGACGTCCATTGCTATATGATCGGTCTTTTTGAGATATGTATATAATATGTGTTTGTATACATATAGGAACACTAATCTTAATTTATCCATTCCCCCCACCTTTCCTTTTAGATGAGCATAGTTTCTTTTCGAAGTCTGTGAATGTCTTTCTCTGTGGAAATATGTTCATTTGTGTCAGTTATTAGATAACGCCTATAAGTGATATCATAGAATATAGGTCTTTTGCTTTCCGACTTACCTCATGTTTCGTGATTATCTCCAGACTCATTTGTGGTGCCTCAAAGAGCAATGGTTCATTGTTTTCCAGGGCTAATATTCCATTGTGTACATGGACCACTTCTTCTTGATCCATTCACCTGTTGTTGGACATTTTGATTGCTTCCCTGTCTTGGCTATTGTGAATAAGGCTGCTCTGCAGCTTTGGCGGCCTGTGTCTTCTCGATTCTTGTCTTCTCAGGTGAGAGGTCCAATGGTGCGCCTGCTGGATTGAATGGTACCTCCATTTTTACTTTTAAACACAGCTCCTTTCTGTTCTCATTATTGGCTGTTACCCCTTTACCTCTCACCTGCAGGTAGAGGGTGCACAGTTCTCTAAAATCCCTTCAGCATTTATTTTTTGTAGACTTTTTGCTGATGGTCATTCGACTGGTGTAAGTTGAAACTTTTTGTAGATTAGATTGCATGGGTCTAACCCTCCCTGAGGTTGAGCTTTTATGCATTTTCCTTTTTTAAAAAAAGAGCGTGAGTAAAACTTAACTCTTCATACTCTCTTCCTGAAACATTTGCCTGTTTTGAATTTTTGGTCCATTCCCTACTTCAGCACAATTTGTTAGGGCAGGTGTCCTTTACAGCCCTGAGTCCTTGTGAATGTTAAGTGACCATTAGCTGTGCGTTTAAAGCTGTTCTTGCAGGAAACGGCCACAAGGTGGCAGGATTTCCCCTTTACCAAATTTGGTTACTAGGGAAACAGAGCCTTAAAGGAAGTGGTGTTCTAGGTTGTAAATTAGAATGGAATGTGCCAGGAAAAAGCCCTTTAGGTTTATGTCTCATTATTTCTTGTTCATATTTGTAATTTACTTTTTATTTTTTATCCCAGCCAATATGATTACAATGGTTTGTTTGTTCTAGGTGTGCAAGATGTGGTCCTTTCACACATATACATGTATCTATACTTCCTCACATCCTTTTCCCATGTAGGTTATGACACAATGTTGAGTAGTCTTCTCCTGGTCTTCCGTACGTCTTTGGTGGTTATATATTTCACATGGTTTGTATATCTCTGTTAACGCCAATATGGTAATGTATCCAATCCTCATCCCTTTCTATTTGGTGAACCATAAGTTTTCTAATGAATCTGTGATTGCCTTTCTCTGTGGAAATATCTTCATTGGTATCAATTTTTAAGTAACTCTTAAAAGTGATATGATAGGATATGTGTCTTTTGCTTTCTCATTTACTACAGTTGGCGTGATTACGTCTAGACTCATCTATGGTGCTGCAAATGGCATTGTTTCATTTTTTTCACTAGCGAATATTCCATCTGTACATGGAGGAGTTCTTCTTTGTCCACCCATCTGTTGGTGGACTTTTTGGTTACTTCCATATCTTGGCTCTTGTCATACTGTGCAATGCAGATTTGCCTGCCTGTGTCTTTCTAATTCTCTCTTCTTAGGTTATACGTCGAGGAGTGGGCCTGCTGGATCATATGGTAGCTCAATGTTTACCTTTTTACGGCACCTCCATTCTCTTCTCATTCGTGGCCCTTTCCAAGTTACATCCCCTTAGAAGCTGAGGGTATGCATTTCTCCACAACACCTTCAGCATTTTTTGTTTGTAGTTTTCTTGCTGATGGTTATTCTGACAAGTGTGAGCTGATACCTCTCTGTGGTTGAATTCGAATGTGTCACATAATCTGTTGAAATTGAGCTTTAAGGCATGTCCTTTTTCTTTTTCAAGCTGTGATTACCCCTTAGTTCTTCAAAGTGTTCTCTTTAAGTATGTGTCACATTTTGAAATGTTGTGGCCATTACCTCCCTCAAGCCATTTTGAGGGCAGGTTTCATTTACAGTTCTGCAGTACTTGTTCCTATGAAATGACCATTAGCACAGGCTTTAAAGCTGCTTTTGCAGGTAACTGCCAGAGGCTGGCAGCCTTTCTATGTCCCCCACCCTGGTAACTAGGGAAAAGCCTTTGCGGCCTGTGGTGTTTCTCGGTTATAAATTAGAGTGGAGTGTGCCCAGACAAACCCACACAAGCTGATGTCTCCTTACTTTGGTTGGATTTTTAAATTTAATTTTTATTTTTTATTGGAGTAATTTTCCACTGAGTACATGGACCACTTCTACTTTGTGCACTCCTCGGTTGATGGACATTTTCTTTGCTTCCAAGTGTTGGCTATGGTAAATATTCTTGGAGTGCAGGATTGCCAGCCTGTGACTTTTTTTTTTTTTTTTTTCCTGGATTAATTTATTCTTTATTTTTCTACATCAGTACTTGAATATTTTGATTATTCCAATTTCATAACTTTTATTTATAAAACTAATTAAAATGCTTTTTGAAATTCAAATAGTTAGATTTTGTATTTTTCAGTTTTGCGTTTGTGAAAATATTGGATTATTTTATTTTATTTTATTTTATTTTTTTATTTTTTTTATTTTTACAAGAGATAGATAGACTGACACCAAGCATTGTACATGGATGACCACAACAAAAGCAACAATGATTGCAATTACCAAACATGAAACACACTTATACTATGTCATAATATTGACATTCAGTCCAGTAATCCTCCACTGTAACAGCTCCTTTACTTTGCAGTGAAAATTGATTTGTATATTCTTTTCCTCTGAGTCCTTGTGGGATTTTTTTTTTTTTAATTCAGACAGAAAGTCACAAAAATTATACTCATCCTCATCAGTTCACTCAGTCCCATGTAATTAATTTCTTTTTTTTCATCTTGATCTTTTGTTAGCAGTTTTATGAGTTCATCAGTTTTTCATTAGAGTTCTGAAAATGCTTATTCATTCAGTTCAGCAGTACAGTCAGTTACCAGAAACCTGTACTTGTCAGAGTCTTTTCCATGAATTTCTTGAAGATGAAACTCTTTTATAGGAACATATTTGCAAAATCATCAGAGTACACCCAGAACTGTCTGTAAATGACAAAAGACTTAAAAATGACCATGGTTAAAGATTTGATGAAAGTTCATAATAATGCAGTTGACAAGAAAATTAGTTATTTCTGAGATATACATTTTAAAGTAATAACTAGGATTATTACTTATAACATTATACCAGAACATATAAGATTTTTAGAAGTTTCCTGTAATGTCTGAAACATTTATATTAACATATTTCCATACATATTTCCATACAAATACAAATATAAGATTTTTAGAAATTTCATGTAATGTCTGAAACATTTATATTAACATATTTCCATACATATTTCCATACAAATATAAGATTTTTAGAAATTTCATGTAATGTCTGAAACATTTATATTAACATATTTCCATACATATTTCCATACAAATACAAATATAAGATTTTTAGAAATTTCATGTAATGTCTGAAACATTTATATTAACATATTTTCATACATATTTCCATACAAATACAAGATTTTTAGAAATTTCATGTAATGTCTGAAACATTTATATTAACATATTTCCATACATATTTCCATACAAATACAAATATAAGATTTTTAGAAATTTCATGTAATGTCTGAAACATTTATATTAACATATTTCCATACAAATAACCCAATGAAAGTTTAGTATTAGTTGTTTTGTTTGTTTTTTTATACTGCAGGTTCTTATTACAGCCTGTGACTTTTTGATTCTCATTTTTCTCAAGTGATAAGCCCAGCAGTGGGTGTGATTGATTGACTGGTGGCACCGTGTTTCCCTTTTCAAAGCACCTTCTTTGTGTTTTCATGAGTGGCTCTTACCACGTCCCCCTTAGAATCGAGGGTACGCATTTCTCCACAATCACTTCAGCATTTATTGTTTGCAGCATTTTTGCTAATGGCCCTTCTGGCTGCTGTGCGCTGATAGGTTTTTGTAATTTGGGTTTGCATGTCTTTGAATATTCGTAAAACTCATCATTTTTCTCCACCGTTTTCTTTTCTGTTAAAAAAAAAGGAAACAATTGGGAGTACAATATAAATCTTGAAATTGTTTCCTTGGAAGGTTGCCCTCTTTTGAAATTTTTGGTCGATTTTCCATCCCAGAATTTTTTTAGAGAGCAGGTGTCTTTTACCGAACTGCAAGTTCGGTAAATATTTAGTGACCTTTAGCAATGGGTTTAAAGCTGCTGTTGTGGGACGTGGCCTCAAGGAGGCAGCATTTCTCCATTCCCAAACCTGGGTACTAGGGCAGCAGAGCCTTTCTGGGAGTCGTGTTCCTAGGCTGTAAATTACATTGGAATGTGCATGGAGAAACCCCCATAAGTTGATGTCTCATTATTTCTTCTTGGGTTAAAAAAAGTTTTACTTGGTGTAAAGCTTAGAATATTGTTTGTCCTAGGTGTACACAATCTGGTTCATTTGTACATTATGCATGTCTTTTCAAGTACAGATCCTCTTCCCATATAAAATGTTACAGAGGGTTCTGCAGACGTCCATTGCTATATGATCGGTCTTTTTGAGATATGTATATAATATGGGTTTGTATACATATAGGAACACTAATCTTAATTTATCCATTCCCCCCACCTTTCCTTTTAGATGAGCATAGTTTCTTTTCGAAGTCTGTGAATGTCTTTCTCTGTGGAAATATGTTCATTTGTGTCAGTTATTAGATAACGCCTATAAGTGATATCATAGAATATAGGTCCTTTGCTTTCCGACTTACCTCATGTTTCGTGATTATCTCCAGACTCATTTGTGGTGCCTCAAAGAGCAATGGTTCATTGTTTTCCAGGGCTAATATTCCATTGTGTACATGGACCACTTCTTCTTGATCCATTCACCTGTTGTTGGACATTTTGATTGCTTCCCTGTCTTGGCTATTGTGAATAAGGCTGCTCTGCAGCTTTGGCGGCCTGTGTCTTCTCGATTCTTGTCTTCTCAGGTGAGAGGTCCAATGGTGCGCCTGCTGGATTGAATGGTACCTCCATTTTTACTTTTAAACACAGCTCCTTTCTGTTCTCATTATTGGCTGTTACCCCTTTACCTCTCACCTGCAGGTAGAGGGTGCACAGTTCTCTAAAATCCCTTCAGCATTTATTTTTTGTAGACTTTTTGCTGATGGTCATTCGACTGGTGTAAGTTGAAACTTTTTGTAGATTAGATTGCATGGGTCTAACCCTCCCTGAGGTTGAGCTTTTATGCATTTTCCTTTTTTTAAAAAAGAGCGTGAGTAAAACTTAACTCTTCATACTCTCTTCCTGAAACATTTGCCTGTTTTGAATTTTTGGTCCATTCCCTACTTCAGCACAATTTGTTAGGGCAGGTGTCCTTTACAGCCCTGAGTCCTTGTGAATGTTAAGTGACCATTAGCTGTGCGTTTAAAGCTGTTCTTGCAGGAATCGGCCACAAGGTGGCAGCATTTCCCCTTTACCTAATTTGGTTACTAGGGAAACAGAGCCTTAATGGAAGTGGTGTTCTAGGTTGTAAATTAGAATGGAATGTGCCAGGAAAAAGCCCTTTAGGTTTATGTCTCATTACTTCTTGTTCATATTTGTAATTTACTTTTTATTTTTTATCCCAGCCAATATGATTACAATGGTTTGTTTGTTCTAGGTGTGCAAGATGTGGTCCTTTCACACATATACATGTATCTATACTTCCTCACATCCTTTTCCCATGTAGGTTATGACACAATGTTGAGTAGTCTTCTCCTGGTCTTCCGTACGTCTTTGGTGGTTATATATTTCACATGGTTTGTATATCTCTGTTAACGCCAATATGGTAATGTATCCAATCCTCATCCCTTTCTATTTGGTGAACCATAAGTTTTCTAATGAATCTGTGATTGCCTTTCTCTGTGGAAATATCTTCATTGGTATCAATTTTTAAGTAACTCTTAAAAGTGATATGATAGGATATGTGTCTTTTGCTTTCTCATTTACTACAGTTGGCGTGATTACGTCTAGACTCATCTATGGTGCTGCAAATGGCATTGTTTCATTTTTTTCACTAGCGAATATTCCATCTGTACATGGAGGAGTTCTTCTTTGTCCACCCATCTGTTGGTGGACTTTTTGGTTACTTCCATATCTTGGCTCTTGTCATACTGTGCAATGCAGATTTGCCTGCCTGTGTCTTTCCAATTCTCTCTTCTTAGGTTATACGTCGAGGAGTGGGCCTGCTGGATCATATGGTAGCTCAATGTTTACCTTTTTACGGCACCTCCATTCTCTTCTCATTCGTGGCCCTTTCCAAGTTACATCCCCTTAGAAGCTGAGGGTATGCATTTCTCCACAACACCTTCAGCATTTTTTGTTTGTAGTTTTCTTGCTGATGGTTATTCTGACAAGTGTGAGCTGATACCTCTCTGTGGTTGAATTCGAATGTGTCACATAATCTGTTGAAATTGAGCTTTAAGGCATGTCCTTTTTCTTTTTCAAGCTGTGATTACCCCTTAGTTCTTCAAAGTGTTCTCTTTAAGTATGTGTCACATTTTGAAATGTTGTGGCCATTACCTCCCTCAAGCCATTTTGAGGGCAGGTTTCATTTACAGTTCTGCAGTACTTGTTCCTATGAAATGACCATTAGCACAGGCTTTAAAGCTGCTTTTGCAGGTAACTGCCAGAGGCTGGCAGCCTTTCTATGTCCCCCACCCTGGTAACTAGGGAAAAGCCTTTGCGGCCTGTGGTGTTTCTCGGTTATAAATTAGAGTGGAGTGTGCCCAGACAAACCCACACAAGCTGATGTCTCCTTACTTTGGTTGGATTTTTAAATTTAATTTTTATTTTTTATTGGAGTAATTTTCCACTGAGTACATGGACCACTTCTACTTTGTGCACTCCTCGGTTGATGGACATTTTCTTTGCTTCCAAGTGTTGGCTATGGTAAATATTCTTGGAGTGCAGGATTGCCAGCCTGTGACTTTTTTTTTTTTTTTTTCCTGGATTAATTTATTCTTTATTTTTCTACATCAGTACTTGAATATTTTGATTATTCCAATTTCATAACTTTTATTTATAAAACTAATTAAAATGCTTTTTGAAATTCAAATAGTTAGATTTTGTATTTTTCAGTTTTGCGTTTGTGAAAATATTGGATTATTTTATTTTATTTTATTTTATTTTTTTATTTTTTTTATTTTTACAAGAGATAGATAGACTGACACCAAGCATTGTACATGGATGACCACAACAAAAGCAACAATGATTGCAATTACCAAACATGAAACACACTTATACTATGTCATAATATTGACATTCAGTCCAGTAATCCTCCACTGTAACAGCTCCTTTACTTTGCAGTGAAAATTGATTTGTATATTCTTTTCCTCTGAGTCCTTGTGGGATTTTTTTTTTTTTAATTCAGACAGAAAGTCACAAAAATTATACTCATCCTCATCAGTTCACTCAGTCCCATGTAATTAATTTCTTTTTTTTCATCTTGATCTTTTGTTAGCAGTTTTATGAGTTCATCAGTTTTTCATTAGAGTTCTGAAAATGCTTATTCATTCAGTTCAGCAGTACAGTCAGTTACCAGAAACCTGTACTTGTCAGAGTCTTTTCCATGAATTTCTTGAAGATGAAACTCTTTTATAGGAACATATTTGCAAAATCATCAGAGTACACCCAGAACTGTCTGTAAATGACAAAAGACTTAAAAATGACCATGGTTAAAGATTTGATGAAAGTTCATAATAATGCAGTTGACAAGAAAATTAGTTATTTCTGAGATATACATTTTAAAGTAATAACTAGGATTATTACTTATAACATTATACCAGAACATATAAGATTTTTAGAAGTTTCCTGTAATGTCTGAAACATTTATATTAACATATTTCCATACATATTTCCATACAAATACAAATATAAGATTTTTAGAAATTTCATGTAATGTCTGAAACATTTATATTAACATATTTCCATACATATTTCCATACAAATATAAGATTTTTAGAAATTTCATGTAATGTCTGAAACATTTATATTAACATATTTCCATACATATTTCCATACAAATACAAATATAAGATTTTTAGAAATTTCATGTAATGTCTGAAACATTTATATTAACATATTTTCATACATATTTCCATACAAATACAAGATTTTTAGAAATTTCATGTAATGTCTGAAACATTTATATTAACATATTTCCATACATATTTCCATACAAATACAAATATAAGATTTTTAGAAATTTCATGTAATGTCTGAAACATTTATATTAACATATTTCCATACAAATAACCCAATGAAAGTTTAGTATTAGTTGTTTTGTTTGTTTTTTTATACTGCAGGTTCTTATTACAGCCTGTGACTTTTTGATTCTCATTTTTCTCAAGTGATAAGCCCAGCAGTGGGTGTGATTGATTGACTGGTGGCACCGTGTTTCCCTTTTCAAAGCACCTTCTTTGTGTTTTCATGAGTGGCTCTTACCACGTCCCCCTTAGAATCGAGGGTACGCATTTCTCCACAATCACTTCAGCATTTATTGTTTGCAGCATTTTTGCTAATGGCCCTTCTGGCTGCTGTGCGCTGATAGGTTTTTGTAATTTGGGTTTGCATGTCTTTGAATATTCGTAAAACTCATCATTTTTCTCCACCGTTTTCTTTTCTGTTAAAAAAAAAGGAAACAATTGGGAGTACAATATAAATCTTGAAATTGTTTCCTTGGAAGGTTGCCCTCTTTTGAAATTTTTGGTCGATTTTCCATCCCAGAATTTTTTTAGAGAGCAGGTGTCTTTTACCGAACTGCAAGTTCGGTAAATATTTAGTGACCTTTAGCAATGGGTTTAAAGCTGCTGTTGTGGGACGTGGCCTCAAGGAGGCAGCATTTCTCCATTCCCAAACCTGGGTACTAGGGCAGCAGAGCCTTTCTGGGAGTCGTGTTCCTAGGCTGTAAATTACATTGGAATGTGCATGGAGAAACCCCCATAAGTTGATGTCTCATTATTTCTTCTTGGGTTAAAAAAAGTTTTACTTGGTGTAAAGCTTAGAATATTGTTTGTCCTAGGTGTACACAATCTGGTTCATTTGTACATTATGCATGTCTTTTCAAGTACAGATCCTCTTCCCATATAAAATGTTACAGAGGGTTCTGCAGACGTCCATTGCTATATGATCGGTCTTTTTGAGATATGTATATAATATGGGTTTGTATACATATAGGAACACTAATCTTAATTTATCCATTCCCCCCACCTTTCCTTTTAGATGAGCATAGTTTCTTTTCGAAGTCTGTGAATGTCTTTCTCTGTGGAAATATGTTCATTTGTGTCAGTTATTAGATAACGCCTATAAGTGATATCATAGAATATAGGTCCTTTGCTTTCCGACTTACCTCATGTTTCGTGATTATCTCCAGACTCATTTGTGGTGCCTCAAAGAGCAATGGTTCATTGTTTTCCAGGGCTAATATTCCATTGTGTACATGGACCACTTCTTCTTGATCCATTCACCTGTTGTTGGACATTTTGATTGCTTCCCTGTCTTGGCTATTGTGAATAAGGCTGCTCTGCAGCTTTGGCGGCCTGTGTCTTCTCGATTCTTGTCTTCTCAGGTGAGAGGTCCAATGGTGCGCCTGCTGGATTGAATGGTACCTCCATTTTTACTTTTAAACACAGCTCCTTTCTGTTCTCATTATTGGCTGTTACCCCTTTACCTCTCACCTGCAGGTAGAGGGTGCACAGTTCTCTAAAATCCCTTCAGCATTTATTTTTTGTAGACTTTTTGCTGATGGTCATTCGACTGGTGTAAGTTGAAACTTTTTGTAGATTAGATTGCATGGGTCTAACCCTCCCTGAGGTTGAGCTTTTATGCATTTTCCTTTTTTTAAAAAAGAGCGTGAGTAAAACTTAACTCTTCATACTCTCTTCCTGAAACATTTGCCTGTTTTGAATTTTTGGTCCATTCCCTACTTCAGCACAATTTGTTAGGGCAGGTGTCCTTTACAGCCCTGAGTCCTTGTGAATGTTAAGTGACCATTAGCTGTGCGTTTAAAGCTGTTCTTGCAGGAATCGGCCACAAGGTGGCAGCATTTCCCCTTTACCTAATTTGGTTACTAGGGAAACAGAGCCTTAATGGAAGTGGTGTTCTAGGTTGTAAATTAGAATGGAATGTGCCAGGAAAAAGCCCTTTAGGTTTATGTCTCATTACTTCTTGTTCATATTTGTAATTTACTTTTTATTTTTTATCCCAGCCAATATGATTACAATGGTTTGTTTGTTCTAGGTGTGCAAGATGTGGTCCTTTCACACATATACATGTATCTATACTTCCTCACATCCTTTTCCCATGTAGGTTATGACACAATGTTGAGTAGTCTTCTCCTGGTCTTCCGTACGTCTTTGGTGGTTATATATTTCACATGGTTTGTATATCTCTGTTAACGCCAATATGGTAATGTATCCAATCCTCATCCCTTTCTATTTGGTGAACCATAAGTTTTCTAATGAATCTGTGATTGCCTTTCTCTGTGGAAATATCTTCATTGGTATCAATTTTTAAGTAACTCTTAAAAGTGATATGATAGGATATGTGTCTTTTGCTTTCTCATTTACTACAGTTGGCGTGATTACGTCTAGACTCATCTATGGTGCTGCAAATGGCATTGTTTCATTTTTTTCACTAGCGAATATTCCATCTGTACATGGAGGAGTTCTTCTTTGTCCACCCATCTGTTGGTGGACTTTTTGGTTACTTCCATATCTTGGCTCTTGTCATACTGTGCAATGCAGATTTGCCTGCCTGTGTCTTTCCAATTCTCTCTTCTTAGGTTATACGTCGAGGAGTGGGCCTGCTGGATCATATGGTAGCTCAATGTTTACCTTTTTACGGCACCTCCATTCTCTTCTCATTCGTGGCCCTTTCCAAGTTACATCCCCTTAGAAGCTGAGGGTATGCATTTCTCCACAACACCTTCAGCATTTTTTGTTTGTAGTTTTCTTGCTGATGGTTATTCTGACAAGTGTGAGCTGATACCTCTCTGTGGTTGAATTCGAATGTGTCACATAATCTGTTGAAATTGAGCTTTAAGGCATGTCCTTTTTCTTTTTCAAGCTGTGATTACCCCTTAGTTCTTCAAAGTGTTCTCTTTAAGTATGTGTCACATTTTGAAATGTTGTGGCCATTACCTCCCTCAAGCCATTTTGAGGGCAGGTTTCATTTACAGTTCTGCAGTACTTGTTCCTATGAAATGACCATTAGCACAGGCTTTAAAGCTGCTTTTGCAGGTAACTGCCAGAGGCTGGCAGCCTTTCTATGTCCCCCACCCTGGTAACTAGGGAAAAGCCTTTGCGGCCTGTGGTGTTTCTCGGTTATAAATTAGAGTGGAGTGTGCCCAGACAAACCCACACAAGCTGATGTCTCCTTACTTTGGTTGGATTTTTAAATTTAATTTTTATTTTTTATTGGAGTAATTTTCCACTGAGTACATGGACCACTTCTACTTTGTGCACTCCTCGGTTGATGGACATTTTCTTTGCTTCCAAGTGTTGGCTATGGTAAATATTCTTGGAGTGCAGGATTGCCAGCCTGTGACTTTTTTTTTTTTTTTTTTCCTGGATTAATTTATTCTTTATTTTTCTACATCAGTACTTGAATATTTTGATTATTCCAATTTCATAACTTTTATTTATAAAACTAATTAAAATGCTTTTTGAAATTCAAATAGTTAGATTTTGTATTTTTCAGTTTTGCGTTTGTGAAAATATTGGATTATTTTATTTTATTTTATTTTATTTTTTAATTTTTTTTATTTTTACAAGAGATAGATAGACTGACACCAAGCATTGTACATGGATGACCACAACAAAAGCAACAATGATTGCAATTACCAAACATGAAACACACTTATACTATGTCATAATATTGACATTCAGTCCAGTAATCCTCCACTGTAACAGCTCCTTTACTTTGCAGTGAAAATTGATTTGTATATTCTTTTCCTCTGAGTCCTTGTGGGATTTTTTTTTTTTTAATTCAGACAGAAAGTCACAAAAATTATACTCATCCTCATCAGTTCACTCAGTCCCATGTAATTAATTTCTTTTTTTTCATCTTGATCTTTTGTTAGCAGTTTTATGAGTTCATCAGTTTTTCATTAGAGTTCTGAAAATGCTTATTCATTCAGTTCAGCAGTACAGTCAGTTACCAGAAACCTGTACTTGTCAGAGTCTTTTCCATGAATTTCTTGAAGATGAAACTCTTTTATAGGAACATATTTGCAAAATCATCAGAGTACACCCAGAACTGTCTGTAAATGACAAAAGACTTAAAAATGACCATGGTTAAAGATTTGATGAAAGTTCATAATAATGCAGTTGACAAGAAAATTAGTTATTTCTGAGATATACATTTTAAAGTAATAACTAGGATTATTACTTATAACATTATACCAGAACATATAAGATTTTTAGAAGTTTCCTGTAATGTCTGAAACATTTATATTAACATATTTCCATACATATTTCCATACAAATACAAATATAAGATTTTTAGAAATTTCATGTAATGTCTGAAACATTTATATTAACATATTTCCATACATATTTCCATACAAATATAAGATTTTTAGAAATTTCATGTAATGTCTGAAACATTTATATTAACATATTTCCATACATATTTCCATACAAATACAAATATAAGATTTTTAGAAATTTCATGTAATGTCTGAAATATTTATATTAACATATTTTCATACATATTTCCATACAAATACAAGATTTTTAGAAATTTCATGTAATGTCTGAAACATTTATATTAACATATTTCCATACATATTTCCATACAAATACAAATATAAGATTTTTAGAAATTTCATGTAATGTCTGAAACATTTATATTAACATATTTCCATACAAATAACCCAATGAAAGTTTAGTATTAGTTGTTTTGTTTGTTTTTTTATACTGCAGGTTCTTATTACAGCCTGTGACTTTTTGATTCTCATTTTTCTCAAGTGATAAGCCCAGCAGTGGGTGTGATTGATTGACTGGTGGCACCGTGTTTCCCTTTTCAAAGCACCTTCTTTGTGTTTTCATGAGTGGCTCTTACCACGTCCCCCTTAGAATCGAGGGTACGCATTTCTCCACAATCACTTCAGCATTTATTGTTTGCAGCATTTTTGCTAATGGCCCTTCTGGCTGCTGTGCGCTGATAGGTTTTTGTAATTTGGGTTTGCATGTCTTTGAATATTCGTAAAACTCATCATTTTTCTCCACCGTTTTCTTTTCTGTTAAAAAAAAAGGAAACAATTGGGAGTACAATATAAATCTTGAAATTGTTTCCTTGGAAGGTTGCCCTCTTTTGAAATTTTTGGTCGATTTTCCATCCCAGAATTTTTTTAGAGAGCAGGTGTCTTTTACCGAACTGCAAGTTCGGTAAATATTTAGTGACCTTTAGCAATGGGTTTAAAGCTGCTGTTGTGGGACGTGGCCTCAAGGAGGCAGCATTTCTCCATTCCCAAACCTGGGTACTAGGGCAGCAGAGCCTTTCTGGGAGTCGTGTTCCTAGGCTGTAAATTACATTGGAATGTGCATGGAGAAACCCCCATAAGTTGATGTCTCATTATTTCTTCTTGGGTTAAAAAAAGTTTTACTTGGTGTAAAGCTTAGAATATTGTTTGTCCTAGGTGTACACAATCTGGTTCATTTGTACATTATGCATGTCTTTTCAAGTACAGATCCTCTTCCCATATAAAATGTTACAGAGGGTTCTGCAGACGTCCATTGCTATATGATCGGTCTTTTTGAGATATGTATATAATATGGGTTTGTATACATATAGGAACACTAATCTTAATTTATCCATTCCCCCCACCTTTCCTTTTAGATGAGCATAGTTTCTTTTCGAAGTCTGTGAATGTCTTTCTCTGTGGAAATATGTTCATTTGTGTCAGTTATTAGATAACGCCTATAAGTGATATCATAGAATATAGGTCCTTTGCTTTCCGACTTACCTCATGTTTCGTGATTATCTCCAGACTCATTTGTGGTGCCTCAAAGAGCAATGGTTCATTGTTTTCCAGGGCTAATATTCCATTGTGTACATGGACCACTTCTTCTTGATCCATTCACCTGTTGTTGGACATTTTGATTGCTTCCCTGTCTTGGCTATTGTGAATAAGGCTGCTCTGCAGCTTTGGCGGCCTGTGTCTTCTCGATTCTTGTCTTCTCAGGTGAGAGGTCCAATGGTGCGCCTGCTGGATTGAATGGTACCTCCATTTTTACTTTTAAACACAGCTCCTTTCTGTTCTCATTATTGGCTGTTACCCCTTTACCTCTCACCTGCAGGTAGAGGGTGCACAGTTCTCTAAAATCCCTTCAGCATTTATTTTTTGTAGACTTTTTGCTGATGGTCATTCGACTGGTGTAAGTTGAAACTTTTTGTAGATTAGATTGCATGGGTCTAACCCTCCCTGAGGTTGAGCTTTTATGCATTTTCCTTTTTTTAAAAAAAGAGCGTGAGTAAAACTTAACTCTTCATACTCTCTTCCTGAAACATTTGCCTGTTTTGAATTTTTGGTCCATTCCCTACTTCAGCACAATTTGTTAGGGCAGGTGTCCTTTACAGCCCTGAGTCCTTGTGAATGTTAAGTGACCATTAGCTGTGCGTTTAAAGCTGTTCTTGCAGGAATCGGCCACAAGGTGGCAGCATTTCCCCTTTCCCTAATTTGGTTACTAGGGAAACAGAGCCTTAATGGAAGTGGTGTTCTAGGTTGTAAATTAGAATGGAATGTGCCAGGAAAAAGCCCTTTAGGTTTATGTCTCATTACTTCTTGTTCATATTTGTAATTTACTTTTTATTTTTTATCCCAGCCAATATGATTACAATGGTTTGTTTGTTCTAGGTGTGCAAGATGTGGTCCTTTCACACATATACATGTATCTATTCTTCCTCGCATCCTTTTCCCATGTAGGTTATGACACAATGTTGAGTAGTCTTCTCCTGGTCTTCCGTACGTCTTTGGTGGTTATATATTTCACATGGTTTGTATATCTCTGTTAACGCCAATATGGTAATGGATCCAATCCTCACCCCTTTCTATTTGGTGAACCATAAGTTTTCTAATGAATCTGTGATTGCCTTTCTCTGTGGAAATATCTTCATTGGTGTCAATTTTTAAGTAACTCTTAAAAGTGATATGATAGGATATGTGTCTTTTGCTTTCTCACTTACTACAGGTGGCGTGATTACGTCTAGACTCATCTATGGTGCTGCAAATGGCATTGTTTCATTTTTTTCACTAGCGAATATTCCATCTGTACATGGAGGAGTTCTTCTTTGTCCACCCATCTGTTGGTGGACTTTTTGGTTACTTCCATATCTTGGCTCTTGTCATACTGTGCAATGCAGATTTGCCTGCCTGTGTCTTTCCAATTCTCTCTTCTTAGGTTATACGTCGAGGAGTGAGCCTGCTGGATCATATGGTAGCTCAATGTTTACCTTTTTACGGCACCTCCATTCTCTTCTCATTCGTGGCCCTTTCCAAGTTACGTCCCCTTAGAAGTTGAGGGTATGCATTTCTCCACAACACCTTCAGCATTTATTGTTTTTAGTTTCCTTGCTGATGGTTATTCTGACAAGTGTGAGCTGATACCTCTCTGTGGTTGAATTCGAATGTGTCACATAATCTGTTGAAATTGAGCTTTAAGGCATGTCCTTTTTCTTTTTCAAGCTGTGATTACCCCTTAGTTCTTCAAAGTGTTCTCTTTAAGTATGTGTCACATTTTGAAATGTTGTGGCCATTACCTCCCTCAAGCCATTTTGAGGGCAGGTTTCATTTACAGTTCTGCAGTACTTGTTCCTATGAAATGACCATTAGCACAGGCTTTAAAGCTGCTTTTGCAGGTAACTGCCAGAGGCTGGCAGCCTTTCTATGTCCCCCACCCTGGTAACTAGGGAAAAGCCTTTGCGGCCTGTGGTGTTTCTCGGTTATAAATTAGAGTGGAGTGTGCCCAGACAAACCCACACAAGCTGATGTCTCCTTACTTTGGTTGGATTTTTAAATTTAATTTTTATTTTTTATTGGAGTAATTTTCCACTGAGTACATGGACCACTTCTACTTTGTGCACTCCTCGGTTGATGGACATTTTCTTTGCTTCCAAGTGTTGGCTATGGTAAATATTCTTGGAGTGCAGGATTGCCAGCCTGTGACTTTTTTTTTTTTTTTTTCCTGGATTAATTTATTCTTTATTTTTCTACATCAGTACTTGAATATTTTGATTATTCCAATTTCATAACTTTTATTTATAAAACTAATTAAAATGCTTTTTGAAATTCAAATAGTTAGATTTTGTATTTTTCAGTTTTGCGTTTGTGAAAATATTGGATTATTTTATTTTATTTTATTTTATTTTTTTATTTTTTTTATTTTTACAAGAGATAGGTAGACTGACACCAAGCATTGTACATGGATGACCACAACAAAAGCAACAATGATTGCAATTACCAAACATGAAACACACTTATACTATGTCATAATATTGACATTCAGTCCAGTAATCCTCCACTGTAACAGCTCCTTTACTTTGCAGTGAAAATTGATTTGTATATTCTTTTCCTCTGAGTCCTTGTGGGATTTTTTTTTTTTAATTCAGACAGAAAGTCACAAAAATTATACTCATCCTCATCAGTTCACTCAGTCCCATGTAATTAATTTCTTTTTTTTCATCTTGATCTTTTGTTAGCAGTTTTATGAGTTCATCAGTTTTTCATTAGAGTTCTGAAAATGCTTATTCATTCAGTTCAGCAGTACAGTCAGTTACCAGAAACCTGTACTTGTCAGAGTCTTTTCCATGAATTTCTTGAAGATGAAACTCTTTTATAGGAACATATTTGCAAAATCATCAGAGTACACCCAGAACTGTCTGTAAATGACAAAAGACTTAAAAATGACCATGGTTAAAGATTTGATGAAAGTTCATAATAATGCAGTTGACAAGAAAATTAGTTATTTCTGAGATATGCATTTTAAAGTAATAACTAGGATTATTACTTATAACATTATACCAGAACATATAAGATTTTTAGAAGTTTCCTGTAATGTCTGAAACATTTATATTAACATATTTCCATACATATTTCCATACAAATACAAATATAAGATTTTTAGAAATTTCATGTAATGTCTGAAACATTTATATTAACATATTTCCATACATATTTCCATACAAATATAAGATTTTTAGAAATTTCATGTAATGTCTGAAACATTTATATTAACATATTTCCATACATATTTCCATACAAATACAAATATAAGATTTTTAGAAATTTCATGTAATGTCTGAAACATTTATATTAACATATTTCCATACAAATAACCCAATGAAAGTTTAGTATTAGTTGTTTTGTTTGTTTTTTTATACTGCAGGTTCTTATTACAGCCTGTGACTTTTTGATTCTCATTTTTCTCAAGTGATAAGCCCAGCAGTGGGTGTGATTGATTGACTGGTGGCACCGTGTTTCCCTTTTCAAAGCACCTTCTTTGTGTTTTCATGAGTGGCTCTTACCACGTCCCCCTTAGAATCGAGGGTACGCATTTCTTCACAATCGCTTCAGCATTTATTGTTTGCAGCATTTTTGCTAATGGCCCTTCTGGCTGCTGTGCGCTGATAGGTTTTTGTAATTTGGGTTTGCATGTCTTTGAATATTCGTAAAACTCATCATTTTTCTCCACCGTTTTCTTTTCTGTTAAAAAAAAAGGAAACAATTGGGAGTACAATATAAATCTTGAAATTGTTTCCTTGGAAGGTTGCCCTCTTTTGAAATTTTTGGTCGATTTTCCATCCCAGAATTTTTTTAGAGAGCAGGTGTCTTTTACCGAACTGCAAGTTCGGTAAATATTTAGTGACCTTTAGCAATGGGTTTAAATCTGCTGTTGTGGGACGTGGCCTCAAGGAGGCAGCATTTCTCCATTCCCAAACCTGGGTACTAGGGCAGCAGAGCCTTTCTGGGAGTCGTGTTCCTAGGCTGTAAATTACATTGGAATGTGCATGGAGAAACCCCCATAAGTTGATGTCTCATTATTTCTTCTTGGGTTAAAAAAAGTTTTACTTGGTGTAAAGCTTAGAATATTGTTTGTCCTAGGTGTACACAATCTGGTTCATTTGTACATTATGCATGTCTTTTCAAGTACAGATCCTCTTCCCATATAAAATGTTACAGAGGGTTCTGCAGACGTCCATTGCTATATGATCGGTCTTTTTGAGATATGTATATAATATGTGTTTGTATACATATAGGAACACTAATCTTAATTTATCCATTCCCCCCACCTTTCCTTTTAGATGAGCATAGTTTCTTTTCGAAGTCTGTGAATGTCTTTCTCTGTGGAAATATGTTCATTTGTGTCAGTTATTAGATAACGCCTATAAGTGATATCATAGAATATAGGTCCTTTGCTTTCCGACTTACCTCATGTTTCGTGATTATCTCCAGACTCTTTTGTGGTGCCTCAAAGAGCAATGGTTCATTGTTTTCCAGGGCTAATATTCCATTGTGTACATGGACCACTTCTTCTTGATCCATTCACCTGTTGTTGGACATTTTGATTGCTTCCCTGTCTTGGCTATTGTGAATAAGGCTGCTCTGCAGCTTTGGCGGCCTGTGTCTTCTCGATTCTTGTCTTCTCAGGTGAGAGGTCCAATGGTGCGCCTGCTGGATTGAATGGTACCTCCATTTTTACTTTTAAACACAGCTCCTTTCTGTTCTCATTATTGGCTGTTACCCCTTTACCTCTCACCTGCAGGTAGAGGGTGCACAGTTCTCTAAAATCCCTTCAGCATTTATTTTTTGTAGACTTTTTGCTGATGGTCATTCGACTGGTGTAAGTTGAAACTTTTTGTAGATTAGATTGCATGGGTCTAACCCTCCCTGAGGTTGAGCTTTTATGCATTTTCCTTTTTTTAAAAAAGAGCGTGAGTAAAACTTAACTCTTCATACTCTCTTCCTGAAACATTTGCCTGTTTTGAATTTTTGGTCCATTCCCTACTTCAGCACAATTTGTTAGGGCAGGTGTCCTTTACAGCCCTGAGTCCTTGTGAATGTTAAGTGACCATTAGCTGTGCGTTTAAAGCTGTTCTTGCAGGAAACGGCCACAAGGTGGCAGCATTTCCCCTTGACCAAATTTGGTTACTAGGGAAACAGAGCCTTAATGGAAGTGGTGTTCTAGGTTGTAAATTAGAATGGAATGTGCCAGGACAAAGCCCTTTAGGTTTATGTCTCATTACTTCTTGTTCATATTTGTAATGTACTTTTTATTTTTTATCCCAGCCAATATGATTACAATGGTTTGTTTGTTCTAGGTGTGCAAGATGTGGTCCTTTCACACATATACATGTATCTATTCTTCCTCGCATCCTTTTCCCATGTAGGTTATGACACAATGTTGAGTAGTCTTCTCCTGGTCTTCCGTACGTCTTTGGTGGTTATATATTTCACATGGTTTGTATATCTCTGTTAACGCCAATATTGTAATGGATCCAATCCTCATCCCTTTCTATTTGGTGAACCATAAGTTTTCTAATGAATCTGTGATTGCCTTTCTCTGTGGAAATATCTTCATTGGTGTCAATTTTTAAGTAACTCTTAAAAGTGATATGATAGGATATGTGTCTTTTGCTTTCTCACTTACTACAGGTGGCGTGATTACGTCTAGACTCATCTATGGTGCTGCAAATGGCATTGTTTCATTTTTTTCACTAGCGAATATTCCATCTGTACATGGAGGAGTTCTTCTTTGTCCACCCATCTGTTGGTGGACTTTTTGGTTACTTCCATATCTTGGCTCTTGTCATACTGTGCAATGCAGATTTGCCTGCCTGTGTCTTTCCAATTCTCTCTTCTTAGGTTATACGTCGAGGAGTGGGCCTGCTGGATCATATGGTAGCTCAATGTTTACCTTTTTACGGCACCTCCATTCTCTTCTCATTCGTGGCCCTTTCCAAGTTACGTCCCCTTAGAAGTTGAGGGTATGCATTTCTCCACAACACCTTCAGCATTTATTGTTTGTAGTTTCCTTGCTGATGGTTATTCTGACAAGTGTGAGCTGATACCTCTCTGTGGTTGAATTCGAATGTGTCACATAATCTGTTGAAATTGAGCTTTAAGGCATGTCCTTTTTCTTTTTCAAGCTGTGATTACCCCTTAGTTCTTCAAAGTGTTCTCTTTAAGTATGTGTCACATTTTGAAATGTTGTGGCCATTACCTCCCTCAAGCCATTTTGAGGGCAGGTTTCATTTACAGTTCTGCAGTACTTGTTCCTATGAAATGACCATTAGCACAGGCTTTAAAGCTGCTTTTGCAGGTAACTGCCAGAGGCTGGCAGCCTTTCTATGTCCCCCACCCTGGTAACTAGGGAAAAGCCTTTGCGGCCTGTGGTGTTTCTCGGTTATAAATTAGAGTGGAGTGTGCCCAGACAAACCCACACAAGCTGATGTCTCCTTACTTTGGTTGGATTTTTAAATTTAATTTTTATTTTTTATTGGAGTAATTTTCCACTGAGTACGTGGACCACTTCTACTTTGTGCACTCCTCGGTTGATGGACATTTTCTTTGCTTCCAAGTGTTGGCTATGGTAAATATTCTTGGAGTACAGGATTGCCAGCCTGTGACTTTTTGATTCTCATTTTTCTCAGGTGATAAGCCCAGCAGTGGGTGTGATTGATTGACTGGTGGCACGGTGTTTCCCTTTTCAAAGCACCTTCTTTGTGTTTTCATGAGTGGCTCTTACCCCGTCCCCCTTAGAATCGAGGGTACGCATTTCTCCACAATCGCTTCAGCATTTATTGTTTGCAGCATTTTTGCTAATGGCCCTTCTGGCTGCTGTGCGCTGATAGGTTTTTGTAATTTGGGTTTGCATGTCTTTGAAAATTCGTAAAACTCATCATTTTTCTCCACCGTTTTCTTTTCTGTTAAAAAAAAAGGAAACAATTGGGAGTACAGTATAACCCTTGGAATTGTTTTCTTGGAAGGTTGCCCTCTCTGGAAATTTTTGGTCGATATTCCACCTCAGAATTTTTTTAGAGAGCAGATGTCTTTTACCGAACTGCAAGTTCGGTAAATATTTAGTGACCTTTAGCAATGGGTTTAAAGCTGCTGTTGTGGGACGTGGCCTCAAGGAGGCAGGATTTCTCTATTCCCAAACCTGGGTACTAGGGCAGCAGAGCCTTTCTGGGAGTCGTGTTCCTAGGCTGTAAATTACATTGGAATGTGCATGGAGAAACCCCCATAAGTTGATGTCTCATTATTTCTTCTTGGGTTAAAAAAAGTTTTACTTGGTGTAAAGCTTAGAATATTGTTTGTCCTAGGTGTACACAATCTGGTTCATTTGTACATTATGCATGTCTTTTCAAGTACAGATCCTCTTCCCATATAAAATGTTACAGAGGGTTCTGCAGACGTCCATTGCTATATGATCGGTCTTTTTGAGATATGTATATAATATGTGTTTGTATACATATAGGAACACTAATCTTAATTTATCCATTCCCCCCACCTTTCCTTTTAGATGAGCATAGTTTCTTTTCGAAGTCTGTGAATGTCTTTCTCTGTGGAAATATGTTCATTTGTGTCAGTTATTAGATAACGCCTATAAGTGATATCATAGAATATAGGTCTTTTGCTTTCCGACTTACCTCATGTTTCGTGATTATCTCCAGACTCATTTGTGGTGCCTCAAAGAGCAATGGTTCATTGTTTTCCAGGGCTAATATTCCATTGTGTACATGGACCACTTCTTCTTGATCCATTCACCTGTTGTTGGACATTTTGATTGCTTCCCTGTCTTGGCTATTGTGAATAAGGCTGCTCTGCAGCTTTGGCGGCCTGTGTCTTCTCGATTCTTGTCTTCTCAGGTGAGAGGTCCAATGGTGCGCCTGCTGGATTGAATGGTACCTCCATTTTTACTTTTAAACACAGCTCCTTTCTGTTCTCATTATTGGCTGTTACCCCTTTACCTCTCACCTGCAGGTAGAGGGTGCACAGTTCTCTAAAATCCCTTCAGCATTTATTTTTTGTAGACTTTTTGCTGATGGTTATTCGACTGGTGTAAGTTGAAACTTTTTGTAGATTAGATTGCATGGGTCTAACCCTCCCTGAGGTTGAGCTTTTATGCATTTTCCTTTTTTTAAAAAAGAGCGTGAGTAAAACTAAACTCTTCATACTCTCTTCCTGAAACATTTGCCTGTTTTGAATTTTTGGTCCATTCCCTACTTCAGCACAATTTGTTAGGGCAGGTGTCCTTTACAGCCCTGAGTCCTTGTGAATGTTAAGTGACCATTAGCTGTGCGTTTAAAGCTGTTCTTGCAGGAAACGGCCACAAGGTGGCAGCATTTCCCCTTTACCTAATTTGGTTACTAGGGAAACAGAGCCTTAATGGAAGTGGTGTTCTAGGTTGTAAATTAGAATGGAATGTGCCAGGAAAAAGCCCTTTAGGTTTATGTCTCATTACTTCTTGTTCATATTTGTAATGTACTTTTTATTTTTTATCCCAGCCAATATGATTACAATGGTTTGTTTGTTCTAGGTGTGCAAGATGTGGTCCTTTCACACATATACATGTATCTATTCTTCCTCGCATCCTTTTCCCATGTAGGTTATGACACAATGTTGAGTAGTCTTCTCCTGGTCTTCCGTACGTCTTTGGTGGTTATATATTTCACATGGTTTGTATATCTCTGTTAACGCCAATATGGTAATGTATCCAATCCTCATCCCTTTCTATTTGGTGAACCATAAGTTTTCTAATGAATCTGTGATTGCCTTTCTCTGTGGAAATATCTTCATTGGTATCAATTTTTAAGTAACTCTTAAAAGTGATATGATAGGATATGTGTCTTTTGCTTTCTCATTTACTACAGTTGGCGTGATTACGTCTAGACTCATCTATGGTGCTGCAAATGGCATTGTTTCATTTTTTTCACTAGCGAATATTCCATCTGTACATGGAGGAGTTCTTCTTTGTCCACCCATCTGTTGGTGGACTTTTTGGTTACTTCCATATCTTGGCTCTTGTCATACTGTGCAATGCAGATTTGCCTGCCTGTGTCTTTCCAATTCTCTCTTCTTAGGTTATACGTCGCGGAGTGGGCCTGCTGGATCATATGGTAGCTCAATGTTTACCTTTTTACGGCACCTCCATTCTCTTCTCATTCGTGGCCCTTTCCAAGTTACATCCCCTTAGAAGCTGAGGGTATGCATTTCTCCACAACACCTTCAGCATTTTTTGTTTGTAGTTTTCTTGCTGATGGTTATTCTGACAAGTGTGAGCTGATACCTCTCTGTGGTTGAATTCGAATGTGTCACATAATCTGTTGAAATTGAGCTTTAAGGCATGTCCTTTTTCTTTTTCAAGCTGTGATTACCCCTTAGTTCTTCAAAGTGTTCTCTTTAAGTATGTGTCACATTTTGAAATGTTGTGGCCATTACCTCCCTCAAGCCATTTTGAGGGCAGGTTTCATTTACAGTTCTGCAGTACTTGTTCCTATGAAATGACCATTAGCACAGGCTTTAAAGCTGCTTTTGCAGGTAACTGCCAGAGGCTGGCAGCCTTTCTATGTCCCCCACCCTGGTAACTAGGGAAAAGCCTTTGCGGCCTGTGGTGTTTCTCGGTTATAAATTAGAGTGGAGTGTGCCCAGACAAACCCACACAAGCTGATGTCTCCTTACTTTGGTTGGATTTTTAAATTTAATTTTTATTTTTTATTGGAGTAATTTTCCACTGAGTACATGGACCACTTCTACTTTGTGCACTCCTCGGTTGATGGACATTTTCTTTGCTTCCAAGTGTTGGCTATGGTAAATATTCTTGGAGTGCAGGATTGCCAGCCTGTGACTTTTTTTTTTTTTTTCCTGGATTAATTTATTCTTTATTTTTCTACATCAGTACTTGAATATTTTGATTATTCCAATTTCATAACTTTTATTTATAAAACTAATTAAAATGCTTTTTGAAATTCAAATAGTTAGATTTTGTATTTTTCAGTTTTGCGTTTGTGAAAATATTGGATTATTTTATTTTATTTTATTTTATTTTTTTATTTTTTTTATTTTTACAAGAGATAGGTAGACTGACACCAAGCATTGTACATGGATGACCACAACAAAAGCAACAATGATTGCAATTACCAAACATGAAACACACTTATACTATGTCATAATATTGACATTCAGTCCAGTAATCCTCCACTGTAACAGCTCCTTTACTTTGCAGTGAAAATTGATTTGTATATTCTTTTCCTCTGAGTCCTTGTGGGATTTTTTTTTTTTAATTCAGACAGAAAGTCACAAAAATTATACTCATCCTCATCAGTTCACTCAGTCCCATGTAATTAATTTCTTTTTTTTCATCTTGATCTTTTGTTAGCAGTTTTATGAGTTCATCAGTTTTTCATTAGAGTTCTGAAAATGCTTATTCATTCAGTTCAGCAGTACAGTCAGTTACCAGAAACCTGTACTTGTCAGAGTCTTTTCCATGAATTTCTTGAAGATGAAACTCTTTTATAGGAACATATTTGCAAAATCATCAGAGTACACCCAGAACTGTCTGTAAATGACAAAAGACTTAAAAATGACCATGGTTAAAGATTTGATGAAAGTTCATAATAATGCAGTTGACAAGAAAATTAGTTATTTCTGAGATATGCATTTTAAAGTAATAACTAGGATTATTACTTATAACATTATACCAGAACATATAAGATTTTTAGAAGTTTCCTGTAATGTCTGAAACATTTATATTAACATATTTCCATACATATTTCCATACAAATACAAATATAAGATTTTTAGAAATTTCATGTAATGTCTGAAACATTTATATTAACATATTTCCATACATATTTCCATACAAATATAAGATTTTTAGAAATTTCATGTAATGTCTGAAACATTTATATTAACATATTTCCATACATATTTCCATACAAATACAAATATAAGATTTTTAGAAATTTCATGTAATGTCTGAAACATTTATATTAACATATTTCCATACAAATAACCCAATGAAAGTTTAGTATTAGTTGTTTTGTTTGTTTTTTTATACTGCAGGTTCTTATTACAGTCTGTGACTTTTTGATTCTCATTTTTCTCAAGTGATAAGCCCAGCAGTGGGTGTGATTGATTGACTGGTGGCACCGTGTTTCCCTTTTCAAAGCACCTTCTTTGTGTTTTCATGAGTGGCTCTTACCACGTCCCCCTTAGAATCGAGGGTACGCATTTCTTCACAATCGCTTCAGCATTTATTGTTTGCAGCATTTTTGCTAATGGCCCTTCTGGCTGCTGTGCGCTGATAGGTTTTTGTAATTTGGGTTTGCATGTCTTTGAATATTCGTAAAACTCATCATTTTTCTCCACCGTTTTCTTTTCTGTTAAAAAAAAAGGAAACAATTGGGAGTACAATATAAATCTTGAAATTGTTTCCTTGGAAGGTTGCCCTCTTTTGAAATTTTTGGTCGATTTTCCATCCCAGAATTTTTTTAGAGAGCAGGTGTCTTTTACCGAACTGCAAGTTCGGTAAATATTTAGTGACCTTTAGCAATGGGTTTAAAGCTGCTGTTGTGGGACGTGGCCTCAAGGAGGCAGCATTTCTCCATTCCCAAACCTGGGTACTAGGGCAGCAGAGCCTTTCTGGGAGTCGTGTTCCTAGGCTGTAAATTACATTGGAATGTGCATGGAGAAACCCCCATAAGTTGATGTCTCATTATTTCTTCTTGGGTTAAAAAAAGTTTTACTTGGTGTAAAGCTTAGAATATTGTTTGTCCTAGGTGTACACAATCTGGTTCATTTGTACATTATGCATGTCTTTTCAAGTACAGATCCTCTTCCCATATAAAATGTTACAGAGGGTTCTGCAGACGTCCATTGCTATATGATCGGTCTTTTTGAGATATGTATATAATATGTGTTTGTATACATATAGGAACACTAATCTTAATTTATCCATTCCCCCCACCTTTCCTTTTAGATGAGCATAGTTTCTTTTCGAAGTCTGTGAATGTCTTTCTCTGTGGAAATATGTTCATTTGTGTCAGTTATTAGATAACGCCTATAAGTGATATCATAGAATATAGGTCCTTTGCTTTCCGACTTACCTCATGTTTCGTGATTATCTCCAGACTCATTTGTGGTGCCTCAAAGAGCAATGGTTCATTGTTTTCCAGGGCTAATATTCCATTGTGTACATGGACCACTTCTTCTTGATCCATTCACCTGTTGTTGGACATTTTGATTGCTTCCCTGTCTTGGCTATTGTGAATAAGGCTGCTCTGCAGCTTTGGCGGCCTGTGTCTTCTCGATTCTTGTCTTCTCAGGTGAGAGGTCCAATGGTGCGCCTGCTGGATTGAATGGTACCTCCATTTTTACTTTTAAACACAGCTCCTTTCTGTTCTCATTATTGGCTGTTACCCCTTTACCTCTCACCTGCAGGTAGAGGGTGCACAGTTCTCTAAAATCCCTTCAGCATTTATTTTTTGTAGACTTTTTGCTGATGGTCATTTGACTGGTGTAAGTTGAAACTTTTTGTAGATTAGATTGCATGGGTCTAACCCTCCCTGAGGTTGAGCTTTTATGCATTTTCCTTTTTTTAAAAAAGAGCGTGAGTAAAACTTAACTCTTCATACTCTCTTCCTGAAACATTTGCCTGTTTTGAATTTTTGGTCCATTCCCTACTTCAGCACAATTTGTTAGGGCAGGTGTCCTTTACAGCCCTGAGTCCTTGTGAATGTTAAGTGACCATTAGCTGTGCGTTTAAAGCTGTTCTTGCAGGAAACGGCCACAAGGTGGCAGCATTTCCCCTTGACCAAATTTGGTTACTAGGGAAACAGAGCCTTAATGGAAGTGGTGTTCTAGGTTGTAAATTAGAATGGAATGTGCCAGGACAAAGCCCTTTAGGTTTATGTCTCATTACTTCTTGTTCATATTTGTAATGTACTTTTTATTTTTTATCCCAGCCAATATGATTACAATGGTTTGTTTGTTCTAGGTGTGCAAGATGTGGTCCTTTCACACATATACATGTATCTATTCTTCCTCGCATCCTTTTCCCATGTAGGTTATGACACAATGTTGAGTAGTCTTCTCCTGGTCTTCCGTACGTCTTTGGTGGTTATATATTTCACATGGTTTGTATATCTCTGTTAACGCCAATATGGTAATGGATCCAATCCTCATCCCTTTCTATTTGGTGAACCATAAGTTTTCTAATGAATCTGTGATTGCCTTTCTCTGTGGAAATATCTTCATTGGTGTCAATTTTTAAGTAACTCTTAAAAGTGATATGATAGGATATGTGTCTTTTGCTTTCTCACTTACTACAGGTGGCGTGATTACGTCTAGACTCATCTATGGTGCTGCAAATGGCATTGTTTCATTTTTTTCACTAGCGAATATTCCATCTGTACATGGAGGAGTTCTTCTTTGTCCACCCATCTGTTGGTGGACTTTTTGGTTACTTCCATATCTTGGCTCTTGTCATACTGTGCAATGCAGATTTGCCTGCCTGTGTCTTTCCAATTCTCTCTTCTTAGGTTATACGTCGAGGAGTGGGCCTGCTGGATCATATGGTAGCTCAATGTTTACCTTTTTACGGCACCTCCATTCTCTTCTCATTCGTGGCCCTTTCCAAGTTACGTCCCCTTAGAAGTTGAGGGTATGCATTTCTCCACAACACCTTCAGCATTTATTGTTTGTAGTTTCCTTGCTGATGGTTATTCTGACAAGTGTGAGCTGATACCTCTCTGTGGTTGAATTCGAATGTGTCACATAATCTGTTGAAATTGAGCTTTAAGGCATGTCCTTTTTCTTTTTCAAGCTGTGATTACCCCTTAGTTCTTCAAAGTGTTCTCTTTAAGTATGTGTCACATTTTGAAATGTTGTGGCCATTACCTCCCTCAAGACATTTTGAGGGCAGGTTTCATTTACAGTTCTGCAGTACTTGTTCCTATGAAATGACCATTAGCACAGGCTTTAAAGCTGCTTTTGCAGGTAACTGCCAGAGGCTGGCAGCCTTTCTATGTCCCCCACCCTGGTAACTAGGGAAAAGCCTTTGCGGCCTGTGGTGTTTCTCGGTTATAAATTAGAGTGGAGTGTGCCCAGACAAACCCACACAAGCTGATGTCTCCTTACTTTGGTTGGATTTTTAAATTTAATTTTTATTTTTTATTGGAGTAATTTTCCACTGAGTACGTGGACCACTTCTACTTTGTGCACTCCTCGGTTGATGGACATTTTCTTTGCTTCCAAGTGTTGGCTATGGTAAATATTCTTGGAGTGCAGGATTGCCAGCCTGTGACTTTTTGATTCTCATTTTTCTCAGGTGATAAGCCCAGCAGTGGGTGTGATTGATTGACTGGTGGCACCGTGTTTCCCTTTTCAAAGCACCTTCTTTGTGTTTTCATGAGTGGCTCTTACCACGTCCCCCTTAGAATCGAGGGTACGCATTTCTCCACAATCGCTTCAGCATTTATTGTTTGCAGCATTTTTGCTAATGGCCCTTCTGGCTGCTGTGCGCTGATAGGTTTTTGTAATTTGGGTTTGCATGTCTTTGAAAATTCGTAAAACTCATCATTTTTCTCCACCGTTTTCTTTTCTGTTAAAAAAAAAGGAAACAATTGGGAGTACAGTATAACCCTTGGAATTGTTTTCTTGGAAGGTTGCCCTCTCTGGAAATTTTTGATCGATATTCCACCTCAGAATTTTTTTAGAGAGCAGATCTCTTTTACCGAACTGCAAGTTCGGTAAATATTTAGTGACCTTTAGCAATGGGTTTAAAGCTGCTGTTGTGGGACGTGGCCTCAAGGAGGCAGGATTTCTCTATTCCCAAACCTGGGTACTAGGGCAGCAGAGCCTTTCTGGGAGTCGTGTTCCTAGGCTGTAAATTACATTGGAATGTGCATGGAGAAACCCCCATAAGTTGATGTCTCATTATTTCTTCTTGGGTTAAAAGAAGTTTTACTTGGTGTAAAGCTTAGAATATTGTTTGTCCTAGGTGTACACAATCTGGTTCATTTGTACATTATGCATGTCTTTTCAAGTACAGATCCTCTTCCCATATAAAATGTTACAGAGGGTTCTGCAGACGTCCATTGCTATATGATCGGTCTTTTTGAGATATGTATATAATATGTGTTTGTATACATATAGGAACACTAATCTTAATTTATCCATTCCCCCCACCTTTCCTTTTAGATGAGCATAGTTTCTTTTCGAAGTCTGTGAATGTCTTTCTCTGTGGAAATATGTTCATTTGTGTCAGTTATTAGATAACGCCTATAAGTGATATCATAGAATATAGGTCTTTTGCTTTCCGACTTACCTCATGTTTCGTGATTATCTCCAGACTCATTTGTGGTGCCTCAAAGAGCAATGGTTCATTGTTTTCCAGGGCTAATATTCCATTGTGTACATGGACCACTTCTTCTTGATCCATTCACCTGTTGTTGGACATTTTGATTGCTTCCCTGTCTTGGCTATTGTGAATAAGGCTGCTCTGCAGCTTTGGCGGCCTGTGTCTTCTCGATTCTTGTCTTCTCAGGTGAGAGGTCCAATGGTGCGCCTGCTGGATTGAATGGTACCTCCATTTTTACTTTTAAACACAGCTCCTTTCTGTTCTCATTATTGGCTGTTACCCCTTTACCTCTCACCTGCAGGTAGAGGGTGCACAGTTCTCTAAAATCCCTTCAGCATTTATTTTTTGTAGACTTTTTGCTGATGGTCATTCGACTGGTGTAAGTTGAAACTTTTTGTAGATTAGATTGCATGGGTCTAACCCTCCCTGAGGTTGAGCTTTTATGCATTTTCCTTTTTTTAAAAAAGAGCGTGAGTAAAACTTAACTCTTCATACTCTCTTCCTGAAACATTTGCCTGTTTTGAATTTTTGGTCCATTCCCTACTTCAGCACAATTTGTTAGGGCAGGTGTCCTTTACAGCCCTGAGTCCTTGTGAATGTTAAGTGACCATTAGCTGTGCGTTTAAAGCTGTTCTTGCAGGAAACGGCCACAAGGTGGCAGCATTTCCTCTTTACCTAATTTGGTTACTAGGGAAACAGAGCCTTAATGGAAGTGGTGTTCTAGGTTGTAAATTAGAATGGAATGTGCCAGGACAAAGCCCTTTAGGTTTATGTCTCATTACTTCTTGTTCATATTTGTAATTTACTTTTTATTTTTTATCCCAGCCAATATGATTACAATGGTTTGTTTGTTCTAGGTGTGCAAGATGTGGTCCTTTCACACATATACATGTCTCTATTCTTCCTCGCATCCTTTTCCCATGTAGGTTATGACACAATGTTGAGTAGTCTTCTCCTGGTCTTCCGTACGTCTTTGGTGGTTATATATTTCACATGGTTTGTATATCTCTGTTAACGCCAATATGGTAATGTATCCAATCCTCATCCCTTTCTATTTGGTGAACCATAAGTTTTCTAATGAATCTGTGATTGCCTTTCTCTGTGGAAATATCTTCATTGGTGTCAATTTTTAAGTAACTCTTAAAAGTGATATGATAGGATATGTGTCTTTTGCTTTCTCACTTACTACAGGTGGCGTGATTACGTCTAGACTCATCTATGGTGCTGCAAATGGCATTGTTTCATTTTTTTCACTAGCGAATATTCCATCTGTACATGGAGGAGTTCTTCTTTGTCCACCCATCTGTTGGTGGACTTTTGGGTTACTTCCATATCTTGGCTCTTGTCATACTGTGCAATGCAGATTTGCCTGCCTGTGTCTTTCCAATTCTCTCTTCTTAGGTTATACGTCGAGGAGTGGGCCTGCTGGATCATATGGTAGCTCAATGTTTACCTTTTTACGGCACCTCCATTCTGTTCTCATTCGTGGCCCTTTTCAAGTTACATCCCCTTAGAAGTTGAGGGTATGCATTTCTCCACAACAACTTCAGCATTTATTGTTTGTAGTTTTCTTGCTGATGGTTATTCTGACAAGTGTGAGCTGATACCTCTGTGTGGTTGAATTTGAATGTGTCACATAATCTGTTGAAATTGAGCTTTAAGGCATGTCCTTTTTCTTTTCCAAGCTGTGATTACCCCTTAGTTCTTCAAAGTGTTCTCTTTAAGTATGTGTCACATTTTGAAATGTTGTGGCCATTATCTCCCTCAAGACATTTCAAGGGCAGGTTTCATTTACAGTTCTGCAGTACTTGTTCCTATGAAATGACCATTAGCACAGGCTTTAAAGCTGCTCTTGCAGGTAACTGCCAGAGGGTGACAGCCTTTCTATGTCCCCCACCCTGGTAACTAGGGAAAAGCCCTTGCGGCCTGTGGTGTTTCTCGGTTATAAATTAGACTGGAGTGTGCCCGGACAAACCCACACAAGCTGATGTCTCCTTACTTTGGTTGGATCTTTAAATTTAATTTTAATTTTTATTGGAGTAATTTTCCACTGAGTACGTGGACCACTTCTACTTTGTGCACTCCTCGGTTGATGGACATTTTCTTTGCTTCCAAGTGTTGGCTATGGTAAATATTCTTGGAATGCAGGATTGCCAGCCTGTGACTTTTTGATTCTCATTTTCTCAGGTGATAAGCCCAGCAGTGGGTGTGATTGATTGACTGGTGGCACCGTGTTTCCCTTTTCAAAGCACCTTCTTTGTGTTTTCTTTAGTGGCTCTTACCACGTCCCCCTTAGAATCGAGGGTACGCATTTCTCCACAATCGCTTCAGCATTTATTGTTTGCAGCATTTTTGCTAATGGCCCTTCTGGCTGCTGTGCGCTGATAGGTTTTTGTAATTTGGGTTTGCATGTCTTTGAAAATTCGTAAAACTCATCATTTTTCTCCACCGTTTTCTTTTCTGTTAAAAAAAAGGAAACAATTGGGAGTACAGTATAACCCTTGGAATTGTTTTCTTGGAAGGTTGCCCTCTCTGGAAATTTTTGGTCGATATTCCACCTCAGAATTTTTTTAGAGAGCAGATGTCTTTTACCGAACTTGCAGTTCGGTAAATATTTAGTGACCTTTAGCAATGGGTTTAAAGCTGCTGTTGTGGGACGTGGCCTCAAGGAGGCAGGATTTCTCTATTCCCAAACCTGGGTACTAGGGCAGCAGAGCCTTTCTGGGAGTCGTGTTCCTAGGCTGTAAATTACATTGGAATGTGCATGGAGAAACCCCCATAAGTTGATGTCTCATTATTTCTTCTTGGGTTAAAAAAAGTTTTACTTGGTGTAAAGCTTAGAATATTGTTTGTCCTAGGTGTACACAATCTGGTTCATTTGTACATTATGCATGTCTTTTCAAGTACAGATCCTCTTCCCATATAAAATGTTACAGAGGGTTCTGCAGACGTCCATTGCTATATGATCGGTCTTTTTGAGATATGTATATAATATGTGTTTGTATACATATAGGAACACTAATCTTAATTTATCCATTCCCCCCACCTTTCCTTTTAGATGAGCATAGTTTCTTTTCGAAGTCTGTGAATGTCTTTCTCTGTGGAAATATGTTCATTTGTGTCAGTTATTAGATAACGCCTATAAGTGATATCATAGAATATAGGTCTTTTGCTTTCCGACTTACCTCATGTTTCGTGATTATCTCCAGACTCATTTGTGGTGCCTCAAAGAGCAATGGTTCATTGTTTTCCAGGGCTAATATTCCATTGTGTACATGGACCACTTCTTCTTGATCCATTCACCTGTTGTTGGACATTTTGATTGCTTCCCTGTCTTGGCTATTGTGAATAAGGCTGCTCTGCAGCTTTGGCGGCCTGTGTCTTCTCGATTCTTGTCTTCTCAGGTGAGAGGTCCAATGGTGCGCCTGCTGGATTGAATGGTACCTCCATTTTTACTTTTAAACACAGCTCCTTTCTGTTCTCATTATTGGCTGTTACCCCTTTACCTCTCACCTGCAGGTAGAGGGTGCACAGTTCTCTAAAATCCCTTCAGCATTTATTTTTTGTAGACTTTTTGCTGATGGTCATTCGACTGGTGTAAGTTGAAACTTTTTGTAGATTAGATTGCATGGGTCTAACCCTCCCTGAGGTTGAGCTTTTATGCATTTTCCTTTTTTTAAAAAAGAGCGTGAGTAAAACTTAACTCTTCATACTCTCTTCCTGAAACATTTGCCTGTTTTGAATTTTTTTGTCCATTCCCTACTTCAGCACAATTTTTTAGGGCAGGTGTCCTTTACAGCCCTGAGTCCTTTGGAATGTTAAGTGACCATTAGCTGTGCGTTTAAAGCTGTTCTTGCAGGAAACGGCCACAAGGTGGCAGCATTTCCCCTTTACCAAATTTGGTTACTAGGGTAACAGAGCCTTAATGGAAGTGGTGTTCTAGGTTGTAAATTAGAATGGAATGTGCCAGGAAAAAGCCCTTTAGGTTTATGTCTCATTACTTCTTGTTCATATTTGTAATTACTTTTTATTTTTTATCCCAGCCAATATGATTACAATGGTTTGTTTGTTCTAGGTGTGCAAGATGTGGTCCTTTCACACATATACATGTATCTATTCTTCCTCGCATCCTTTTCCCATGTAGGTTATGACACAATGTTGAGTAGTCTTCTCCTGGTCTTCCGTACGTCTTTGGTGGTTATATATTTCACATGGTTTGTATATCTCTGTTAACCCCAATATGGTAATGTATCCAATCCTCATCCCTTTCTATTGGGTGAACCATAAATTTTCTAATGAATCAGTGATTGCATTTCTCCGTGGAAATATCTTCATTGGTATCAATTTTTAACTAACTCTTAATAGTGATATGATAGGATATGTGTCTTTTGCTTTCTCACTTACTACAGGTGGCGTGATTACGTCTAGACTCATCTTTGGTGCTGCAAATGGCATTGTTTCATTTTTTTCACTAGCGAATATTTCATTTTTACATGGAGGAGTTCTTCTTTGTCCACCCATCTGTTGGTGGACTTTTGGGTTACTTCCATATCTTGGCTCTTGTCATACTGTGCAATGCAGATTTGCCTGCCTGTGTCTTTCCAATTCTCTCTTCTTAGGTTATACGTCGAGGCGTGGGCCTGCTGGATCATATGGTAGCTCAATGTTTACCTTTTTACGGCACCTCCATTCTGTTCTCATTCGTGGCCCTTTTCAACTTACATCCCCTTAGAAGTTGAGGGTATGCATTTCTCCACAACAACTTCAGCATTTATTGTTTGTAGTTTTCTTGCTGATGGTTATTCTGACAAGTGTGAGCTGATACCTCTGTGTGGTTGAATTTGAATGTGTCACATAATCTGTTGAAATTGAGCTTTAAGGCATGTCCTTTTTCTTTTCCAAGCTGTGATTACCCCTTAGTTCTTCAAAGTGTTCTCTTTAAGTATGTGTCACATTTTGAAATGTTGTGGCCATTATCTCCCTCAAGACATTTCAAGGGCAGGTTTCATTTACAGTTCTGCAGTACTTGTTCCTATGAAATGACCATTAGCACAGGCTTTAAAGCTGCTCTTGCAGGTAACTGCCAGAGGGTGACAGCCTTTCTATGTCCCCCACCCTGGTAACTAGGGAAAAGCCCTTGCGGCCTGTGGTGTTTCTCGGTTATAAATTAGACTGGAGTGTGCCCGGACAAACCCACACAAGCTGATGTCTCCTTACTTTGGTTGGATCTTTAAATTTAATTTTAATTTTTATTGGAGTAATTTTCCACTGAGTACGTGGACCACTTCTACTTTGTGCACTCCTCGGTTGATGGACATTTTCTTTGCTTCCAAGTGTTGGCTATGGTAAATATTCTTGGAATGCAGGATTGCCAGCCTGTGACTTTTTGATTCTCATTTTCTCAGGTGATAAGCCCAGCAGTGGGTGTGATTGATTGACTGGTGGCACCGTGTTTCCCTTTTCAAAGCACCTTCTTTGTGTTTTCTTTAGTGGCTCTTACCACGTCCCCCTTAGAATCGAGGGTACGCATTTCTCCACAATTGCTTCAGCATTTATTGTTTGCAGCATTTTTGCTAATGGCCCTTCTGGCTGCTGTGCGCTGATAGGTTTTTGTAATTTGGGTTTGCATGTCTTTGAAAATTCGTAAAACTCATCATTTTTCTCCACCGTTTTCTTTTCTGTTAAAAAAAAGGAAACAATTGGGAGTACAGTATAACCCTTGGAATTGTTTTCTTGGAAGGTTGCCCTCTCTGGAAATTTTTGATCGATATTCCACCTCAGAATTTTTTTAGAGAGCAGATCTCTTTTACCGAACTGCAAGTTCGGTAAATATTTAGTGACCTTTAGCAATGGGTTTAAAGCTGCTGTTGTGGGACGTGGCCTCAAGGAGGCAGGATTTCTCTATTCCCAAACCTGGGTACTAGGGCAGCAGAGCCTTTCTGGGAGTCGTGTTCCTAGGCTGTAAATTACATTGGAATGTGCATGGAGAAACCCCCATAAGTTGATGTCTCATTATTTCTTCTTGGGTTAAAAGAAGTTTTACTTGGTGTAAAGCTTAGAATATTGTTTGTCCTAGGTGTACACAATCTGGTTCATTTGTACATTATGCATGTCTTTTCAAGTACAGATCCTCTTCCCATATAAAATGTTACAGAGGGTTCTGCAGACGTCCATTGCTATATGATCGGTCTTTTTGAGATATGTATATAATATGTGTTTGTATACATATAGGAACACTAATCTTAATTTATCCATTCCCCCCACCTTTCCTTTTAGATGAGCATAGTTTCTTTTCGAAGTCTGTGAATGTCTTTCTCTGTGGAAATATGTTCATTTGTGTCAGTTATTAGATAACGCCTATAAGTGATATCATAGAATATAGGTCTTTTGCTTTCCGACTTACCTCATGTTTCGTGATTATCTCCAGACTCATTTGTGGTGCCTCAAAGAGCAATGGTTCATTGTTTTCCAGGGCTAATATTCCATTGTGTACATGGACCACTTCTTCTTGATCCATTCACCTGTTGTTGGACATTTTGATTGCTTCCCTGTCTTGGCTATTGTGAATAAGGCTGCTCTGCAGCTTTGGCGGCCTGTGTCTTCTCGATTCTTGTCTTCTCAGGTGAGAGGTCCAATGGTGCGCCTGCTGGATTGAATGGTACCTCCATTTTTACTTTTAAACACAGCTCCTTTCTGTTCTCATTATTGGCTGTTACCCCTTTACCTCTCACCTGCAGGTAGAGGGTGCACAGTTCTCTAAAATCCCTTCAGCATTTATTTTTTGTAGACTTTTTGCTGATGGTCATTCGACTGGTGTAAGTTGAAACTTTTTGTAGATTAGATTGCATGGGTCTAACCCTCCCTGAGGTTGAGCTTTTATGCATTTTCCTTTTTTTAAAAAAGAGCGTGAGTAAAACTTAACTCTTCATACTCTCTTCCTGAAACATTTGCCTGTTTTGAATTTTTGGTCCATTCCCTACTTCAGCACAATTTGTTAGGGCAGGTGTCCTTTACAGCCCTGAGTCCTTGTGAATGTTAAGTGACCATTAGCTGTGCGTTTAAAGCTGTTCTTGCAGGAAACGGCCACAAGGTGGCAGCATTTCCTCTTTACCTAATTTGGTTACTAGGGAAACAGAGCCTTAATGGAAGTGGTGTTCTAGGTTGTAAATTAGAATGGAATGTGCCAGGACAAAGCCCTTTAGGTTTATGTCTCATTACTTCTTGTTCATATTTGTAATTTACTTTTTATTTTTTATCCCAGCCAATATGATTACAATGGTTTGTTTGTTCTAGGTGTGCAAGATGTGGTCCTTTCACACATATACATGTCTCTATTCTTCCTCGCATCCTTTTCCCATGTAGGTTATGACACAATGTTGAGTAGTCTTCTCCTGGTCTTCCGTACGTCTTTGGTGGTTATATATTTCACATGGTTTGTATATCTCTGTTAACGCCAATATGGTAATGTATCCAATCCTCATCCCTTTCTATTTGGTGAACCATAAGTTTTCTAATGAATCTGTGATTGCCTTTCTCTGTGGAAATATCTTCATTGGTGTCAATTTTTAAGTAACTCTTAAAAGTGATATGATAGGATATGTGTCTTTTGCTTTCTCACTTACTACAGGTGGCGTGATTACGTCTAGACTCATCTATGGTGCTGCAAATGGCATTGTTTCATTTTTTTCACTAGCGAATATTCCATCTGTACATGGAGGAGTTCTTCTTTGTCCACCCATCTGTTGGTGGACTTTTGGGTTACTTCCATATCTTGGCTCTTGTCATACTGTGCAATGCAGATTTGCCTGCCTGTGTCTTTCCAATTCTCTCTTCTTAGGTTATACGTCGAGGAGTGGGCCTGCTGGATCATATGGTAGCTCAATGTTTACCTTTTTACGGCACCTCCATTCTGTTCTCATTCGTGGCCCTTTTCAAGTTACATCCCCTTAGAAGTTGAGGGTATGCATTTCTCCACAACAACTTCAGCATTTATTGTTTGTAGTTTTCTTGCTGATGGTTATTCTGACAAGTGTGAGCTGATACCTCTGTGTGGTTGAATTTGAATGTGTCACATAATCTGTTGAAATTGAGCTTTAAGGCATGTCCTTTTTCTTTTCCAAGCTGTGATTACCCCTTAGTTCTTCAAAGTGTTCTCTTTAAGTATGTGTCACATTTTGAAATGTTGTGGCCATTATCTCCCTCAAGACATTTCAAGGGCAGGTTTCATTTACAGTTCTGCAGTACTTGTTCCTATGAAATGACCATTAGCACAGGCTTTAAAGCTGCTCTTGCAGGTAACTGCCAGAGGGTGACAGCCTTTCTATGTCCCCCACCCTGGTAACTAGGGAAAAGCCCTTGCGGCCTGTGGTGTTTCTCGGTTATAAATTAGACTGGAGTGTGCCCGGACAAACCCACACAAGCTGATGTCTCCTTACTTTGGTTGGATCTTTAAATTTAATTTTAATTTTTATTGGAGTAATTTTCCACTGAGTACGTGGACCACTTCTACTTTGTGCACTCCTCGGTTGATGGACATTTTCTTTGCTTCCAAGTGTTGGCTATGGTAAATATTCTTGGAATGCAGGATTGCCAGCCTGTGACTTTTTGATTCTCATTTTCTCAGGTGATAAGCCCAGCAGTGGGTGTGATTGATTGACTGGTGGCACCGTGTTTCCCTTTTCAAAGCACCTTCTTTGTGTTTTCTTTAGTGGCTCTTACCACGTCCCCCTTAGAATCGAGGGTACGCATTTCTCCACAATCGCTTCAGCATTTATTGTTTGCAGCATTTTTGCTAATGGCCCTTCTGGCTGCTGTGCGCTGATAGGTTTTTGTAATTTGGGTTTGCATGTCTTTGAAAATTCGTAAAACTCATCATTTTTCTCCACCGTTTTCTTTTCTGTTAAAAAAAAGGAAACAATTGGGAGTACAGTATAACCCTTGGAATTGTTTTCTTGGAAGGTTGCCCTCTCTGGAAATTTTTGGTCGATATTCCACCTCAGAATTTTTTTAGAGAGCAGATGTCTTTTACCGAACTTGCAGTTCGGTAAATATTTAGTGACCTTTAGCAATGGGTTTAAAGCTGCTGTTGTGGGACGTGGCCTCAAGGAGGCAGGATTTCTCTATTCCCAAACCTGGGTACTAGGGCAGCAGAGCCTTTCTGGGAGTCGTGTTCCTAGGCTGTAAATTACATTGGAATGTGCATGGAGAAACCCCCATAAGTTGATGTCTCATTATTTCTTCTTGGGTTAAAAAAAGTTTTACTTGGTGTAAAGCTTAGAATATTGTTTGTCCTAGGTGTACACAATCTGGTTCATTTGTACATTATGCATGTCTTTTCAAGTACAGATCCTCTTCCCATATAAAATGTTACAGAGGGTTCTGCAGACGTCCATTGCTATATGATCGGTCTTTTTGAGATATGTATATAATATGTGTTTGTATACATATAGGAACACTAATCTTAATTTATCCATTCCCCCCACCTTTCCTTTTAGATGAGCATAGTTTCTTTTCGAAGTCTGTGAATGTCTTTCTCTGTGGAAATATGTTCATTTGTGTCAGTTATTAGATAACGCCTATAAGTGATATCATAGAATATAGGTCTTTTGCTTTCCGACTTACCTCATGTTTCGTGATTATCTCCAGACTCATTTGTGGTGCCTCAAAGAGCAATGGTTCATTGTTTTCCAGGGCTAATATTCCATTGTGTACATGGACCACTTCTTCTTGATCCATTCACCTGTTGTTGGACATTTTGATTGCTTCCCTGTCTTGGCTATTGTGAATAAGGCTGCTCTGCAGCTTTGGCGGCCTGTGTCTTCTCGATTCTTGTCTTCTCAGGTGAGAGGTCCAATGGTGCGCCTGCTGGATTGAATGGTACCTCCATTTTTACTTTTAAACACAGCTCCTTTCTGTTCTCATTATTGGCTGTTACCCCTTTACCTCTCACCTGCAGGTAGAGGGTGCACAGTTCTCTAAAATCCCTTCAGCATTTATTTTTTGTAGACTTTTTGCTGATGGTCATTCGACTGGTGTAAGTTGAAACTTTTTGTAGATTAGATTGCATGGGTCTAACCCTCCCTGAGGTTGAGCTTTTATGCATTTTCCTTTTTTTAAAAAAGAGCGTGAGTAAAACTTAACTCTTCATACTCTCTTCCTGAAACATTTGCCTGTTTTGAATTTTTTTGTCCATTCCCTACTTCAGCACAATTTTTTAGGGCAGGTGTCCTTTACAGCCCTGAGTCCTTTGGAATGTTAAGTGACCATTAGCTGTGCGTTTAAAGCTGTTCTTGCAGGAAACGGCCACAAGGTGGCAGCATTTCCCCTTTACCAAATTTGGTTACTAGGGTAACAGAGCCTTAATGGAAGTGGTGTTCTAGGTTGTAAATTAGAATGGAATGTGCCAGGAAAAAGCCCTTTAGGTTTATGTCTCATTACTTCTTGTTCATATTTGTAATTACTTTTTATTTTTTATCCCAGCCAATATGATTACAATGGTTTGTTTGTTCTAGGTGTGCAAGATGTGGTCCTTTCACACATATACATGTATCTATTCTTCCTCGCATCCTTTTCCCATGTAGGTTATGACACAATGTTGAGTAGTCTTCTCCTGGTCTTCCGTACGTCTTTGGTGGTTATATATTTCACATGGTTTGTATATCTCTGTTAACCCCAATATGGTAATGTATCCAATCCTCATCCCTTTCTATTGGGTGAACCATAAATTTTCTAATGAATCAGTGATTGCATTTCTCCGTGGAAATATCTTCATTGGTATCAATTTTTAACTAACTCTTAATAGTGATATGATAGGATATGTGTCTTTTGCTTTCTCACTTACTACAGGTGGCGTGATTACGTCTAGACTCATCTTTGGTGCTGCAAATGGCATTGTTTCATTTTTTTCACTAGCGAATATTTCATTTTTACATGGAGGAGTTCTTCTTTGTCCACCCATCTGTTGGTGGACTTTTGGGTTACTTCCATATCTTGGCTCTTGTCATACTGTGCAATGCAGATTTGCCTGCCTGTGTCTTTCCAATTCTCTCTTCTTAGGTTATACGTCGAGGCGTGGGCCTGCTGGATCATATGGTAGCTCAATGTTTACCTTTTTACGGCACCTCCATTCTGTTCTCATTCGTGGCCCTTTTCAACTTACATCCCCTTAGAAGTTGAGGGTATGCATTTCTCCACAACAACTTCAGCATTTATTGTTTGTAGTTTTCTTGCTGATGGTTATTCTGACAAGTGTGAGCTGATACCTCTGTGTGGTTGAATTTGAATGTGTCACATAATCTGTTGAAATTGAGCTTTAAGGCATGTCCTTTTTCTTTTCCAAGCTGTGATTACCCCTTAGTTCTTCAAAGTGTTCTCTTTAAGTATGTGTCACATTTTGAAATGTTGTGGCCATTATCTCCCTCAAGACATTTCAAGGGCAGGTTTCATTTACAGTTCTGCAGTACTTGTTCCTATGAAATGACCATTAGCACAGGCTTTAAAGCTGCTCTTGCAGGTAACTGCCAGAGGGTGACAGCCTTTCTATGTCCCCCACCCTGGTAACTAGGGAAAAGCCCTTGCGGCCTGTGGTGTTTCTCGGTTATAAATTAGACTGGAGTGTGCCCGGACAAACCCACACAAGCTGATGTCTCCTTACTTTGGTTGGATCTTTAAATTTAATTTTAATTTTTATTGGAGTAATTTTCCACTGAGTACGTGGACCACTTCTACTTTGTGCACTCCTCGGTTGATGGACATTTTCTTTGCTTCCAAGTGTTGGCTATGGTAAATATTCTTGGAATGCAGGATTGCCAGCCTGTGACTTTTTGATTCTCATTTTCTCAGGTGATAAGCCCAGCAGTGGGTGTGATTGATTGACTGGTGGCACCGTGTTTCCCTTTTCAAAGCACCTTCTTTGTGTTTTCTTTAGTGGCTCTTACCACGTCCCCCTTAGAATCGAGGGTACGCATTTCTCCACAATTGCTTCAGCATTTATTGTTTGCAGCATTTTTGCTAATGGCCCTTCTGGCTGCTGTGCGCTGATAGGTTTTTGTAATTTGGGTTTGCATGTCTTTGAAAATTCGTAAAACTCATCATTTTTCTCCACCGTTTTCTTTTCTGTTAAAAAAAAGGAAACAATTGGGAGTACAGTATAACCCTTGGAATTGTTTTCTTGGAAGGTTGCCCTCTCTGGAAATTTTTGATCGATATTCCACCTCAGAATTTTTTTAGAGAGCAGATCTCTTTTACCGAACTGCAAGTTCGGTAAATATTTAGTGACCTTTAGCAATGGGTTTAAAGCTGCTGTTGTGGGACGTGGCCTCAAGGAGGCAGGATTTCTCTATTCCCAAACCTGGGTACTAGGGCAGCAGAGCCTTTCTGGGAGTCGTGTTCCTAGGCTGTAAATTACATTGGAATGTGCATGGAGAAACCCCCATAAGTTGATGTCTCATTATTTCTTCTTGGGTTAAAAGAAGTTTTACTTGGTGTAAAGCTTAGAATATTGTTTGTCCTAGGTGTACACAATCTGGTTCATTTGTACATTATGCATGTCTTTTCAAGTACAGATCCTCTTCCCATATAAAATGTTACAGAGGGTTCTGCAGACGTCCATTGCTATATGATCGGTCTTTTTGAGATATGTATATAATATGTGTTTGTATACATATAGGAACACTAATCTTAATTTATCCATTCCCCCCACCTTTCCTTTTAGATGAGCATAGTTTCTTTTCGAAGTCTGTGAATGTCTTTCTCTGTGGAAATATGTTCATTTGTGTCAGTTATTAGATAACGCCTATAAGTGATATCATAGAATATAGGTCTTTTGCTTTCCGACTTACCTCATGTTTCGTGATTATCTCCAGACTCATTTGTGGTGCCTCAAAGAGCAATGGTTCATTGTTTTCCAGGGCTAATATTCCATTGTGTACATGGACCACTTCTTCTTGATCCATTCACCTGTTGTTGGACATTTTGATTGCTTCCCTGTCTTGGCTATTGTGAATAAGGCTGCTCTGCAGCTTTGGCGGCCTGTGTCTTCTCGATTCTTGTCTTCTCAGGTGAGAGGTCCAATGGTGCGCCTGCTGGATTGAATGGTACCTCCATTTTTACTTTTAAACACAGCTCCTTTCTGTTCTCATTATTGGCTGTTACCCCTTTACCTCTCACCTGCAGGTAGAGGGTGCACAGTTCTCTAAAATCCCTTCAGCATTTATTTTTTGTAGACTTTTTGCTGATGGTCATTCGACTGGTGTAAGTTGAAACTTTTTGTAGATTAGATTGCATGGGTCTAACCCTCCCTGAGGTTGAGCTTTTATGCATTTTCCTTTTTTTAAAAAAGAGCGTGAGTAAAACTTAACTCTTCATACTCTCTTCCTGAAACATTTGCCTGTTTTGAATTTTTGGTCCATTCCCTACTTCAGCACAATTTGTTAGGGCAGGTGTCCTTTACAGCCCTGAGTCCTTGTGAATGTTAAGTGACCATTAGCTGTGCGTTTAAAGCTGTTCTTGCAGGAAACGGCCACAAGGTGGCAGCATTTCCTCTTTACCTAATTTGGTTACTAGGGAAACAGAGCCTTAATGGAAGTGGTGTTCTAGGTTGTAAATTAGAATGGAATGTGCCAGGACAAAGCCCTTTAGGTTTATGTCTCATTACTTCTTGTTCATATTTGTAATTTACTTTTTATTTTTTATCCCAGCCAATATGATTACAATGGTTTGTTTGTTCTAGGTGTGCAAGATGTGGTCCTTTCACACATATACATGTCTCTATTCTTCCTCGCATCCTTTTCCCATGTAGGTTATGACACAATGTTGAGTAGTCTTCTCCTGGTCTTCCGTACGTCTTTGGTGGTTATATATTTCACATGGTTTGTATATCTCTGTTAACGCCAATATGGTAATGTATCCAATCCTCATCCCTTTCTATTTGGTGAACCATAAGTTTTCTAATGAATCTGTGATTGCCTTTCTCTGTGGAAATATCTTCATTGGTGTCAATTTTTAAGTAACTCTTAAAAGTGATATGATAGGATATGTGTCTTTTGCTTTCTCACTTACTACAGGTGGCGTGATTACGTCTAGACTCATCTATGGTGCTGCAAATGGCATTGTTTCATTTTTTTCACTAGCGAATATTCCATCTGTACATGGAGGAGTTCTTCTTTGTCCACCCATCTGTTGGTGGACTTTTTGGTTACTTCCATATCTTGGCTCTTGTCATACTGTGCAATGCAGATTTGCCTGCCTGTGTCTTTCCAATTCTCTCTTCTTAGGTTATACGTCGAGGAGTGGGCCTGCTGGATCATATGGTAGCTCAATGTTTACCTTTTTACGGCACCTCCATTCTCTTCTCATTCGTGGCCCTTTCCAAGTTACGTCCCCTTAGAAGTTGAGGGTATGCATTTCTCCACAACACCTTCAGCATTTATTGTTTGTAGTTTTCTTGCTGATGGTTATTCTGACAAGTGTGAGCTGATACCTCTCTGTGGTTGAATTCGAATGTGTCACATAATCTGTTGAAATTGAGCTTTAAGGCATGTCCTTTTTCTTTTTCAAGCTGTGATTACCCCTTAGTTCTTCAAAGTGTTCTCTTTAAGTATGTGTCACATTTTGAAATGTTGTGGCCATTACCTCACTCAAGACATTTTGAGGGCAGGTTTCATTTACAGTTCTGCAGTACTTGTTCCTATGAAATGACCATTAGCACAGGCTTTAAAACTGCTTTTGCAGGTAACTGCCAGAGGCTGGCAGCCTTTCTATGTCCCCCACCCTGGTAACTAGGGAAAAGCCTTTGCGGCCTGTGGTGTTTCTCATTTATAAATTAGAGTGGAGTGTGCCCAGACAAACCCACACAAGCTGATGTCTCCTTACTTTGGTTGGATTTTTAAATTTAATTTTTATTTTTTATTGGAGTAATTTTCCACTGAGTACGTGGACCACTATTACTTTGTGTACTCCTCGGTTGATGGACATTTTCTTTGCTTCCAAGTGTTGGCTATGGTTAATATTCTTGGAGTGCAGGATTGCCAGCCTGTGACTTTTTTTTTTTTTTTTTCCACACACACACACTGTATTTTATTTTTACAAGAGATAGATAGACTGACACCAAGCATTGTACATGGATGACCACAACAAAAGCAACAATGATTGCAATTACCAAACATGAAACACACTTATACTATGTCATAACATTGACATTCAGTCCAGTAATCCTCCACTGTAACAGCTCCTTTACTTTGCAGTGAAAATTGATTTGTATATTCTTTTCCTCTGAGTCCTTGTGGGATTTTTTTTTTTTTTTAATTCAGACAGAAAGTCACAAAAATTATACTCATCCTCATCAGTTCACTCAGTCCCATGTAATTAATTTCTTTTTTTTCATCTTGATCTTTTGTTAGCAGTTTTATGAGTTCATCAGTTTTTCATTAGAGTTCTGAAAATGCTTATTCATTCAGTTCAGCAGTACAGTCAGTTACCAGAAACCTGTACTTGTCAGAGTCTTTTCCATGAATTTCTTGAAGATGAAACTCTTTTATAGGAACATATTTGCAAAATCATCAGAGTACACCCAGAACTGTCTGTAAATGACAAAAGACTTAAAAATGACCATGGTTAAAGATTTGATGAAAGTTCATAATAATGCAGTTGACAAGAAAATTAGTTATTTCTGAGATATACATTTTAAAGTAATAACTAGGATTATTACTTATAACATTATACCAGAACATATAAGATTTTTAGACGTTTCCTGTAATGTCTGAAACATTTATATTAACATATTTCCATACATATTTCCATACAAATACAAATATAAGATTTTTAGAAATTTCATGTAATGTCTGAAACATTTATATTAACATATTTCCATACATATTTCCATACAAATACAAATATAAGATTTTTAGAAATTTCATGTAATGTCTGAAACATTTATATTAACATATTTCCATACATATTTCCATACAAATACAAATATAAGATTTTTAGAAATTTCATGTAATGTCTGAAACATTTATATTAACATATTTCCATACATATTTCCATACAAATACAAATATAAGATTTTTAGAAATTTCATGTAATGTCTGAAACATTTATATTAACATATTTCCATACATATTTCCATACAAATACAAATATAAGATTTTTAGAAATTTCATGTAATGTCTGAAACATTTATATTAACATATTTCCATACATATTTCCATACAAATACAAATATAAGATTTTTAGAAATTTCATGTAATGTCTGAAACATTTATATTAACATATCTCCATACATATTTCCATACAAATACAAATATAAGATTTTTAGAAATTTCATGTAATGTCTGAAACATTTATATTAACATATTTCCATACAAATAACCCAATGAAAGTTTAGTATTAGTTGTTTTGTTTGTTTTTTTATACTGCAGGTTCTTATTAGGCATCAGTTTTATACACATCAGTGTATACATGTCAATCCCAATCGCCCAATTCAGCACATCACCATCCCCACCTCATCGCAGTTTTCCCCCCTTGGTGTCCATATGTCCATTCTCTACATCTGTGTCTCAACTTCTGCCCTGCAAACTGGCTCATCTGTACCATTTTTCTACGTTCCACATACATGCATTAACATACGATATTTGTTTTTCTCTTTCTGACTTACTTCACTCTGTATGACAGTCTCTAGATCCATCCACTTCTCAACAAATGACTCAATTTCGTTCCTTTTTATGGCTGAATAATATTCCATCGTATATATGTACCACAACTTCTTTATCCATTCGTCTGTTGATGGGCATTTAGGTTGCTTCCATGACCTGGCTATTGTAAATAGTGCTGCAATGAACATTCGGGTGCACGTGTCTTTTTGAATTACGGTTTTCTCTGGGTATATGCCCAGTAGTGGGATTGCTGGGTCATATGGTAATTCTATTTTTAGTTTTTTAAGGAACCTCCATATTGTTCTCCATAGTGGCTGTATCAATTTACATTCCCACCAACAGTGCAAGAGGGTTCCCTTTTCTCCACACCCTCTCCAGCATTTGTTGTTTGTAGATTTTCTGATGATGCCCATTCTAACAGGAGTGAGGTGATACCTCATTGTAGTTTTGATTTGCATTTCTCTAATAATTAGTGATGTTGAGCATCTTTTCATGTGCTTCGTGGCCGTCTGTATGTCTTCTTTGGAGAAATGTCTATTTAGGTCTTCTGCCCATTTTTGGATTGGGGTGTTTGTTTCTTTGATATTGAGCTGAATGAGCTGTTTATATATTTTGGAGATTAATCCTTTGTCCGTTGATTCATTTGCAAATATTTTCTCCCATTCTGAGGGTTGTCTTTTCGTCTTGTTTATGGTTTCCTTTGCTGTGCAAAAGCTTTGAAGTTTCATTAGGTCCCACTTGTTTATTTTTGTTTTTATTTCCATTACTCTAGGAGGTGGATCGAAAAAGATCTTGCTGTGATTTATGTCAAAGAGTGTTCTTCCTATGTTTTCCTCTAAGAGTTTTATAGTGTCCAGTCTTATATTTAGGTCTCTAATCCATTTTGAGTTTATTTTTGTGTATGGTGTTAGGGAGTATTCTAATTTCATTCTTTTACATGTGGCTGTCCAGTTTTCCCAGCACCACTTATTGAAGAGACTGTCTTTTCTCCATTGTATATCTTTGCCTCCTTTGTCATAGATTAGTTGACCATAGGTGCGTGGGTTAATCTCTGGGCTTTCTATCTTGTTCCATTGATCTATGTTTCTGTTTTTGTGCCAGTACCATATTGTCTTGATTACTGTAGCTTTGTAGTATAGTCTGAAGTCAGGGAGTCTGATTCCTCCAGCTCCATTTTTTTGCCTCAAGACTGCTTTGGCTATTCGGGGTCTTTTGTGTCTCCATACAAATTTTAAGATGATTTGTTCTAGCTCCGTAAAAAATGCCCTTGGTAATTTGATAGGGATTGCATTGAATCTGTAGATTGCTTTGGGTAGTATACTCATTTTCACAATGTTGATTCTTCCAATCCAAGAACATGGTATATCTCTCCATCTGTTGGTATCATCTTTAATTTCTTTCATCAGTGTCTTATAGTTTTCTGCATACAGGTCTTTTGTCTCCCTAGGTAGGTTTATTCCTAGGTATTTTATTCTTTTTGTTGCAATGGTAAATGGGAGTGTTTCCATAATTTCTCTTTCAGATTTTTCATCATTAGTGTATAGGAATGCAAGAGATTTCTGTGCATTAATTTTGTAGCCTGCAACTTTACCATATTCATTAATTAGCTCTAGCAGTTTTCTGGTGGCAGTTTTAGGATTCTCTATGTATAGTATCATGTCATCCGCAAACAGTGACAGTTTTACTTCTTCTTTTCCAATTTGTATTCCTTTTATTTCTTTTTCTTCTCTGATTGCCGTGGCTAGGACTTCCAGAACTATGTTGAATAATAGTGGTGAGAGTGGACATCCTTGTCTCGTTCCTGATCTTAGAGGAAATGCTTTCAGTTTTTCACCATTGAGAATGATGTTTGCTGTGGGTTTGTCATATATGGCCTTTATTATGTTGAGGTAGGTTCCCTCTATGCCCACTTTCTGGAGAGTTTTTATCATAAATGGGTGTTGAATTTTGTCAAAAGCTTTTTCTGCATCTATTGAGATGATCATATGGTTTTTATTCTTCAATTTGTTAATATGGTGTATCACATTGATTGATTTGCGTATATTGAAGAATCCTTGCATCCCTGGGATAAATCCCACTTGATCGTGGTGTATGATCCTTTTAATGTGTTGTTGGATTCTGTTTGCTAGTATTTTGTTGAGGATTTTTGCATCTATATTCATCAGTGATATTGGTCTGTAATTTTCTTTTTTTGTAGTGTCTTTGTCTGGTTTTGGTATCAGGGTGATGGTGGCCTCATAGAATGAGTTTGGGAGAGTTCCTTCCTCTGCAATTTTTTGGAAGAGTTTGAGAAGGATGGGTGTTAGCTCTTCTCTAAATGTTTGATAGAATTCACCTGTGAAGCCATCTGGTCCTGGACTTTTGTTTGTTGGAAGATTTTTAATCACAGTTTCAATTTCATTACTTGTGATTGGTCTGTTGATATTTTCTGTTTCTTCCTGGTTCAGTCTTGGAAGGTTATACCTTTCTAAGAATTTGTCCATTTCTTCCAGGTTGTCCATTTTATTGGCATAAAGTTGCTTGTAGTAGTCTCTTAGGATGTTTTGTATTTCTGCGGTGTCTGTTGTAACTTCTCCTTTTTCATTTCTGATTTTATTGATTTGAGTCCTCTCCCTCTTTTTCTTGATGAGTCTGGCTAATGGCTTATCAATTTTGTTTATCTTCTCAAAGAACCAACTTTTAGTTTTATTGATCTTTGCTATTGTTTTCTTTGTTTCTATTTCATTTATTTCTGCTCTGATCTTTATGATTTCTTTCCTTCTGCTAACTTTGGGTTTTGTTTGTTCTTCTTTCTCTAGTTTCTTTAGGTGTAAAGTTAGATTGTTTACTTGAGATTTTTCTTGTTTCTTTAGGTAGGCTTGTATAGCTATAAACTTCCCTCTTAGAACCGCTTTTGCTGCATCCCATAGGTTTTGGGTCGTCGTGTTTTCATTGTCATTTGTCTCTAGGTATTTTTTTATTTCCTGTTTGATTTCTTCAGTGATCTCTTGGTTATTTAGTAACGTATTGTTTAGCCTCCATGTGTTTGTCTTTTTTACGTTTTTTTTCCCTGTAATTCATTTCTAATCTCATAGCGTTGTGGTCAGAAAAGATGCTTGATATGATTTCAATTTTCTTAAATTTACTGAGGCTTGATTTGTGACCCAAGATGTGATCTATCCTGGAGAATGTTCCGTGTGCACTTGAGAAGAACGTGTAATCTGCCGTTTTTGGATGGAATGTCCTATATATATCAATTAAATCTATCTGGTCTATTGTGTCATTTAAAGCTTCTGTTTCCTTATTTATTTTCATTTTGGATGATCTGTCCATTGGTGTAAGTGAGGTGTTAAAGTCCCCCACTATTATTGTGTTACTGTCGATTTCCTCTTTTATAGCTGTTAGCAGTTGCCTTATGTATTGAGGTGCTCCTATGTTGGGTGCATATATATTTATAATTGTTATATCTTCTTCTTGGATTGATCCCTGGATCATTATGTAGTGTCCTTCCTTGTCTCTTGTAACATTCTTTATTTTAAAGTCTATTTTATCTGATATGAGTATAGCTACTCCAGCTTTCTTTTGATTTCCATTTGCATGGAATATCTTTTTCCATCCCCTCACTTTCAGTCTGTATGTGTCCCTAGGTCTGAAGTGGGTCTCTTGTAGACAGCATATATATGGGTCTTGTTTTTGTATCCATTCAGCCAGTCTATGTCTTTTGGTTGGGGCATTTAATCCATTCACGTTTAAGGTAATTATCGATATGTATGTTCCTATGACCATTTTCTTAATTGTTTTGGGTTTGTTTTTGTAGGTCCTTTTCTTCTCTTGTGTTTCCCACTTAGAGAAGTTCCTTTAGCATTTGTTGTAGAGCTGGTTTGGTGGTGCTGAATTCTCTTAGCTTTTGCTTGTCTGTAAAGCTTTTGATTTCTCCATCAAATCTAAATGAGATCCTTGCTGGGTAGAGTAATCTTGGTTGTAGGTTCTTCCCTTTCATCACTTTAAGTATTTCATGCCACTCCCTTCTGGCTTGCAGAGTTTCTGCTGAGAAATCAGCTGTTAACCTTATGGGGGTTCCCTTGTATGTTATTTGTCGTTTTTCCCTTGCTGCTTTCAATAATTTTTCTTTGTCTTTAATTTTTGCCACTTTGATTACTATGTGTCTCGGCGTGTTTCTCCTTGGGTTTATTCTGTATGGGACTCTCTGCGCTTCCTGGACTTGGGTGGCTATTTCCTTTCCCATGTTAGGGAAGTTTTCGATTATAATCTCTTCAAATATTTTCTCTGGTCCTTTCTCTCTCTCTTCTCCTTCTGGGACCCCTATAATGCGAATGTTGTTGCGTTTAATGTTGTCCCAGAGGTCTCTTAGGCTGTCTTCATTTCTTTTTATTCTTTTTTCTTTAGTCTGTTCCGCAGCAGTGAATTCCACCATTCTGTCTTCCAGGTCACTTATCCGTTCTTCTGCCTCAGTTATTCTGCTATTGATTCCTTCTAGTGTAGTTTTCATTTCAGTTATTGTATTGGTCATCTCTGTTTGTTTGTTCTTTAATTCTTCTAGGTCTTTGTTAATCATTTCTTGCATCTTCTCAATCTTTGCCTCCATTCTTATTCCGAGGTCCTGGATCATCTTCACTATCATTATTCTGAATTCTTTTTCTGGAAGGTTGCCTATCTCCACTTCATTTAGTTGTTTTTCTGGGGTTTTTTCTTGTTCCTTCATCTGGTACATAGCCCTCTGCCTTTTCATCTTCTCTGTCTTTCTGTAACTGTGGTTTTTGGTCCACAGGCTGCAGGATTGTAGTTTTTCTTGCTTCTGTTGTCTGCCCTCTGGTGGTTGAGGCTATCTAAGAGGCTTGATGGGAGGCTCTGGTGGTGGGTAGAGCTGACTGTTGCTGTGGCGGTCAGAGCTCAGTAAAACCTTAATCCACTTGACTGTTGATGGGTGGGGCTGGGTTCCCTCCCTGTTGCTGTGGCGATCAGAGCCCAGTAAAACCTTAATCCACTTGACTGTTGATGGGTGGGGCTGGGTTCCCTCCCTGTTGGTTGTTTTGCCTGAGGCAACCCAACACTGGAGCCTACCCGTGCTCTTTGGTGGGGTTAATGGCAGACTCTGGGAGGGCTCACGCCAAGGGGAACTTCCCAGGACCTCTGCTGCCAGTGTCCTTATCCCCACGGTGAAACAGAGCCACCACTCGCCTCTGCAGGAGACCCCCCAACACCAGCAGGTACGTCTGGTTCAGTCTCCCCCAGGGTCACTGCTCCTTCCCCTGGGTCCCGATGCACACATTACTTTGTGTGTGCCCTCCAAGAGTGGGGTCTCTGTTTCCCCCAGTCCTGTCACAGTCCTGCAATCAATTCCCACTAGACTTCAAAGTCTGATTCTCTAGGAATTCCTCCTCCCTTTGCCGGACCCCCAGGTTGGGAAGCCTGAGGTGGGGCTCAGAACCTTCACTCCAGTGGGTGGACTTCTGTGGTATAAGTGTTCGCCAGTCTGTGAGTCACCCACCCAGCAGTTATGGGATTTGATTTTACTCTGATTGAGCCCCTCCTACCGTCTCACTGTGGCTTCTCCTCTGTCCTTGGACGTGGGGTGTCCTCCTTGGTGAAGTCCAGGGTCTTCCTGTCAATGATTGTCCAGCAGCCAGTTGTGATTCTGGTGCTCTCGCAAGAGGGAGTGAGAGCACGTCCTTCTACTCCGCCATCTTGGTTAATCCCCAGCCTGTGACTTTTTGATTCTCATTTTTCTCAGGTGATAAGCCCAGCAGTGGGTGTGATTGATTGACTGGTGGCACCGTGTTTCCCTTTTCAAAGCACCTTCTTTGTGTTTTCATGAGTGGCTCTTACCCCGTCCCCCTTAGAATCGAGGGTACGCATTTCTCCACAATCGCTTCAGCATTTATTGTTTGCAGCATGTTTGTAATGGCCCTTCTGGCTGCTGTGCGCTGATAGGTTTTTGTAATTTGGGTTTGCATGTCTTTGAATATTCGTAAAACTCATCATTTTTCTCCACCGTTTTCTTTTCTGTTAAAAAAAAGAAACAATTGGGAGTACAATATAAATCTTGAAATTGTTTTCTTGGAAGGTTGCCCTCTTTTGAAATTTTTGGTCGATTTTCCATCCCAGAATTTTTTTAGAGAGCAGGTGTCTTTTACCGAACTGCAAGTTCGGTAAATATTTAGTGACCTTTAGCAATGGGTTTAAAGCTGCTGTTGTGGGACGTGGCCTCAAGGAGGCAGCATTTCTCCATTCCCAAACCTGGGTACTAGGGCAGCAGAGCCTTTCTGGGAGTCGTGTTCCTAGGCTGTAAATTACATTGGAATGTGCATGGAGAAACCCCCATAAGTTGATGTCTCATTATTTCTTCTTGGGTTAAAAAAAAGTTTTACTTGGTGTAAAGCTTAGAATATTGTTTGTCCTAGGTGTACACAATCTGGTTCATTTGTACATTATGCATGTCTTTTCAAGTACAGATCCTCTTCCCATATAAAATGTTACAGAGGGTTCTGCAGACGTCCATTGCTATATGATCGGTCTTTTTGAGATATGTATATAATATGTGTTTGTATACATAGAGGAACACTAATCTTAATTTATCCATTCCCCCACCTTTCCTTTTAGATGAGCATAGTTTCTTTTCGAAGTCTGTGAATGTCTTTCTCTGTGGAAATATGTTCATTTGTGTCAGTTATTAGATAACGCCTATAAGTGATATCATAGAATATAGGTCTTTTGCTTTCCGACTTACCTCATGTTTCGTGATTATCTCCAGACTCATTTGTGGTGCCTCAAAGAGCAATGGTTCATTGTTTTCCAGGGCTAATATTCCATTGTGTACATGGACCACTTCTTCTTGATCCATTCACCTGTTGTTGGACATTTTGATTGCTTCCCTGTCTTGGCTATTGTGAATAAGGCTGCTCTGCAGCTTTGGCGGCCTGTGTCTTCTCGATTCTTGTCTTCTCAGGTGAGAGGTCCAATGGTGCGCCTGCTGGATTGAATGGTACCTCCATTTTTACTTTTAAACACAGCTCCTTTCTGTTCTCATTATTGGCTGTTACCCCTTTACCTCTCACCTGCAGGTAGAGGGTGCACAGTTCTCTAAAATCCCTTCAGCATTTATTTTTTGTAGACTTTTTGCTGATGGTCATTCGACTGGTGTAAGTTGAAACTTTTTGTAGGTTAGATTGCATGGGTCTAACCCTCCCTGAGGTTGAGCTTTTATGCATTTTCCTTTTTTTAAAAAAGAGCGTGAGTAAAACTTAACTCTTCATACTCTCTTCCTGAAACATTTGCCTGTTTTGAATTTTTGGTCCATTCCCTACTTCAGCACAATTTGTTAGGGCAGGTGTCCTTTACAGCCCGGAGTCCTTGTGAATGTTAAGTGACCATTAGCTGTGCGTTTAAAGCTGTTCTTGCAGGAAACGGCCACAAGGTGGCAGCATTTACCCTTTACCTAATTTGGTTACTAGGGAAACAGAGCCTTAATCGAAGTGGTGTTCTAGGTTGTAAATTAGAATGGAATGTGCCAGGAAAAAGCCCTTTAGGTTTATGTCTCATTACTTCTTGTTCATATTTGTAATGTACTTTTTATTTTTTATCCCAGCCAATATGATTACAATGGTTTGTTTGTTCTAGGTGTGCAAGATGTGGTACTTTCACACATATACATGTATCTATACTTCCTCACATCCTTTTCCCATGTAGGTTATGACACAATGTTGAGTAGTCTTCTCCTGGTCTTCCGTACGTCTTTGGTGGTTATATATTTCACATGGTTTGTATATCTCTGTTAAAGCCAATATGGTAATGGATCCAATCCTCATCCCTTTCTATTTGGTGAACCATAAGTTTTCTAATGAATCTGTGATTGCCTTTCTCTGTGGAAATATCTTCATTGGTGTCAATTTTTAAGTAACTCTTAAAAGTGATATGATAGGATATGTGTCTTTTGCTTTCTCACTTACTACAGGTGGCGTGATTACGTCTAGACTCATCTATGGTGCTGCAAATGGCATTGTTTCATTTTTTTCACTAGCGAATATTCCATCTGTACATGGAGGAGTTCTTCTTTGTCCACCCATCTGTTGGTGGACTTTTTGGTTACTTCCATATCTTGGCTCTTGTCATACTGTGCAATGCAGATTTGCCTGCCTGTGTCTTTCCAATTCTCTCTTCTTAGGTTATACGTCGAGGAGTGGGCCTGCTGGATCATATGGTAGCTCAATGTTTACCTTTTTACGGCACCTCCATTCTCTTCTCATTCGTGGCCCTTTCCAAGTTACGTCCCCTTAGAAGTTGAGGGTATGCATTTCTCCACAACACCTTCAGCATTTATTGTTTGTAGTTTTCTTGCTGATGGTTATTCTGACAAGTGTGAGCTGATACCTCTCTGTGGTTGAATTCGAATGTGTCACATAATCTGTTGAAATTGAGCTTTAAGGCATGTCCTTTTTCTTTTTCAAGCTGTGATTACCCCTTAGTTCTTCAAAGTGTTCTCTTTAAGTATGTGTCACATTTTGAAATGTTGTGGCCATTACCTCACTCAAGACATTTTGAGGGCAGGTTTCATTTACAGTTCTGCAGTACTTGTTCCTATGAAATGACCATTAGCACAGGCTTTAAAACTGCTTTTGCAGGTAACTGCCAGAGGCTGGCAGCCTTTCTATGTCCCCCACCCTGGTAACTAGGGAAAAGCCTTTGCGGCCTGTGGTGTTTCTCGGTTATAAATTAGAGTGGAGTGTGCCCAGACAAACCCACACAAGCTGATGTCTCCTTACTTTGGTTGGATTTTTAAATTTAATTTTTGTTTTTTATTGGAGTAATTTTCCACTGAGTACGTGGACCACTTCTACTTTGTGCACTCCTCGGTTGATGGACATTTTCTTTGCTTCCAAGTGTTGGCTATGGTAAATATTCTTGGAGTGCAGGATTGCCAGCCTGTGACTTTTTGATTCTCATTTTTCTCAGGTGATAAGCCCAGCAGTGGGTGTGATTGATTGACTGGTGGCACCGTGTTTCCCTTTTCAAAGCACCTTCTTTGTGTTTTCATGAGTGGCTCTTACCCCGTCCCCCTTAGAATCGAGGGTACGCATTTCTCCACAATCGCTTCAGCATTTATTGTTTGCAGCATTTTTGTAATGGCCCTTCTGGCTGCTGTGCGCTGATAGGTTTTTGTAATTTGGGTTTGCATGTCTTTGAATATTCGTAAAACTCATCATTTTTCTCCACCGTTTTCTTTTCTGTTAAAAAAAAGAAACAATTGGGAGTACAATATAAATCTTGAAATTGTTTTCTTGGAAGGTTGCCCTCTTTTGAAATTTTTGGTCGATTTTCCATCCCAGAATTTTTTTAGAGAGCAGGTGTCTTTTACCGAACTGCAAGTTCGGTAAATATTTAGTGACCTTTAGCAATGGGTTTAAAGCTGCTGTTGTGGGACGTGGCCTCAAGGAGGCAGCATTTCTCCATTCCCAAACCTGGGTACTAGGGCAGCAGAGCCTTTCTGGGAGTCGTGTTCCTAGGCTGTAAATTACATTGGAATGTGCATGGAGAAACCCCCATAAGTTGATGTCTCATTATTTCTTCTTGGGTTAAAAAAAGTTTTACTTGGTGTAAAGCTTAGAATATTGTTTGTCCTAGGTGTACACAATCTGGTTCATTTGTACATTATGCATGTCTTTTCAAGTACAGATCCTCTTCCCATATAAAATGTTACAGGGGGTTCTGCAGACGTCCATTGCTATATGATCGGTCTTTTTGAGATATGTATATAATATGTGTTTGTATACATATAGGAACACTAATCTTAATTTATCCATTCCCCCACCTTTCCTTTTAGATGAGCATAGTTTCTTTTCGAAGTCTGTGAATGTCTTTCTCTGTGGAAATATGTTCATTTGTGTCAGTTATTAGATAACGCCTATAAGTGATATCATAGAATATAGGTCTTTTGCTTTCCGACTTACCTCATGTTTCGTGATTATCTCCAGACTCATTTGTGGTGCCTCAAAGAGCAATGGTTCATTGTTTTCCAGGGCTAATATTCCATTGTGTACATGGACCACTTCTTCTTGATCCATTCACCTGTTGTTGGACATTTTGATTGCTTCCCTGTCTTGGCTATTGTGAATAAGGCTGCTCTGCAGCTTTGGCGGCCTGTGTCTTCTCGATTCTTGTCTTCTCAGGTGAGAGGTCCAATGGTGCGCCTGCTGGATTGAATGGTACCTCCATTTTTACTTTTAAACACAGCTCCTTTCTGTTCTCATTATTGGCTGTTACCCCTTTACCTCTCACCTGCAGGTAGAGGGTGCACAGTTCTCTAAAATCCCTTCAGCATTTATTTTTTGTAGACTTTTTGCTGATGGTCATTCGACTGGTGTAAGTTGAAACTTTTTGTAGATTAGATTGCATGGGTCTAACCCTCCCTGAGGTTGAGCTTTTATGCATTTTCCTTTTTTTAAAAAAGAGCGTGAGTAAAACTTAACTCTTCATACTCTCTTCCTGAAACATTTGCCTGTTTTGAATTTTTGGTCCATTCCCTACTTCAGCACAATTTGTTAGGGCAGGTGTCCTTTACAGCCCTGAGTCCTTGTGAATGTTAAGTGACCATTAGCTGTGCGTTTAAAGCTGTTCTTGCAGGAAACGGCCACAAGGTGGCAGCATTTCCCCTTTACCAAATTTGGTTACTAGGGAAACAGAGCCTTAATGGAAGTGGTGTTCTAGGTTGTAAATTAGAATGGAATGTGCCAGGAAAAAGCGCTTTAGGTTTATGTCTCATTACTTCTTGTTCATATTTGTAATGTACTTTTTATTTTTTATCCCAGCCAATATGATTACAATGGTTTGTTTGTTCTAGGTGTGCAAGATGTGGTCCTTTCACACATATACATGTCTCTATTCTTCCTTGCATCCTTTTCCCATGTAGGTTATGACACAATGTTGAGTAGTCTTCTCCTGGTCTTCCGTACGTCTTTGGTGGTTATATATTTCACATGGTTTGTATATCTCTGTTAACGCCAATATGGTAATGTATCCAATCCTCATCCCTTTCTATTTGGTGAACCATAAGTTTTCTAATGAATCTGTGATTGCCTTTCTCTGTGGAAATATCTTCATTGGTGTCAATTTTTAAGTAACTCTTAAAAGTGATATGATAGGATATGTGTCTTTTGCTTTCTCACTTACTACAGGTGGCGTGATTACGTCTAGACTCATCTATGGTGCTGCAAATGGCATTGTTTCATTTTTTTCACTAGCGAATATTCCATCTGTACATGGAAGGAGTTCTTCTTTGTCCACCCATCTGTTGGTGGACTTTTTGGTTACTTCCATATCTTGGCTCTTGTCATACTGTGCAATGCAGATTTGCCTGCCTGTGTCTTTCCAATTCTCTCTTCTTAGGTTATACGTCGAGGAGTGGGCCTGCTGGATCATATGGTAGCTCAATGTTTACCTTTTTACGGCACCTCCATTCTCTTCTCATTCGTGGCCCTTTCCAAGTTACGTCCCCTTAGAAGTTGAGGGTATGCATTTCTCCACAACACCTTCAGCATTTATTGTTTGTAGTTTTCTTGCTGATGGTTATTCTGACAAGTGTGAGCTGATACCTCTCTGTGGTTGAATTCGAATGTGTCACATAATCTGTTGAAATTGAGCTTTAAGGCATGTCCTTTTTCTTTTTCAAGCTGTGATTACCCCTTAGTTCTTCAAAGTGTTCTCTTTAAGTATGTGTCACATTTTGAAATGTTGTGGCCATTACCTCACTCAAGACATTTTGAGGGCAGGTTTCATTTACAGTTCTGCAGTACTTGTTCCTATGAAATGACCATTAGCACAGGCTTTAAAACTGCTTTTGCAGGTAACTGCCAGAGGCTGGCAGCCTTTCTATGTCCCCCACCCTGGTAACTAGGGAAAAGCCTTTGCGGCCTGTGGTGTTTCTCGGTTATAAATTAGAGTGGAGTGTGCCCAGACAAACCCACACAAGCTGATGTCTCCTTACTTTGGTTGGATTTTTAAATTTAATTTTTGTTTTTTATTGGAGTAATTTTCCACTGAGTACGTGGACCACTTCTACTTTGTGCACTCCTCGGTTGATGGACATTTTCTTTGCTTCCAAGTGTTGGCTATGGTAAATATTCTTGGAGTGCAGGATTGCCAGCCTGTGACTTTTTGATTCTCATTTTTCTCAGGTGATAAGCCCAGCAGTGGGTGTGATTGATTGACTGGTGGCACCGTGTTTCCCTTTTCAAAGCACCTTCTTTGTGTTTTCATGAGTGGCTCTTACCCCGTCCCCCTTAGAATCGAGGGTACGCATTTCTCCACAATCGCTTCAGCATTTATTGTTTGCAGCATTTTTGTAATGGCCCTTCTGGCTGCTGTGCGCTGATAGGTTTTTGTAATTTGGGTTTGCATGTCTTTGAATATTCGTAAAACTCATCATTTTTCTCCACCGTTTTCTTTTCTGTTAAAAAAAAGAAACAATTGGGAGTACAATATAAATCTTGAAATTGTTTTCTTGGAAGGTTGCCCTCTTTTGAAATTTTTGGTCGATTTTCCATCCCAGAATTTTTTTAGAGAGCAGGTGTCTTTTACCGAACTGCAAGTTCGGTAAATATTTAGTGACCTTTAGCAATGGGTTTAAAGCTGCTGTTGTGGGACGTGGCCTCAAGGAGGCAGCATTTCTCCATTCCCAAACCTGGGTACTAGGGTAGCAGAGCCTTTCTGGGAGTCGTGTTCCTAGGCTGTAAATTACATTGGAATGTGCATGGAGAAACCCCCATAAGTTGATGTCTCATTATTTCTTCTTGGGTTAAAAAAAGTTTTACTTGGTGTAAAGCTTAGAATATTGTTTGTCCTAGGTGTACACAATCTGGTTCATTTGTACATTATGCATGTCTTTTCAAGTACAGATCCTCTTCCCATATAAAATGTTACAGGGGGTTCTGCAGACGTCCATTGCTATATGATCGGTCTTTTTGAGATATGTATATAATATGTGTTTGTATACATATAGGAACACTAATCTTAATTTATCCATTCCCCCACCTTTCCTTTTAGATGAGCATAGTTTCTTTTCGAAGTCTGTGAATGTCTTTCTCTGTGGAAATATGTTCATTTGTGTCAGTTATTAGATAACGCCTATAAGTGATATCATAGAATATAGGTCTTTTGCTTTCCGACTTACCTCATGTTTCGTGATTATCTCCAGACTCATTTGTGGTGCCTCAAAGAGCAATGGTTCATTGTTTTCCAGGGCTAATATTCCATTGTGTACATGGACCACTTCTTCTTGATCCATTCACCTGTTGTTGGACATTTTGATTGCTTCCCTGTCTTGGCTATTGTGAATAAGGCTGCTCTGCAGCTTTGGCGGCCTGTGTCTTCTCGATTCTTGTCTTCTCAGGTGAGAGGTCCAATGGTGCGCCTGCTGGATTGAATGGTACCTCCATTTTTACTTTTAAACACAGCTCCTTTCTGTTCTCATTATTGGCTGTTACCCCTTTACCTCTCACCTGCAGGTAGAGGGTGCACAGTTCTCTAAAATCCCTTCAGCATTTATTTTTTGTAGACTTTTTGCTGATGGTCATTCGACTGGTGTAAGTTGAAACTTTTTGTAGATTAGATTGCATGGGTCTAACCCTCCCTGAGGTTGAGCTTTTATGCATTTTCCTTTTTTTAAAAAAGAGCGTGAGTAAAACTTAACTCTTCATACTCTCTTCCTGAAACATTTGCCTGTTTTGAATTTTTGGTCCATTCCCTACTTCAGCACAATTTGTTAGGGCAGGTGTCCTTTACAGCCCTGAGTCCTTGTGAATGTTAAGTGACCATTAGCTGTGCGTTTAAAGCTGTTCTTGCAGTAAACGGCCACAAGGTGGCAGCATTTCCCCTTTACCAAATTTGGTTACTAGGGAAACAGAGCCTTAATGGAAGTGGTGTTCTAGGTTGTAAATTAGAATGGAATGTGCCAGGAAAAAGCGCTTTAGGTTTATGTCTCATTACTTCTTGTTCATATTTGTAATGTACTTTTTATTTTTTATCCCAGCCAATATGATTACAATGGTTTGTTTGTTCTAGGTGTGCAAGATGTGGTCCTTTCACACATATACATGTCTCTATTCTTCCTTGCATCCTTTTCCCATGTAGGTTATGACACAATGTTGAGTAGTCTTCTCCTGGTCTTCCGTACGTCTTTGGTGGTTATATATTTCACATGGTTTGTATATCTCTGTTAACGCCAATATGGTAATGTATCCAATCCTCATCCCTTTCTATTTGGTGAACCATAAGTTTTCTAATGAATCTGTGATTGCCTTTCTCTGTGGAAATATCTTCATTGGTGTCAATTTTTAAGTAACTCTTAAAAGTGATATGATAGGATATGTGTCTTTTGCTTTCTCACTTACTACAGGTGGCGTGATTACGTCTAGACTCATCTATGGTGCTGCAAATGGCATTGTTTCATTTTTTTCACTAGCGAATATTCCATCTGTACATGGAAGGAGTTCTTCTTTGTCCACCCATCTGTTGGTGGACTTTTTGGTTACTTCCATATCTTGGCTCTTGTCATACTGTGCAATGCAGATTTGCCTGCCTGTGTCTTTCCAATTCTCTCTTCTTAGGTTATACGTCGAGGAGTGGGCCTGCTGGATCATATGGTAGCTCAATGTTTACCTTTTTACGGCACCTCCATTCTCTTCTCATTCGTGGCCCTTTCCAAGTTACGTCCCCTTAGAAGTTGAGGGTATGCATTTCTCCACAACACCTTCAGCATTTATTGTTTGTAGTTTTCTTGCTGATGGTTATTCTGACAAGTGTGAGCTGATACCTCTCTGTGGTTGAATTCGAATGTGTCACATAATCTGTTGAAATTGAGCTTTAAGGCATGTCCTTTTTCTTTTTCAAGCTGTGATTACCCCTTAGTTCTTCAAAGTGTTCTCTTTAAGTATGTGTCACATTTTGAAATGTTGTGGCCATTACCTCACTCAAGACATTTTGAGGGCAGGTTTCATTTACAGTTCTGCAGTACTTGTTCCTATGAAATGACCATTAGCACAGGCTTTAAAACTGCTTTTGCAGGTAACTGCCAGAGGCTGGCAGCCTTTCTATGTCCCCCACCCTGGTAACTAGGGAAAAGCCTTTGCGGCCTGTGGTGTTTCTCGGTTATAAATTAGAGTGGAGTGTGCCCAGACAAACCCACACAAGCTGATGTCTCCTTACTTTGGTTGGATTTTTAAATTTAATTTTTGTTTTTTATTGGAGTAATTTTCCACTGAGTACGTGGACCACTTCTACTTTGTGCACTCCTCGGTTGATGGACATTTTCTTTGCTTCCAAGTGTTGGCTATGGTAAATATTCTTGGAGTGCAGGATTGCCAGCCTGTGACTTTTTGATTCTCATTTTTCTCAGGTGATAAGCCCAGCAGTGGGTGTGATTGATTGACTGGTGGCACCGTGTTTCCCTTTTCAAAGCACCTTCTTTGTGTTTTCATGAGTGGCTCTTACCCCGTCCCCCTTAGAATCGAGGGTACGCATTTCTCCACAATCGCTTCAGCATTTATTGTTTGCAGCATTTTTGTAATGGCCCTTCTGGCTGCTGTGCGCTGATAGGTTTTTGTAATTTGGGTTTGCATGTCTTTGAATATTCGTAAAACTCATCATTTTTCTCCACCGTTTTCTTTTCTGTTAAAAAAAAGAAACAATTGGGAGTACAATATAAATCTTGAAATTGTTTTCTTGGAAGGTTGCCCTCTTTTGAAATTTTTGGTCGATTTTCCATCCCAGAATTTTTTTAGAGAGCAGGTGTCTTTTACCGAACTGCAAGTTCGGTAAATATTTAGTGACCTTTAGCAATGGGTTTAAAGCTGCTGTTGTGGGACGTGGCCTCAAGGAGGCAGCATTTCTCCATTCCCAAACCTGGGTACTAGGGCAGCAGAGCCTTTCTGGGAGTCGTGTTCCTAGGCTGTAAATTACATTGGAATGTGCATGGAGAAACCCCCATAAGTTGATGTCTCATTATTTCTTCTTGGGTTAAAAAAAGTTTTACTTGGTGTAAAGCTTAGAATATTGTTTGTCCTAGGTGTACACAATCTGGTTCATTTGTACATTATGCATGTCTTTTCAAGTACAGATCCTCTTCCCATATAAAATGTTACAGGGGGTTCTGCAGACGTCCATTGCTATATGATCGGTCTTTTTGAGATATGTATATAATATGTGTTTGTATACATATAGGAACACTAATCTTAATTTATCCATTCCCCCACCTTTCCTTTTAGATGAGCATAGTTTCTTTTCGAAGTCTGTGAATGTCTTTCTCTGTGGAAATATGTTCATTTGTGTCAGTTATTAGATAACGCCTATAAGTGATATCATAGAATATAGGTCTTTTGCTTTCCGACTTACCTCATGTTTCGTGATTATCTCCAGACTCATTTGTGGTGCCTCAAAGAGCAATGGTTCATTGTTTTCCAGGGCTAATATTCCATTGTGTACATGGACCACTTCTTCTTGATCCATTCACCTGTTGTTGGACATTTTGATTGCTTCCCTGTCTTGGCTATTGTGAATAAGGCTGCTCTGCAGCTTTGGCGGCCTGTGTCTTCTCGATTCTTGTCTTCTCAGGTGAGAGGTCCAATGGTGCGCCTGCTGGATTGAATGGTACCTCCATTTTTACTTTTAAACACAGCTCCTTTCTGTTCTCATTATTGGCTGTTACCCCTTTACCTCTCACCTGCAGGTAGAGGGTGCACAGTTCTCTAAAATCCCTTCAGCATTTATTTTTTGTAGACTTTTTGCTGATGGTCATTCGACTGGTGTAAGTTGAAATTTTTGTAGATTAGATTGCATGGGTCTAACCCTCCCTGAGGTTGAGCTTTTGTGCATTTTCCTTTTTTTAAAAAAGAGCGTGAGTAAAACTTAACTCTTCATACTCTCTTCCTGAAACATTTGCCTGTTTTGAATTTTTGGTCCATTCCCTACTTCAGCACAATTTGTTAGGGCAGGTGTCCTTTACAGCCCTGAGTCCTTGTGAATGTTAAGTGACCATTAGCTGTGCGTTTAAAGCTGTTCTTGCAGGAAACGGCCACAAGGTGGCAGCATTTCCCCTTTACCAAATTTGGTTACTAGGGAAACAGAGCCTTAATGGAAGTGGTGTTCTAGGTTGTAAATTAGAATGGAATGTGCCAGGAAAAAGCGCTTTAGGTTTATGTCTCATTACTTCTTGTTCATATTTGTAATGTACTTTTTATTTTTTATCCCAGCCAATATGATTACAATGGTTTGTTTGTTCTAGGTGTGCAAGATGTGGTCCTTTCACACATATACATGTCTCTATTCTTCCTCGCATCCTTTTCCCATGTAGGTTATGACACAATGTTGAGTAGTCTTCTCCTGGTCTTCCGTACGTCTTTGGTGGTTATATATTTCACATGGTTTGTATATCTCTGTTAACGCCAATATGGTAATGTATCCAATCCTCATCCCTTTCTATTTGGTGAACCATAAGTTTTCTAATGAATCTGTGATTGCCTTTCTCTGTGGAAATATCTTCATTGGTGTCAATTTTTAAGTAACTCTTAAAAGTGATATGATAGGATATGTGTCTTTTGCTTTCTCACTTACTACAGGTGGCGTGATTACGTCTAGACTCATCTATGGTGCTGCAAATGGCATTGTTTCATTTTTTTCACTAGCGAATATTCCATCTGTACATGGAGGAGTTCTTCTTTGTCCACCCATCTGTTGGTGGACTTTTTGGTTACTTCCATATCTTGGCTCTTGTCATACTGTGCAATGCAGATTTGCCTGCCTGTGTCTTTCCAATTCTCTCTTCTTAGGTTATACGTCGAGGAGTGGGCCTGCTGGATCATATGGTAGCTCAATGTTTACCTTTTTACGGCACCTCCATTCTCTTCTCATTCGTGGCCCTTTCCAAGTTACGTCCCCTTAGAAGTTGAGGGTATGCATTTCTCCACAACACCTTCAGCATTTATTGTTTGTAGTTTTCTTGCTGATGGTTATTCTGACAAGTGTGAGCTGATACCTCTCTGTGGTTGAATTCGAATGTGTCACATAATCTGTTGAAATTGAGCTTTAAGGCATGTCCTTTTTCTTTTTCAAGCTGTGATTACCCCTTAGTTCTTCAAAGTGTTCTCTTTAAGTATGTGTCACATTTTGAAATGTTGTGGCCATTACCTCACTCAAGAAATTTTGAGGGCAGGTTTCATTTACAGTTCTGCAGTACTTGTTCCTATGAAATGACCATTAGCACAGGCTTTAAAACTGCTTTTGCAGGTAACTGCCAGAGGCTGGCAGCCTTTCTATGTCCCCCACCCTGGTAACTAGGGAAAAGCCTTTGCGGCCTGTGGTGTTTCTCATTTATAAATTAGAGTGGAGTGTGCCCAGACAAACCCACACAAGCTGATGTCTCCTTACTTTGGTTGGATTTTTAAATTTAATTTTTATTTTTTATTGGAGTAATTTTCCACTGAGTACGTGGACCACTATTACTTTGTGCACTCCTCGGTTGATGGACATTTTCTTTGCTTCCAAGTGTTGGCTATGGTAAATATTCTTGGAGTGCAGGATTGCCAGCCTGTGACTTTTTGATTCTCATTTTTCTCAGGTGATAAGCCCAGCAGTGGGTGTGATTGATTGACTGGTGGCACCGTGTTTCCCTTTTCAAAGCACCTTCTTTGTGTTTTCATGAGTGGCTCTTACCCCGTCCCCCTTAGAATCGAGGGTACGCATTTCTCCACAATCGCTTCAGCATTTATTGTTTGCAGCATTTTTGTAATGGCCCTTCTGGCTGCTGTGCGCTGATAGGTTTTTGTAATTTGGGTTTGCATGTCTTTGAATATTCGTAAAACTCATCATTTTTCTCCACCGTTTTCTTTTCTGTTAAAAAAAAGAAACAATTGGGAGTACAATATAAATCTTGAAATTGTTTTCTTGGAAGGTTGCCCTCTTTTGAAATTTTTGGTCGATTTTCCATCCCAGAATTTTTTTAGAGAGCAGGTGTCTTTTACCGAACTGCAAGTTCGGTAAATATTTAGTGACCTTTAGCAATGGGTTTAAAGCTGCTGTTGTGGGACGTGGCCTCAAGGAGGCAGCATTTCTCCATTCCCAAACCTGGGTACTAGGGCAGCAGAGCCTTTCTGGGAGTCGTGTTCCTAGGCTGTAAATTACATTGGAATGTGCATGGAGAAACCCCCATAAGTTGATGTCTCATTATTTCTTCTTGGGTTAAAAAAAGTTTTACTTGGTGTAAAGCTTAGAATATTGTTTGTCCTAGGTGTACACAATCTGGTTCATTTGTACATTATGCATGTCTTTTCAAGTACAGATCCTCTTCCCATATAAAATGTTACAGGGGGTTCTGCAGACGTCCATTGCTATATGATCGGTCTTTTTGAGATATGTATATAATATGTGTTTGTATACATATAGGAACACTAATCTTAATTTATCCATTCCCCCACCTTTCCTTTTAGATGAGCATAGTTTCTTTTCGAAGTCTGTGAATGTCTTTCTCTGTGGAAATATGTTCATTTGTGTCAGTTATTAGATAACGCCTATAAGTGATATCATAGAATATAGGTCTTTTGCTTTCCGACTTACCTCATGTTTCGTGATTATCTCCAGACTCATTTGTGGTGCCTCAAAGAGCAATGGTTCATTGTTTTCCAGGGCTAATATTCCATTGTGTACATGGACCACTTCTTCTTGATCCATTCACCTGTTGTTGGACATTTTGATTGCTTCCCTGTCTTGGCTATTGTGAATAAGGCTGCTCTGCAGCTTTGGCGGCCTGTGTCTTCTCGATTCTTGTCTTCTCAGGTGAGAGGTCCAATGGTGCGCCTGCTGGATTGAATGGTACCTCCATTTTTACTTTTAAACACAGCTCCTTTCTGTTCTCATTATTGGCTGTTACCCCTTTACCTCTCACCTGCAGGTAGAGGGTGCACAGTTCTCTAAAATCCCTTCAGCATTTATTTTTTGTAGACTTTTTGCTGATGGTCATTCGACTGGTGTAAGTTGAAATTTTTGTAGATTAGATTGCATGGGTCTAACCCTCCCTGAGGTTGAGCTTTTGTGCATTTTCCTTTTTTTAAAAAAGAGCGTGAGTAAAACTTAACTCTTCATACTCTCTTCCTGAAACATTTGCCTGTTTTGAATTTTTGGTCCATTCCCTACTTCAGCACAATTTGTTAGGGCAGGTGTCCTTTACAGCCCTGAGTCCTTGTGAATGTTAAGTGACCATTAGCTGTGCGTTTAAAGCTGTTCTTGCAGGAAACGGCCACAAGGTGGCAGCATTTCCCCTTTACCAAATTTGGTTACTAGGGAAACAGAGCCTTAATGGAAGTGGTGTTCTAGGTTGTAAATTAGAATGGAATGTGCCAGGAAAAAGCGCTTTAGGTTTATGTCTCATTACTTCTTGTTCATATTTGTAATGTACTTTTTATTTTTTATCCCAGCCAATATGATTACAATGGTTTGTTTGTTCTAGGTGTGCAAGATGTGGTCCTTTCACACATATACATGTCTCTATTCTTCCTCGCATCCTTTTCCCATGTAGGTTATGACACAATGTTGAGTAGTCTTCTCCTGGTCTTCCGTACGTCTTTGGTGGTTATATATTTCACATGGTTTGTATATCTCTGTTAACGCCAATATGGTAATGTATCCAATCCTCATCCCTTTCTATTTGGTGAACCATAAGTTTTCTAATGAATCTGTGATTGCCTTTCTCTGTGGAAATATCTTCATTGGTGTCAATTTTTAAGTAACTCTTAAAAGTGATATGATAGGATATGTGTCTTTTGCTTTCTCACTTACTACAGGTGGCGTGATTACGTCTAGACTCATCTATGGTGCTGCAAATGGCATTGTTTCATTTTTTTCACTAGCGAATATTCCATCTGTACATGGAGGAGTTCTTCTTTGTCCACCCATCTGTTGGTGGACTTTTTGGTTACTTCCATATCTTGGCTCTTGTCATACTGTGCAATGCAGATTTGCCTGCCTGTGTCTTTCCAATTCTCTCTTCTTAGGTTATACGTCGAGGAGTGGGCCTGCTGGATCATATGGTAGCTCAATGTTTACCTTTTTACGGCACCTCCATTCTCTTCTCATTCGTGGCCCTTTCCAAGTTACGTCCCCTTAGAAGTTGAGGGTATGCATTTCTCCACAACACCTTCAGCATTTATTGTTTGTAGTTTTCTTGCTGATGGTTATTCTGACAAGTGTGAGCTGATACCTCTCTGTGGTTGAATTCGAATGTGTCACATAATCTGTTGAAATTGAGCTTTAAGGCATGTCCTTTTTCTTTTTCAAGCTGTGATTACCCCTTAGTTCTTCAAAGTGTTCTCTTTAAGTATGTGTCACATTTTGAAATGTTGTGGCCATTACCTCACTCAAGAAATTTTGAGGGCAGGTTTCATTTACAGTTCTGCAGTACTTGTTCCTATGAAATGACCATTAGCACAGGCTTTAAAACTGCTTTTGCAGGTAACTGCCAGAGGCTGGCAGCCTTTCTATGTCCCCCACCCTGGTAACTAGGGAAAAGCCTTTGCGGCCTGTGGTGTTTCTCATTTATAAATTAGAGTGGAGTGTGCCCAGACAAACCCACACAAGCTGATGTCTCCTTACTTTGGTTGGATTTTTAAATTTAATTTTTATTTTTTATTGGAGTAATTTTCCACTGAGTACGTGGACCACTATTACTTTGTGCACTCCTCGGTTGATGGACATTTTCTTTGCTTCCAAGTGTTGGCTATGGTAAATATTCTTGGAGTGCAGGATTGCCAGCCTGTGACTTTTTGATTCTCATTTTTCTCAGGTGATAAGCCCAGCAGTGGGTGTGATTGATTGACTGGTGGCACCGTGTTTCCCTTTTCAAAGCACCTTCTTTGTGTTTTCATGAGTGGCTCTTACCCCGTCCCCCTTAGAATCGAGGGTACGCATTTCTCCACAATCGCTTCAGCATTTATTGTTTGCAGCATTTTTGTAATGGCCCTTCTGGCTGCTGTGCGCTGATAGGTTTTTGTAATTTGGGTTTGCATGTCTTTGAATATTCGTAAAACTCATCATTTTTCTCCACCGTTTTCTTTTCTGTTAAAAAAAAGAAACAATTGGGAGTACAATATAAATCTTGAAATTGTTTTCTTGGAAGGTTGCCCTCTTTTGAAATTTTTGGTCGATTTTCCATCCCAGAATTTTTTTAGAGAGCAGGTGTCTTTTACCGAACTGCAAGTTCGGTAAATATTTAGTGACCTTTAGCAATGGGTTTAAAGCTGCTGTTGTGGGACGTGGCCTCAAGGAGGCAGCATTTCTCCATTCCCAAACCTGGGTACTAGGGCAGCAGAGCCTTTCTGGGAGTCGTGTTCCTAGGCTGTAAATTACATTGGAATGTGCATGGAGAAACCCCCATAAGTTGATGTCTCATTATTTCTTCTTGGGTTAAAAAAAGTTTTACTTGGTGTAAAGCTTAGAATATTGTTTGTCCTAGGTGTACACAATCTGGTTCATTTGTACATTATGCATGTCTTTTCAAGTACAGATCCTCTTCCCATATAAAATGTTACAGGGGGTTCTGCAGACGTCCATTGCTATATGATCGGTCTTTTTGAGATATGTATATAATATGTGTTTGTATACATATAGGAACACTAATCTTAATTTATCCATTCCCCCCACCTTTCCTTTTAGATGAGCATAGTTTCTTTTCGAAGTCTGTGAATGTCTTTCTCTGTGGAAATATGTTCATTTGTGTCAGTTATTAGATAACGCCTATAAGTGATATCATAGAATATAGGTCTTTTGCTTTCCGACTTACCTCATGTTTCGTGATTATCTCCAGACTCATTTGTGGTGCCTCAAAGAGCAATGGTTCATTGTTTTCCAGGGCTAATATTCCATTGTGTACATGGACCACTTCTTCTTGATCCATTCACCTGTTGTTGGACATTTTGATTGCTTCCCTGTCTTGGCTATTGTGAATAAGGCTGCTCTGCAGCTTTGGCGGCCTGTGTCTTCTCGATTCTTGTCTTCTCAGGTGAGAGGTCCAATGGTGCGCCTGCTGGATTGAATGGTACCTCCATTTTTACTTTTAAACACAGCTCCTTTCTGTTCTCATTATTGGCTGTTACCCCTTTACCTCTCACCTGCAGGTAGAGGGTGCACAGTTCTCTAAAATCCCTTCAGCATTTATTTTTTGTAGACTTTTTGCTGATGGTCATTCGACTGGTGTAAGTTGAAACTTTTTGTAGATTAGATTGCATGGGTCTAACCCTCCCTGAGGTTGAGCTTTTATGCATTTTCCTTTTTTAAAAAAAGAGCGTGAGTAAAACTTAACTCTTCATACTCTCTTCCTGAAACATTTGCCTGTTTTGAATTTTTGGTCCATTCCCTACTTCAGCACAATTTGTTAGGGCAGGTGTCCTTTACAGCCCTGAGTCCTTGTGAATGTTAAGTGACCATTAGCGGTGCTTTTAAAGCTGTCCTTGCAGGAAATGGCCACAAGGTGGCAGGATTTCATCTTTACCAAATTTGGTTACTAGGGAAACAGAGCCTTAAAGGAAGTGGTGTTCTAGGTTGTAAATTAGAATGGAATGTGCCAGGAAAAAGCCCTTTAGGTTTATGTCTCATTACTTCTTGTTCATATTTGTAATTTACTTTTTATTTTTTATCCCAGCCAATATGATTACAATGGTTTGTTTGTTCTAGGTGTGCAAGATGTGGTCCTTTCACACATATACATGTATCTATACTTCCTCACATCCTTTTCCCATGTAGGATATGACACAATGTTGAGTAGTCTTCTCCTGGTCTTCCGTACGTCTTTGGTGGTTATATATTTCACATGGTTTGTATATCTCTGTTAACGCCAATATGGTAATGTATCCAATCCTCATCCCTTTCTATTTGGTGAACCATAAGTTTTCTAATGAATCTGTGATTGCCTTTCTCTGTGGAAATATCTTCATTGGTATCAATTTTTAAGTAACTCTTAAAAGTGATATGATAGGATATGTGTCTTTTGCTTTCTCATTTACTACAGTTGGCGTGATTACGTCTAGACTCATCTATGGTGCTGCAAATGGCATTGTTTCATTTTTTTCACTAGCGAATATTCCATCTGTACATAGAGGAGTTCTTCTTTGTCCACCCATCTGTTGGTGGACTTTTTGGTTACTTCCATATCTTGGCTCTTGTCATAATGTGCAATGCAGATTTGCCTGCCTGTGTCTTTCCAATTCTCTCTTAGGTTATACGTCGAGGCGTGGGCCTGCTGGATCATATGGTAGCTCAATGTTTACCTTTTTACGGCACCTCCATTCTCTTCTCATTCGTGGCCCTTTCCAAGTTACGTCCCCTTAGAAGCTGAGGGTATGCATTTCTCCACAACACCTTCAGCATTTTTTGTTTGTAGTTTTCTTGCTGATGGTTATTCTGACAAGTGTGAGCTGATACCTCTCTGTGGTTGAATTCGAATGTGTCACATAATCTGTTGAAATTGAGCTTTAAGGCATGTCCTTTTTCTTTTTCAAGCTGTGATTACCCCTTAGTTCTTCAAAGTGTTCTCTTTAAGTATGTGTCACATTTTGAAATGTTGTGGCCATTACCTCCCTCAAGACATTTTGAGGGCAGGTTTCATTTACAGTTCTGCAGTACTTGTTCCTATGAAATGACCATTAGCACAGGCTTTAAAGCTGCTTTTGAAGGTAACTGCCAGAGGCTGGCAGCCTTTCTATGTCCCCCACCCTGGTAACTAGGGAAAAGCCTTTGTGGCCTGTGGTGTTTCTCAGTTATAAATTAGAGTGGAGTGTGCCCAGACAAACCCACACAAGCTGATGTCTCCTTACTTTGGTTGGATTTTTAAATTTAATTTTTATTTTTTATTGGAGTAATTTTCCACTGAGTACATGGACCACTTCTACTTTGTGCACTCCTCGGTTGATGGACATTTTCTTTGTTTCCAAGTGTTGGCTATGGTAAATATTCTTGGAGTGCAGGATTGCCAGCCTGTGACTTTTTTTTTTTTTTTTTCCTGGATCAATTTATTCTTTATTTTTCTACATCAGTAGTTGAATATTTTGATTATTCCAATTTCATAACTTTTATTTATAAAACTAATTAAAATGCTTTTTGAAATTCAAATAGTTAGATTTTGTATTTTTCAGTTTTGCGTTTGTGAAAATATTGGATTATTTTATTTTATTTTATTTTATTTTTTTATTTTTTTTATTTTTACAAGAGATAGGTAGACTGACACCAAGCATTGTACATGGATGACCACAACAAAAGCAACAATGATTGCAATTACCAAACATGAAACACACTTATACTATGTCATAATATTGACATTCAGTCCAGTAATCCTCCACTGTAACAGCTCCTTTACTTTGCAGTGAAAATTGATTTGTATATTCTTTTCCTCTGAGTCCTTGTGGGATTTTTTTTTTAATTCAGACAGAAAGTCACAAAAATTATACTCATCCTCATCAGTTCACTCAGTCCCATGTAATTAATTTCTTTTTTTTCATCTTGATCTTTTGTTAGCAGTTTTATGAGTTCATCAGTTTTTCATTAGAGTTCTGAAAATGCTTATTCATTCAGTTCAGCAGTACAGTCAGTTACCAGAAACCTGTACTTGTCAGAGTCTTTTCCATGAATTTCTTGAAGATGAAACTCTTTTATAGGAACATATTTGCAAAATCATCAGAGTACACCCAGAACTGTCTGTAAATGACAAAAGACTTAAAAATGACCATGGTTAAAGATTTGATGAAAGTTCATAATAATGCAGTTGACAAGAAAATTAGTTATTTCTGAGATATACATTTTAAAGTAATAACTAGGATTATTACTTATAACATTATATCAGAATATATAAGATTTTTAGAAGTTTCCTGTAATGTCTGAAACATTTATATTAACATATTTCCATACATATTTCCATACAAATACAAATATAAGATTTTTAGAAATTTCATGTAATGTCTGAAACATTTATATTAACATATTTCCATACATATTTCCATACAAATACAAATATAAGATTTTTAGAAATTTCATGTAATGTCTGAAACATTTATATTAACATATTTCCATACATATTTCCATACAAATACAAATATAAGATTTTTAGAAATTTCATGTAATGTCTGAAACATTTATATTAACATATTTTCATACATATTTCCATACAAATACAAGATTTTTAGAAATTTCATGTAATGTCTGAAACATTTATATTAACATATTTCCATACATATTTCCATACAAATACAAATATAAGATTTTTAGAAATTTCATGTAATGTCTGAAACATTTATATTAACATATTTCCATACAAATAACCCAATGAAAGTTTAGTATTAGTTGTTTTGTTTGTTTTTTTATACTGCAGGTTCTTATTACAGCCTGTGACTTTTTGATTCTCATTTTTCTCAGGTGATAAGCCCAGCAGTGGGTGTGATTGATTGACTGGTGGCACCGTGTTTCCCTTTTCAAAGCACCTTCTTTGTGTTTTCATGAGTGGCTCTTACCACGTCCCCCTTAGAATCGAGGGTACGCATTTCTCCACAATCGCTTCAGCATTTGTTTGCAGCATTTTTGCTAATGGCCCTTCTGGCTGCTGTGCGCTGATAGGTTTTTGTAATTTGGGTTTGCATGTCTTTGAATATTCGTAAAACTCATCATTTTTCTCCACCGTTTTCTTTTCTGTTAAAAAAAAAGGAAACAATTGGGAGTACAATATAAATCTTGAAATTGTTTCCTTGGAAGGTTGCCCTCTTTTGAAATTTTTGGTCGATTTTCCATCCCAGAATTTTTTTAGAGAGCAGGTGTCTTTTACCGAACTGCAAGTTCGGTAAATATTTAGTGACCTTTAGCAATGGGTTTAAAGCTGCTGTTGTGGGACGTGGCCTCAAGGAGGCAGCATTTCTCCATTCCCAAACCTGGGTACTAGGGCAGCAGAGCCTTTCTGGGAGTCGTGTTCCTAGGCTGTAAATTACATTGGAATGTGCATGGAGAAACCCCCATAAGTTGATGTCTCATTATTTCTTCTTGGGTTAAAAAAAGTTTTACTTGGTGTAAAGCTTAGAATATTGTTTGTCCTAGGTGTACACAATCTGGTTCATTTGTACATTATGCATGTCTTTTCAAGTACAGATCCTCTTCCCATATAAAATGTTACAGAGGGTTCTGCAGACGTCCATTGCTATATGATCGGTCTTTTTGAGATATGTATATAATATGGGTTTGTATACATATAGGAACACTAATCTTAATTTATCCATTCCCCCCACCTTTCCTTTTAGATGAGCATAGTTTCTTTTCGAAGTCTGTGAATGTCTTTCTCTGTGGAAATATGTTCATTTGTGTCAGTTATTAGATAACGCCTATAAGTGATATCATAGAATATAGGTCTTTTGCTTTCCGACTTACCTCATGTTTCGTGATTATCTCCAGACTCATTTGTGGTGCCTCAAAGAGCAATGGTTCATTGTTTTCCAGGGCTAATATTCCATTGTGTACATGGACCACTTCTTCTTGATCCATTCACCTGTTGTTGGACATTTTGATTGCTTCCCTGTCTTGGCTATTGTGAATAAGGCTGCTCTGCAGCTTTGGCGGCCTGTGTCTTCTCGATTCTTGTCTTCTCAGGTGAGAGGTCCAATGGTGCGCCTGCTGGATTGAATGGTACCTCCATTTTTACTTTTAAACACAGCTCCTTTCTGTTCTCATTATTGGCTGTTACCCCTTTACCTCTCACCTGCAGGTAGAGGGTGCACAGTTCTCTAAAATCCCTTCAGCATTTATTTTTTGTAGACTTTTTGCTGATGGTCATTCGACTGGTGTAAGTTGAAACTTTTTGTAGATTAGATTGCATGGGTCTAACCCTCCCTGAGGTTGAGCTTTTATGCATTTTCCTTTTTTTAAAAAAGAGCGTGAGTAAAACTTAACTCTTCATACTCTCTTCCTGAAACATTTGCCTGTTTTGAATTTTTGGTCCATTCCCTACTTCAGCACAATTTGTTAGGGCAGGTGTCCTTTACAACCCTGAGTCCTTGTGAATGTTAAGTGACCATTAGCTGTGCGTTTAAAGCTGTCCTTGCAGGAAACGGCCACAAGGTGGCAGGATTTCCCCTTTACCAAATTTGGTTACTAGGGAAACAGAGCCTTAATGGAAGTGGTGTTCTAGGTTGTAAATTAGAATGGAATGTGCCAGGAAAAAGCGCTTTAGGTTTATGTCTCATTACTTCTTGTTCATATTTGTAATTTACTTTTTATTTTTTATCCCAGCCAATATGATTACAATGGTTTGTTTGTTCTAGGTGTGCAAGATGTGGTCCTTTCACACATATACATGTATCTATACTTCCTCGCATCCTTTTCCCATGTAGGTTATGACACAATGTTGAGTAGTCTTCTCCTGGTCTTCCGTACGTCTTTGGTGGTTATATATTTCACATGGTTTGTATATCTCTGTTAACGCCAATATGGTAATGGATCCAATCCTCATCCGTTTCTATTTGGTGAACCATAAGTTTTCTAATGAATCTGTGATTGCCTTTCTCTGTGGAAATATCTTCATTGGTGTCAATTTTTAAGTAACTCTTAAAAGTGATATGATAGGATATGTGTCTTTTGCTTTCTCACTTACTACAGGTGGCGTGATTACATCTAGTCTCATCTATGGTGCTGCAAATGGCATTGTTTCATTTTTTTCACTAGCGAATATTCCATCTGTACATGGAGGAGTTCTTTGTCCACCCATCTGTTGGTGGACTTTTTGGTTACTTCCATATCTTGGCTCTTGTCATACTGTGCAATGCAGATTTGCCTGCCTGTGTCTTTCCAATTCTCTCTTCTTAGGTTATACGTCGAGGAGTGGGCCTGCTGGATCATATGGTAGCTCAATGTTTACCTTTTTACGGCACCTCCATTCTCTTCTCATTCGTGGCCCTTTCCAAGTTACGTCCCCTTAGAAGCTGAGGGTATGCATTTCTCCACAACACCTTCAGCATTTTTTGTTTGTAGTTTTCTTGCTGATGGTTATTCTGACAAGTGTGAGCTGATACCTCTCTGTGGTTGAATTCGAATGTGTCACATAATCTGTTGAAATTGAGCTTTAAGGCATGTCCTTTTTCTTTTTCAAGCTGTGATTACCCCTTAGTTCTTCAAAGTGTTCTCTTTAAGTATGTGTCACATTTTGAAATGTTGTGGCCATTACCTCCCTCAAGCCATTTTGAGGGCAGGTTTCATTTACAGTTCTGCAGTACTTGTTCCTATGAAATGACCATTAGCACAGGCTTTAAAGCTGCTTTTGCAGGTAACTGCCAGAGGCTGGCAGCCTTTCTATGTCCCCCACCCTGGTAACTAGGGAAAAGCCTTTGCGGCCTGTGGTGTTTCTCGGTTATAAATTAGAGTGGAGTGTGCCCAGACAAACCCACACAAGCTGATGTCTCCTTACTTTGGTTGGATTTTTAAATTTAATTTTTATTTTTTATTGGAGTAATTTTCCACTGAGTACGTGGACCACTTCTACTTTGTGCACTCCTCGGTTGATGGACATTTTCTTTGCTTCCAAGTGTTGGCTATGGTAAATATTCTTGGAGTGCAGGATTGCCAGCCTGTGACTTTTTGATTCTCATTTTTCTCAGGTGATAAGCCCAGCAGTGGGTGTGATTGATTGACTGGTGGCACCGTGTTTCCCTTTTCAAAGCACCTTCTTTGTGTTTTCATGAGTGGCTCTTACCACGTCCCCCTTAGAATCGAGGGTACGCATTTCTCCACAATCGCTTCAACATTTATTGTTTGCAGCATTTTTGCTAATGGCCCTTCTGGCTGCTGTGCGCTGATAGGTTTTTGTAATTTGGGTTTGCATGTCTTTGAAAATTCGTAAAACTCATCATTTTTCTCCACCGTTTTCTTTTCTGTTAAAAAAAAGGAAACAATTGGGAGTACAGTATAACCCTTGGAATTGTTTTCTTGGAAGGTTGCCCTCTCTGGAAATTTTTGGTCGATATTACACCTCAGAATTTTTTTAGAGAGCAGATGTCTTTTACCGAACTGCAAGTTCGGTAAATATTTAGTGACCTTTAGCAATGGGTTTAAAGCTGCTGTTGTGGGACGTGGCCTCAAGGAGGCAGGATTTCTCTATTCCCAAACCTGGGTACTAGGGCAGCAGAGCCTTTCTGGGAGTCGTGTTCCTAGGCTGTAAATTACATTGGAATATGCATGGAGAAACCCCCATAAGTTGATGTCTCATTATTTCTTCTTGGGTTAAAAAAAGTTTTACTTGGTGTAAAGCTTAGAATATTGTTTGTCCTAGGTGTACACAATCTGGTTCATTCGTACATTATGCATGTCTTTTCAAGTACAGATCCTCTTCCCATATAAAATGTTACAGAGGGTTCTGCAGACGTCCATTGCTATATGATCGGTCTTTTTGAGATATGTATATAATATGTGTTTGTATACATATAGGAACACTAATCTTAATTTATCCATTCCCCCCACCTTTCCTTTTAGATGAGCATAGTTTCTTTTCGAAGTCTGTGAATGTCTTTCTCTGTGGAAATATGTTCATTTGTGTCAGTTATTAGATAACGCCTATAAGTGATATCATAGAATATAGGTCTTTTGCTTTCCGACTTACCTCATGTTTCGTGATTATCTCCAGACTCATTTGTGGTGCCTCAAAGAGCAATGGTTCATTGTTTTCCAGGGCTAATATTCCATTGTGTACATGGACCACTTCTTCTTGATCCATTCACCTGTTGTTGGACATTTTGATTGCTTCCCTGTCTTGGCTATTGTGAATAAGGCTGCTCTGCAGCTTTGGCGGCCTGTGTCTTCTCGATTCTTGTCTTCTCAGGTGAGAGGTCCAATGGTGCGCCTGCTGGATGGAATGGTACCTCCATTTTTACTTTTAAACACAGCTCCTTTCTGTTCTCATTATTGGCTGTTACCCCTTTACCTCTCACCTGCAGGTAGAGGGTGCACAGTTCTCTAAAATCCCTTCAGCATTTATTTTTTGTAGACTTTTTGCTGATGGTCATTCGACTGGTGTAAATTGAAACTTTTTGTAGATTAGATTGCATGGGTCTAACCCTCCCTGAGGTTGAGCTTTTATGCATTTTCCTTTTTTTAAAAAAGAGCGTGAGTAAAACTTAACTCTTCATACTCTCTTCCTGAAACATTTGCCTGTTTTGAATTTTTGGTCCATTCCCTACTTCAGCACAATTTGTTAGGGCAGGTGTCCTTTACAGCCCTGAGTCCTTGTGAATGTTAAGTGACCATTAGCTGTGCGTTTAAAGCTGTCCTTGCAGGAAACGGCCACAAGGTGGCAGGATTTCCCCTTTACCAAATTTGGTTACTAGGGAAACAGAGCCTTAATGGAAGTGGTGTTCTAGGTTGTAAATTAGAATGGAATGTGCCAGGAAAAAGCGCTTTAGGTTTATGTCTCATTACTTCTTGTTCATATTTGTAATGTACTTTTTATTTTTTATCCCAGCCAATATGATTACAATGGTTTGTTTGTTCTAGGTGTGCAAGATGTGGTCCTTTCACACATATACATGTCTCTATTCTTCCTCGCATCCTTTTCCCATGTAGGTTATGACACAATGTTGAGTAGTCTTCTCCTGGTCTTCCGTACGTCTTTGGTGGTTATATATTTCACATGGTTTGTATATCTCTGTTAACGCCAATATGGTAATGGATCCAATCCTCATCCCTTTCTATTTGGTGAACCATAAGTTTTCTAATGAATCTGTGATTGCCTTTCTCTGTGGAAATATCTTCATTGGTATCAATTTTTAAGTAACTCTTAAAAGTGATATGATAGGATATGTGTCTTTTGCTTTCTCACTTACTACAGGTGGCGTGATTACATCTAGACTCATCTATGGTGCTGCAAATGGCATTGTTTCATTTTTTTCACTAGCGAATATTCCATCTGTACATGGAGGAGATCTTCTTTGTCCACCCATCTGTTGGTGGACTTTTTGGTTACTTCCATATCTTGGCTCTTGTCATACTGTGCAATGCAGATTTGCCTGCCTGTGTCTTTCCAATTCTCTCTTCTTAGGTTATACGTCGAGGAGTGGCCCTGCTGGATCATATGGTAGCTCAATGTTTACCTTTTTATGGCACCTCCATTCTCTTCTCATTCGTGGCCCTTTCCAAGTTACGTCCCCTTAGAAGTTGAGGGTATGCATTTCTCCACAACACCTTCAGCATTTATTGTTTGTAGTTTCCTTGCTGATGGTTATTCTGACAAGTGTGAGCTGATACCTCTCTGTGGTTGAATTCGAATGTGTCACATAATCTGTTGAAATTGAGCTTTAAGGCATGTCCTTTTTCTTTTTCAAGCTGTGATTACCCCTTAGTTCTTCAAAGTGTTCTCTTTAAGTATGTGTCACATTTTGAAATGTTGTGGCCATTACCTCCCTCAAGACATTTTGAGGGCAGGTTTCATTTACAGTTCTGCAGTACTTGTTCCTATGAAATGACCATTAGCACAGGCTTTAAAGCTGCTTTTGCAGGTAACTGCCAGAGGCTGGCAGCCTTTCTATGTCCCCCACCCTGGTAACTAGGGAAAAGCCTTTGCGGCCTGTGGTGTTTCTCGGTTATAAATTAGAGTGGAGTGTGCCCAGACAAACCCACACAAGCTGATGTCTCCTTACTTTGGTTGGATTTTTAAATTTAATTTTTGTTTTTTATTGGAGTAATTTTCCACTGAGTACGTGGACCACTTCTACTTTGTGCACTCCTCGGTTGATGGACATTTTCTTTGCTTCCAAGTGTTGGCTATGGTAAATATTCTTGGAGTGCAGGATTGCCAGCCTGTGACTTTTTGATTCTCATTTTTCTCAGGTGATAAGCCCAGCAGTGGGTGTGATTGATTGACTGGTGGCACCGTGTTTCCCTTTTCAAAGCACCTTCTTTGTGTTTTCATGAGTGGCTCTTACCACGTCCCCCTTAGAATCGAGGGTACGCATTTCTCCACAATCGCTTCAGCATTTGTTTGCAGCATTTTTGCTAATGGCCCTTCTGGCTGCTGTGCGCTGATAGGTTTTTGTAATTTGGGTTTGCATGTCTTTGAATATTCGTAAAACTCATCATTTTTCTCCACCGTTTTCTTTTCTGTTAAAAAAAAAGGAAACAATTGGGAGTACAATATAAATCTTGAAATTGTTTCCTTGGAAGGTTGCCCTCTTTTGAAATTTTTGGTCGATTTTCCATCCCAGAATTTTTTTAGAGAGCAGGTGTCTTTTACCGAACTGCAAGTTCGGTAAATATTTAGTGACCTTTAGCAATGGGTTTAAAGCTGCTGTTGTGGGACGTGGCCTCAAGGAGGCAGCATTTCTCCATTCCCAAACCTGGGTACTAGGGCAGCAGAGCCTTTCTGGGAGTCGTGTTCCTAGGCTGTAAATTACATTGGAATGTGCATGGAGAAACCCCCATAAGTTGATGTCTCATTATTTCTTCTTGGGTTAAAAAAAGTTTTACTTGGTGTAAAGCTTAGAATATTGTTTGTCCTAGGTGTACACAATCTGGTTCATTTGTACATTATGCATGTCTTTTCAAGTACAGATCCTCTTCCCATATAAAATGTTACAGAGGGTTCTGCAGACGTCCATTGCTATATGATCGGTCTTTTTGAGATATGTATATAATATGGGTTTGTATACATATAGGAACACTAATCTTAATTTATCCATTCCCCCCACCTTTCCTTTTAGATGAGCATAGTTTCTTTTCGAAGTCTGTGAATGTCTTTCTCTGTGGAAATATGTTCATTTGTGTCAGTTATTAGATAACGCCTATAAGTGATATCATAGAATATAGGTCTTTTGCTTTCCGACTTACCTCATGTTTCGTGATTATCTCCAGACTCATTTGTGGTGCCTCAAAGAGCAATGGTTCATTGTTTTCCAGGGCTAATATTCCATTGTGTACATGGACCACTTCTTCTTGATCCATTCACCTGTTGTTGGACATTTTGATTGCTTCCCTGTCTTGGCTATTGTGAATAAGGCTGCTCTGCAGCTTTGGCGGCCTGTGTCTTCTCGATTCTTGTCTTCTCAGGTGAGAGGTCCAATGGTGCGCCTGCTGGATTGAATGGTACCTCCATTTTTACTTTTAAACACAGCTCCTTTCTGTTCTCATTATTGGCTGTTACCCCTTTACCTCTCACCTGCAGGTAGAGGGTGCACAGTTCTCTAAAATCCCTTCAGCATTTATTTTTTGTAGACTTTTTGCTGATGGTCATTCGACTGGTGTAAGTTGAAACTTTTTGTAGATTAGATTGCATGGGTCTAACCCTCCCTGAGGTTGAGCTTTTATGCATTTTCCTTTTTTTAAAAAAGAGCGTGAGTAAAACTTAACTCTTCATACTCTCTTCCTGAAACATTTGCCTGTTTTGAATTTTTGGTCCATTCCCTACTTCAGCACAATTTGTTAGGGCAGGTGTCCTTTACAGCCCTGAGTCCTTGTGAATGTTAAGTGACCATTAGCTGTGCGTTTAAAGCTGTCCTTGCAGGAAACGGCCACAAGGTGGCAGGATTTCCCCTTTACCAAATTTGGTTACTAGGGAAACAGAGCCTTAATGGAAGTGGTGTTCTAGGTTGTAAATTAGAATGGAATGTGCCAGGAAAAAGCGCTTTAGGTTTATGTCTCATTACTTCTTGTTCATATTTGTAATTTACTTTTTATTTTTTATCCCAGCCAATATGATTACAATGGTTTGTTTGTTCTAGGTGTGCAAGATGTGGTCCTTTCACACATATACATGTATCTATACTTCCTCGCATCCTTTTCCCATGTAGGTTATGACACAATGTTGAGTAGTCTTCTCCTGGTCTTCCGTACGTCTTTGGTGGTTATATATTTCACATGGTTTGTATATCTCTGTTAACGCCAATATGGTAATGGATCCAATCCTCATCCGTTTCTATTTGGTGAACCATAAGTTTTCTAATGAATCTGTGATTGCCTTTCTCTGTGGAAATATCTTCATTGGTGTCAATTTTTAAGTAACTCTTAAAAGTGATATGATAGGATATGTGTCTTTTGCTTTCTCACTTACTACAGGTGGCGTGATTACATCTAGTCTCATCTATGGTGCTGCAAATGGCATTGTTTCATTTTTTTCACTAGCGAATATTCCATCTGTACATGGAGGAGTTCTTTGTCCACCCATCTGTTGGTGGACTTTTTGGTTACTTCCATATCTTGGCTCTTGTCATACTGTGCAATGCAGATTTGCCTGCCTGTGTCTTTCCAATTCTCTCTTCTTAGGTTATACGTCGAGGAGTGGGCCTGCTGGATCATATGGTAGCTCAATGTTTACCTTTTTACGGCACCTCCATTCTCTTCTCATTCGTGGCCCTTTCCAAGTTACGTCCCCTTAGAAGCTGAGGGTATGCATTTCTCCACAACACCTTCAGCATTTTTTGTTTGTAGTTTTCTTGCTGATGGTTATTCTGACAAGTGTGAGCTGATACCTCTCTGTGGTTGAATTCGAATGTGTCACATAATCTGTTGAAATTGAGCTTTAAGGCATGTCCTTTTTCTTTTTCAAGCTGTGATTACCCCTTAGTTCTTCAAAGTGTTCTCTTTAAGTATGTGTCACATTTTGAAATGTTGTGGCCATTACCTCCCTCAAGCCATTTTGAGGGCAGGTTTCATTTACAGTTCTGCAGTACTTGTTCCTATGAAATGACCATTAGCACAGGCTTTAAAGCTGCTTTTGCAGGTAACTGCCAGAGGCTGGCAGCCTTTCTATGTCCCCCACCCTGGTAACTAGGGAAAAGCCTTTGCGGCCTGTGGTGTTTCTCGGTTATAAATTAGAGTGGAGTGTGCCCAGACAAACCCACACAAGCTGATGTCTCCTTACTTTGGTTGGATTTTTAAATTTAATTTTTATTTTTTATTGGAGTAATTTTCCACTGAGTACGTGGACCACTTCTACTTTGTGCACTCCTCGGTTGATGGACATTTTCTTTGCTTCCAAGTGTTGGCTATGGTAAATATTCTTGGAGTGCAGGATTGCCAGCCTGTGACTTTTTGATTCTCATTTTTCTCAGGTGATAAGCCCAGCAGTGGGTGTGATTGATTGACTGGTGGCACCGTGTTTCCCTTTTCAAAGCACCTTCTTTGTGTTTTCATGAGTGGCTCTTACCACGTCCCCCTTAGAATCGAGGGTACGCATTTCTCCACAATCGCTTCAACATTTATTGTTTGCAGCATTTTTGCTAATGGCCCTTCTGGCTGCTGTGCGCTGATAGGTTTTTGTAATTTGGGTTTGCATGTCTTTGAAAATTCGTAAAACTCATCATTTTTCTCCACCGTTTTCTTTTCTGTTAAAAAAAAGGAAACAATTGGGAGTACAGTATAACCCTTGGAATTGTTTTCTTGGAAGGTTGCCCTCTCTGGAAATTTTTGGTCGATATTACACCTCAGAATTTTTTTAGAGAGCAGATGTCTTTTACCGAACTGCAAGTTCGGTAAATATTTAGTGACCTTTAGCAATGGGTTTAAAGCTGCTGTTGTGGGACGTGGCCTCAAGGAGGCAGGATTTCTCTATTCCCAAACCTGGGTACTAGGGCAGCAGAGCCTTTCTGGGAGTCGTGTTCCTAGGCTGTAAATTACATTGGAATATGCATGGAGAAACCCCCATAAGTTGATGTCTCATTATTTCTTCTTGGGTTAAAAAAAGTTTTACTTGGTGTAAAGCTTAGAATATTGTTTGTCCTAGGTGTACACAATCTGGTTCATTCGTACATTATGCATGTCTTTTCAAGTACAGATCCTCTTCCCATATAAAATGTTACAGAGGGTTCTGCAGACGTCCATTGCTATATGATCGGTCTTTTTGAGATATGTATATAATATGTGTTTGTATACATATAGGAACACTAATCTTAATTTATCCATTCCCCCCACCTTTCCTTTTAGATGAGCATAGTTTCTTTTCGAAGTCTGTGAATGTCTTTCTCTGTGGAAATATGTTCATTTGTGTCAGTTATTAGATAACGCCTATAAGTGATATCATAGAATATAGGTCTTTTGCTTTCCGACTTACCTCATGTTTCGTGATTATCTCCAGACTCATTTGTGGTGCCTCAAAGAGCAATGGTTCATTGTTTTCCAGGGCTAATATTCCATTGTGTACATGGACCACTTCTTCTTGATCCATTCACCTGTTGTTGGACATTTTGATTGCTTCCCTGTCTTGGCTATTGTGAATAAGGCTGCTCTGCAGCTTTGGCGGCCTGTGTCTTCTCGATTCTTGTCTTCTCAGGTGAGAGGTCCAATGGTGCACCTGCTGGATTGAATGGTACCTCCATTTTTACTTTTAAACACAGCTCCTTTCTGTTCTCATTATTGGCTGTTACCCCTTTACCTCTCACCTGCAGGTAGAGGGTGCACAGTTCTCTAAAATCCCTTCAGCATTTATTTTTTGTAGACTTTTTGCTGATGGTCATTCGACTGGTGTAAATTGAAACTTTTTGTAGATTAGATTGCATGGGTCTAACCCTCCCTGAGGTTGAGCTTTTATGCATTTTCCTTTTTTTAAAAAAGAGCGTGAGTAAAACTTAACTCTTCATACTCTCTTCCTGAAACATTTGCCTGTTTTGAATTTTTGGTCCATTCCCTACTTCAGCACAATTTGTTAGGGCAGGTGTCCTTTACAGCCCTGAGTCCTTGTGAATGTTAAGTGACCATTAGCTGTGCGTTTAAAGCTGTCCTTGCAGGAAACGGCCACAAGGTGGCAGGATTTCCCCTTTACCAAATTTGGTTACTAGGGAAACAGAGCCTTAATGGAAGTGGTGTTCTAGGTTGTAAATTAGAATGGAATGTGCCAGGAAAAAGCGCTTTAGGTTTATGTCTCATTACTTCTTGTTCATATTTGTAATGTACTTTTTATTTTTTATCCCAGCCAATATGATTACAATGGTTTGTTTGTTCTAGGTGTGCAAGATGTGGTCCTTTCACACATATACATGTCTCTATTCTTCCTCGCATCCTTTTCCCATGTAGGTTATGACACAATGTTGAGTAGTCTTCTCCTGGTCTTCCGTACGTCTTTGGTGGTTATATATTTCACATGGTTTGTATATCTCTGTTAACGCCAATATGGTAATGGATCCAATCCTCATCCCTTTCTATTTGGTGAACCATAAGTTTTCTAATGAATCTGTGATTGCCTTTCTCTGTGGAAATATCTTCATTGGTATCAATTTTTAAGTAACTCTTAAAAGTGATATGATAGGATATGTGTCTTTTGCTTTCTCACTTACTACAGGTGGCGTGATTACATCTAGACTCATCTATGGTGCTGCAAATGGCATTGTTTCATTTTTTTCACTAGCGAATATTCCATCTGTACATGGAGGAGATCTTCTTTGTCCACCCATCTGTTGGTGGACTTTTTGGTTACTTCCATATCTTGGCTCTTGTCATACTGTGCAATGCAGATTTGCCTGCCTGTGTCTTTCCAATTCTCTCTTCTTAGGTTATACGTCGAGGAGTGGCCCTGCTGGATCATATGGTAGCTCAATGTTTACCTTTTTATGGCACCTCCATTCTCTTCTCATTCGTGGCCCTTTCCAAGTTACGTCCCCTTAGAAGTTGAGGGTATGCATTTCTCCACAACACCTTCAGCATTTATTGTTTGTAGTTTCCTTGCTGATGGTTATTCTGACAAGTGTGAGCTGATACCTCTCTGTGGTTGAATTCGAATGTGTCACATAATCTGTTGAAATTGAGCTTTAAGGCATGTCCTTTTTCTTTTTCAAGCTGTGATTACCCCTTAGTTCTTCAAAGTGTTCTCTTTAAGTATGTGTCACATTTTGAAATGTTGTGGCCATTACCTCCCTCAAGACATTTTGAGGGCAGGTTTCATTTACAGTTCTGCAGTACTTGTTCCTATGAAATGACCATTAGCACAGGCTTTAAAGCTGCTTTTGCAGGTAACTGCCAGAGGCTGGCAGCCTTTCTATGTCCCCCACCCTGGTAACTAGGGAAAAGCCTTTGCGGCCTGTGGTGTTTCTCGGTTATAAATTAGAGTGGAGTGTGCCCAGACAAACCCACACAAGCTGATGTCTCCTTACTTTGGTTGGATTTTTAAATTTAATTTTTGTTTTTTATTGGAGTAATTTTCCACTGAGTACGTGGACCACTTCTACTTTGTGCACTCCTCGGTTGATGGACATTTTCTTTGCTTCCAAGTGTTGGCTATGGTAAATATTCTTGGAGTGCAGGATTGCCAGCCTGTGACTTTTTGATTCTCATTTTTCTCAGGTGATAAGCCCAGCAGTGGGTGTGATTGATTGACTGGTGGCACCGTGTTTCCCTTTTCAAAGCACCTTCTTTGTGTTTTCATGAGTGGCTCTTACCACGTCCCCCTTAGAATCGAGGGTACGCATTTCTCCACAATCGCGTCAGCATTTATTGTTTGCAGCATTTTTGCTAATGGCCCTTCTGGCTGCTGTGAGCGGATAGGGTTTTGTAATTTGCGTTTGCATGTCTTTGAAAATTCGTAAAACTCATCATTTTTCCCCGCCTTTTTCTTTTCTGTTAAAAAAAGGAAACAATAGGGAGTACAGTATAACTCTTGAAATTGTCTTCTTGGAAGTTTGCCCTCTTTTGAAATTTTTGGTCGATTTTCCACCCCAGAAATTTTTAGAGAGCAGGTGTCATTTACCGAACTGCAAGTGTGTTGAACATTTAGTGACCTTTAGCAATGGGTTTAAAGCTGCTTTTGTGGGAAGAGGCCTCAAGCATTCAGCATTTCTCCATTCCCAAACCTGGGTACTACAGCAGCAGAGCCTTTCTGGAAGTCGTGTTCCTAGGTTGTAAATTACATTGTAATGTGCATAGAGAAACCCCCATAAGTTTATGTCTCATTATCTCTTCTTGGGTTAAAAAAGATTTTTAATTGGGGTAAAGCTTAGAATATTGTTTGTCCTAGGTGTACACAATCTGCTTCATTTGTACATTATATATGTCTATTCAAGTACAGATCCTCTTCCCATGTAAAATGTTACAGAAGGTTCTGCAGACCTCCATTGCTATATGATCGGTCTTTTTGAGATATGTAAATAATATGTGTTTGTATACATATAGTAACACTAATCTTAATTTATCCATTCCCCCCACCTTTCACTTTAGATGAGCATAGTTTCATTTCAAAGTCTGTTAGTGTTTTTCTCTGTGGAAATATGTTCATTTGCGTCAGTTATTAGATAACGACTATAAGTGATATCATACAATACAGGTCTTTTGCTTTCCAACTTACCTCATCTTTCATGATTATCTCCAGACTCATTTGTGGTGCATCAAAGAGCAATGGTTCATTGTTTTCCATGGCTAATATTCTATTGTGTACATGGACCACTTCTTCTTTATCAATTAACCTGTTGTTGAACATTTTGATTGCTTCACTGTCTTGGCTATTGTGCATAAGGCGGCACTGCAGCTTTTGTGGCTGTGTCTTCTCGATTCTTTTCTTCTCATGTGAGAGGTCCAATGGTGCACCTGCTGGATTGAATGGTACCTCCATTTTTACTTTTAAACACAGCTCCTTTCTGTTCTCATTATTGGCTGTTACCCCTTTACCTCTCACCTGCAGGTAGAGGGTGCACAGTTCTCTAAAATCCCTTCAGCATTTATTGTTTGTAGACTTTTTGCTGATGGTCATTCGACTGGTGTAAGTTGAAACTTTTTGTAGATTAGATTGCATGGGTCTAACCCTCCCTGAGGTTGAGCTTTTATGCATTTTCCTTTTTTAAAAAAAGAGCGTGAGTAAAACTTAACTCTTCATACTCTCTTCCTGAAACATTTGCTTGTTTTGAATTTTTGGTCCATTCCCTACTTCAGCACAATTTGTTAGGGCAGGTGTCCTTTACAGCCCTGAGTCCTTGTGAATGTTAAGTGACCATTAGCTGTGCGTTTAAAGCTGTTCTTGCAGGAAACGGCCACAAGTTTTCAGCATTTCCCCTTTACCAAATTTGGTTACTAGGGAAACAGAGCCTTAATGGAAGTGGTGTTCTAGGTTGTAAATTAGAATGGAATGTGCCAGGAAAAAGCTCTTTAGGTTTATGTCTCATTACTTCTTGTTCATATTTGTAATTTACTTTTTATTTTTTATCCCAGCCAATATGATTACAATGGTTTGTTTGTTCTAGGTGTGCAAGATGTGGTCCTTTCACACATATACATGTATCTATTCTTCCTCGCATCCTTTTCCCATGTAGGTTATGACACAATGTTGAGTTCTCTTCTCCTGGTCTTCCGTATGCTTTGGTGGTTATATATTTCACATGGTTTGTAAATCTCTGTTAACCCCAATATGGTAATGTATCCAATCCTCATCCCTTTCTATTTGGTGAACCATAAATTTTCTAATGAATCAGTGATTGCATTTCTCCGTGGAAATATCTTCATTGGTATTAATTTTTAAGTAACTCTTAAAAGTGATATGATAGGATATGTGTCTTTTGCTTTCTCACTTACTACAGGTGGCGTGATTACGTCTAGACTCATCTTTGGTGCTGCAAATGGCATTGTTTCATTTTTTTCACTAGCGAATATTTCATTTTTACATGGAGGAGTTCTTCTTTGTCCACCCATCTGTTGGTGGACTTTTGGGTTACTTCCATATCTTGGCTCTTGTCATACTGTGCAATGCAGATTTGCCTGCCTGTGTCTTTCCAATTCTCTCTTCTTAGGTTATACGTCGAGGAGTGGGCCTGCTGGATCATATGGTAGCTCAATGTTTACCTTTTTACGGCACCTCCATTCTCTTCTCATTCTTGGCCCTTTTCAAGTTAAATCCCCTTAGAAGTTGAGGGTATGCATTTCTCCACAACAACTTCAGCATTTATTGTTTGTAGTTTTCTTGCTGATGGTTATTCTGACAAGTGTGAGCTGATACCTCTCTGTGGTTGAATTCGAATGTGTCACATAATCTGTTGAAATTGAGCTTTAAGGCATGTCCTTTTTCTTTTCCAAGCTGTGATTACCCCTTAGTTCTTCAAAGTGTTCTCTTTAAGTATGTGTCACATTTCGAAATGTTGTGGCCATTACCTCCCTCAAGCCATTTTGAGGGCAGGTTTCATTTACAGTTCTGCAGTACTTGTTCCTATGAAATGACCATTAGCACAGGCTTTAAAGCTGCTTTTGCAGGTAACTGCCAGAGGCTGGCAGCCTTTCTATGTCCCCCACCCTGGTAACTAGGGAAAAGCCCTTGCGGCCTGTGGTGTTTCTCGGTTATAAATTAGAGTGGAGTGTGCCCGGACAAACCCACACAAGCTGATGTCTCCTTACTTTGGTTGGATCTTTAAATTTAATTTTTATTTTTTATTGGAGTAATTTTCCACTGAGTACGTGGACCACTTCTACTTTGTGCATTCCTCGGTTGATGGACATTTTCTTTGCTTCCAAGTGTTGGCTATGGTAAATATTCTTGGAATGCAGGATTGCCAGCCTGTGACTTTTTGATTCTCATTTTCTCAGGTGATAAGCCCAGCAGTGGGTGTGATTGATTGACTGGTGGCACCGTGTTTCCCTTTTCAAAGCACCTTCTTTGTGTTTTCTTTAGTGGCTCTTACCACGTCCCCCTTAGAATCGAGGGTACGCATTTCTCCACAATCGCTTCAGCATTTATTGTTTGCAGCATTTTTGCTAATGGCCCTTCTGGCTGCTGTGCGCTGATAGGTTTTTGTAATTTGGGTTTGCATGTCTTTGAAAATTCGTAAAACTCATCATTTTTCTCCACCGTTTTCTTTTCTGTTAAAAAAAAGGAAACAATTGGGAGTACAATATAACTCTTGGAATTGTTTTCTTGGAAGGTTGCCCTCTCTGGAAATTTTTGGTCGATATTCCACCTCAGAATTTTTTTAGAGAGCAGATGTCTTTTACCTAACTGCAAGTTCGGTAAATATTTAGTGACCTTTACAAATGGGTTTAAAGCTGCTGTTGTGGGAAGTGGCCTCAAGGAGGCAGCATTTCTCCATTCCCAAACCTGGGTACTAGGGTAGCAGAGCCTTTCTGGGAGTCGTGTTCCTAGGCTGTAAATTACATTGGAATGTGCATGGAGAAACCCCCATAAGTTGATGTCTCATTATTTCTTCTTGGGTTAAAAAAAGTTTTACTTGGTGTAAAGCTTAGAATATTGTTTGTCCTAGGTGTACACAATCTGGTTCATTTGTACATTATGCATGTCTTTTCAAGTACAGATCCTCTTCCCATATAAAATGTTACAGAGGGTTCTGCAGAAGTCCATTGCTATATGATCGGTCTTTTTGAGATATGTATATAATATGGGTTTGTATACATATAGGAACACTAATCTTAATTTATCCATTCCCCCCACCTTTCCTTTTAGATGAGCATAGTTTCTTTTCGAAGTCTGTGAATGTCTTTCTCTGTGGAAATATGTTCATTTGTGTCAGTTATTAGATAACGCCTATAAGTGATATCATAGAATATAGGTCTTTTGCTTTCCGACTTACCTCATGTTTCGTGATTATCTCCAGACTCATTTGTGGTGCCTCAAAGAGCAATGGTTCATTGTTTTCCAGGGCTAATATTCCATTGTGTACATGGACCACTTCTTCTTGATCCATTCACCTGTTGTTGGACATTTTGATTGCTTCCCTGTCTTGGCTATTGTGAATAAGGCTGCTCTGCAGCTTTGGCGGCCTGTGTCTTCTCGATTCTTGTCTTCTCAGGTGAGAGGTCCAATGGTGCGCCTGCTGGATTGAATGGTACCTCCATTTTTACTTTTAAACACAGCTCCTTTCTGTTCTCATTATTGGCTGTTACCCCTTTACCTCTCACCTGCAGGTAGAGGGTGCACAGTTCTCTAAAATCCCTTCAGCATTTATTGTTTGTAGACTTTTTGCTGATGGTCATTCGACTGGTGTAAGTTGAAACTTTTTGTAGATTAGATTGCATGGGTCTAACCCTCCCTGAGGTTGAGCTTTTATGCATTTTCCTTTTTTAAAAAAAGAGCGTGAGTAAAACTTAACTCTTCATACTCTCTTCCTGAAACATTTGCCTGTTTTGAATTTTTGGTCCATTCCCTACTTCAGCACAATTTGTTAGGGCAGGTGTCCTTTACAGCCCTGAGTCCTTGTGAATGTTAAGTGACCATTAGCTGTGCGTTTAAAGCTGTCCTTGCAGGAAACGGCCACAAGGTGGCAGGATTTCCCCTTTACCAAATTTGGTTACTAGGGAAACAGAGCCTTAATGGAAGTGGTGTTCTAGGTTGTAAATTAGAATGGAATGTGCCAGGAAAAAGCCCTTTAGGTTTATGTCTCATTACTTCTTGTTCATATTTGTAATTTACTTTTTATTTTTTATCCCAGCCAATATGATTACAATGGTTTGTTTGTTCTAGGTGTGCAAGATATGGTCCTTTCACACATATACATGTATCTATATTTCCTCACATCCTTTTCCCATGTAGGTTATGACACAATGTTGAGTAGTCTTCTCCTGGTCTTCCGTACGTCTTTGGTAGTTATATATTTCACATGGTTTGTATATCTCTGTTAACGCCAATATGGTAATGGATCCAATCCTCATCCCTTTCTATTTGGTGAACCATAAGTTTTCTAATGAATCTGTGATTGCCTTTCTCTGTGGAAATATCTTCATTGGTATCAATTTTTAAGTAACTCTTAAAAGTGATATGATAGGATATGTGTCTTTTGCTTTCTCATTTACTACAGTTGGCGTGATTATTTCTAGACTCATCTATGGTGCTGCAAATGGCATTGTTTCATTTTTTTCACTAGCGAATATTCCATCTGTACATAGAGGAGTTCTTCTTTGTCCACCCATCTGTTGGTGGACTTTTTGGTTACTTCCATATCTTGGCTCTTGTCATACTGTGCAATGCAGATTTGCCTGCCTGTGTCTTTCCAATTCTCTCTTCTTAGGTTATACGTCGAGGAGTGGGCCTGCTGGATCATATGGTAGCTCAATGTTTACCTTTTTACGGCACCTCCATTCTCTTCTCATTCGTGGCCCTTTCCAAGTTACGTCCCCTTAGAAGTTGAGGGTATGCATTTCTCCACAACACCTTCAGCATTTATTGTTTGTAGTTTTCTTGCTGATGGTTATTCTGACAAGTGTGAGCTGATACCTCTCTGTGGTTGAATTCGAATGTGTCACATTATCTGTTGAAATTGAGCTTTAAGGCATGTCCTTTTTCTTTTTCAAGCTGTGATTACCCCTTAGTTCTTCAAAGTGTTCTCTTTAAGTATGTGTCACATTTTGAAATGTTGTGGCCGTTACCTCCCTCAAGACATTTTGAGGGCAGGTTTCATTTACAGTTCTGCAGTACTTGTTCCTATGAAATGACCATTAGCACAGGCTTTAAAGCTGCTTTTGCAGGTAACTGCCAGAGGCTGGCAGCCTTTCTATGTCCCCCACCCTGGTAACTAGGGAAAAGCCTTTGCGGCCTGTGGTGTTTCTCGGTTATAAATTAGAGTGGAGTGTGCCCAGACAAACCCACACAAGCTGATGTCTCCTTACTTTGGTTGGATTTTTAAATTTAATTTTTATTTTTTATTGGAGTAATTTTCCACTGAGTACGTGGACCACTTCTACTTTGTGCACTCCTCGGTTGATGGACATTTTCTTTGCTTCCAAGTGTTGGCTATGGTAAATATTCTTGGAGTGCAGGATTGCCAGCCTGTGACTTTTTTTTTTTTTCCTGGATTAATTTATTCTTTATTTTTCTACATCAGTACTTGAATATTTTGATTATTCCAATTTCATAACTTTTATTTATAAAACTAATTAAAATGCTTTTTGAAATTCAAATAGTTAGATTTTGTATTTTTCAGTTTTTTTTTTTTCCACACGCACACACTGTATTTTATTTTTACAAGAGATAGATAGACTGACACCAAGCATTGTACATGGATGACCACAACAAAAGCAACAATGATTGCAATTACCAAACATGAAACACACTTATACTATGTCATAATATTGACATTCAGTCCAGTAATCCTCCACTGTAACAGCTCCTTTACTTTGCAGTGAAAATTGATTTGTATATTCTTTTCCTCTGAGTCCTTGTGGGATTTTTTTTTAATTCAGACAGAAAGTCACAAAAATTATACTCATCCTCATCAGTTCACTCAGTCCCATGTAATTAATTTCTTTTTTTTCATCTTGATCTTTTGTTAGCAGTTTTATGAGTTCATCAGTTTTTCATTAGAGTTCTGAAAATGCTTATTCATTCAGTTCAGCAGTACAGTCAGTTACCAGAAACCTGTACTTGTCAGAGTCTTTTCCATGAATTTCTTGAAGATGAAACTCTTTTATAGGAACATATTTGCAAAATCATCAGAGTACACCCAGAACTGTCTGTAAATGACAAAAGACTTAAAAATGACCATGGTTAAAGATTTGATGAAAGTTCATAATAATGCAGTTGACAAGAAAATTAGTTATTTCTGAGATATACATTTTAAAGTAATAACTAGGATTATTACTTATAACATTATACCAGAACATATAAGATTTTTAGAAGTTTCCTGTAATGTCTGAAACATTTATATTAACATATTTCCATACATATTTCCATACAAATACAAATATAAGATTTTTAGAAATTTCATGTAATGTCTGAAACATTTATATTAACATATTTCCATACATATTTCCATACAAATACAAATATAAGATTTTTAGAAATTTCATGTAAAGTCTGAAACATTTATATTAACATATTTCCATACATATTTCCATACAAATACAAATATAAGATTTTTAGAAATTTCATGTAATGTCTGAAACATTTATATTAACATATTTTCATACATATTTCCATACAAATACAAGATTTTTAGAAATTTCATGTAATGTCTGAAACATTTATATTAACATATTTCCATACATATTTCCATACAAATACAAATATAAGATTTTTAGAAATTTCATGTAATGTCTGAAACATTTATATTAACATATGTCCATACAAATAACCCAATGAAAGTTTAGTAATAGTTGTTTTGTTTGTTTTTTTATACTGCAGGTTCTTATTACAGCCTGTGACTTTTTGATTCTCATTTTTCTCAGGTGATAAGCCCAGCAGTGGGTGTGATTGATTGACTGGTGGCACCGTGTTTCCCTTTTCAAAGCACCTTCTTTGTGTTTTCATGAGTGGCTCTTACCACGTCCCCCTTAGAATCGAGGGTACGCATTTCTCCACAATCGCGTCAGCATTTATTGTTTGCAGCATTTTTGCTAATGGCCCTTCTGGCTGCTGTGCTCTGATAGGTTTTTGTAATTTGGGTTTGCATGTCTTTGAATATTCGTAAAACTCATCATTTTTCTCCACCGTTTTCTTTTCTGTTAAAAAAAAGGAAACAATTGGGAGTACAATATAAATCTTGAAATTGTTTTCTTGGAAGGTTGCCCTCTTTTGAAATTTTTGGTCGATTTTCCATCCCAGAATTTTTTTAGAGAGCAGGTGTCTTTTACCGAACTGCAAGTTCGGTAAATATTTAGTGACCTTTAGCAATGGGTTTAAAGCTGCTGTTGTGGGACGTGGCCTCAAGGAGGCAGCATTTCTCCATTCCCAAACCTGGGTAGTAGGGCAGCAGATCCTTTCTGGGAGTCGTGTTCCTAGGCTGTAAATTACATTGGAATGTGCATGGAGAAACCCCCATAAGTTGATGTCTCATTATTTCTTCTTGGGTTAAAAAAAGTTTTACTTGGTGTAAAGCTTAGAATATTGTTTGTCCTAGGTGTACACAATCTGGTTCATTTGTACATTATGCATGTCTTTTCAAGTACAGATCCTCTTCCCATATAAAATGTTACAGGGGGTTCTGCAGACGTCCATTGCTATATGATCGGTCTTTTTGAGATATGTATATAATATGTGTTTGTATACATATAGGAACACTAATCTTAATTTATCCATTCCCCCCACCTTTCCTTTTAGATGAGCATAGTTTCTTTTCGAAGTCTGTGAATGTCTTTCTCTGTGGAAATATGTTCATTTGTGTCAGTTATTAGATAACGCCTATAAGTGATATCATAGAATATAGGTCTTTTGCTTTCCGACTTACCTCATGTTTCGTGATTATCTCCAGACTCATTTGTGGTGCCTCAAAGAGCAATGGTTCATTGTTTTCCAGGGCTAATATTCCATTGTGTACATGGACCACTTCTTCTTGATCCATTCACCTGTTGTTGGACATTTTGATTGCTTCCCTGTCTTGGCTATTGTGAATAAGGCTGCTCTGCAGCTTTGGCGGCCTGTGTCTTCTCGATTCTTGTCTTCTCAGGTGAGAGGTCCAATGGTGCGCCTGCTGGATTGAATGGTACCTCCATTTTTACTTTTAAACACAGCTCCTTTCTGTTCTCATTATTGGCTGTTACCCCTTTACCTCTCACCTGCAGGTAGAGGGTGCACAGTTCTCTAAAATCCCTTCAGCATTTATTTTTTGTAGACTTTTTGCTGATGGTCATTCGACTGGTGTAAGTTGAAACTTTTTGTAGATTAGATTGCATGGGTCTAACCCTCCCTGAGGTTGAGCTTTTATGCATTTTCCTTTTTTAAAAAAAGAGCGTGAGTAAAACTTAACTCTTCATACTCTCTTCCTGAAACATTTGCCTGTTTTGAATTTTTGGTCCATTCCCTACTTCAGCACAATTTGTTAGGGCAGGTGTCCTTTACAGCCCTGAGTCCTTGTGAATGTTAAGTGACCATTAGCTGTGCGTTTAAAGCTGTTCTTGCAGGAAACGGCCAAAAGTTGGCCGCATTTCCCCTTTACCAAATTTGGTTACTAGGGAAACAGAGCCTTAATGGAAGTGCTGTTCTAGGTTGTAAATTAGAATGGAATGTGCCAGGAAAAAGCCCTTTAGGTTTATGTCTCATTACTTCTTGTTCATATTTGTAATTTACTTTTTATTTTTTATCCCAGCCAATATGATTACAATGGTTTGTTTGTTCTAGGTGTGCAAGATGTGGTCCTTTCACATATACACATGTATCTATTGTTCCTCGCATCCTTTTCCCATGTAGGTTATGACACAATGTTGAGTAGTCTTCTCCTGGTCTTCCGTACGTCTTTGGTGGTTATATATTTCACATGGTTTGTATATCTCTGTTAACGCCAATATGGTAATGTATCCAATCCTCATCCCTTTCTATTTGGTGAACCATAAGTTTTCTAATGAATCTGTGATTGCCTTTCTCTGTGGAAATATCTTCATTGGTATCAATTTTTAAGTAACTCTTAAAAGTGATATGATAGGATATGTGTCTTTTGCTTTCTCACTTACTACAGGTGGCGTGATTACGTCTAGACTCATCTATGGTGCTGCAAATGGCATTGTTTCATTTTTTTCACTAGCGAATATTCCATCTGTACATGGAGGAGTTTTTCTTTGTCCACCCATCTGTTGGTGGACTTTTTGGTTACTTCCATATCTTGGCTCTTGTCATACTGTGCAATGCAGATTTGCCTGCCTGTGTCTTTCCAATTCTCTCTTCTTAGGTTATACGTCGAGGAGTGGGCCTGCTGGATCATATGGTAGCTCAATGTTTACCTTTTTACGGCACCTCCATTCTCTTCTCATTCGTGACCCTTTCCAAGTTACGTCCCCTTAGAAGTTGAGGGTATGCATTTCTCCACAACACCTTCAGCATTTTTTGTTTGTAGTTTTCTTGCTGATGGTTATTCTGACAAGTGTGAGCTGATACCTCTCTGTGGTTGAATTCGAATGTGTCACATAATCTGTTGAAATTGAGCTTTAAGGCATGTCCTTTTTCTTTTTCAAGCTGTGATTACCCCTTAGTTCTTCAAAGTGTTCTCTTTAAGTGTGTGTCAGATTTTGAAATGTTTTGCCATTACCTCCCTCAAGACATTTTGAGGGCAGGTTTCATTTACATTTCTGCAGTACTTGTTCCTATGAAATGACCATTAGCACAGGCTTTAAAGCTGCTTTTGCAGGTAACTGCCAGAGGTCAGCAGCCTTTCTATGTCCCCCACCCTAGTAACTAGGGAAAAGCCCTTGCGGCCTGTGGTGTTTCTCGGTTATAAATCAGAGTGGAATCTGCCCAGACATACCCACACAAGCTGATGTCTCCTTACTTTGGTTGGATTTTTAAATTTAATGTTTATTTTTTATTGGAGTAATTTTCCACTGAGTACGTGGACCACTTCTACGTTGTGCATTCCTCTGTTGATGGACATTTTCATTGCTTCCAAGTGTTGGCTATGGTAAATATTCTTGGAGTGCAGGACTGCCAACCTGTGACTTTTTGATTCTCATTTTCTCAGGTGATAGGCCCAGCAGTGGGTGTGATTGATTGACTGGTGACACCGTGTTTCCCTTTTCAAAGCACCTTCTTTGTGTTTTCATGAGTGGCTCTTACCACGTCCCCCTTAGAATCGAGGGTATGCATTTCTCCACAATCGCTTCAGCATTTATTGTTTGCAGCATTTATGCTAATGGCCCTTCTGGCTGCTGTGAGCGGATAGGGTTTTGTAATTTGCGTTTGCATGTCTTTGAAAATTCGTAAAACTCATCATTTTTCCCCGCCTTTTTCTTTTCTGTTAAAAAAAGGAAACAATAGGGAGTACAGTATAACTCTTGAAATTGTCTTCTTGGAAGTTTGCCCTCTTTTGAAATTTTTGGTCGATTTTCCACCCCAGAAATTTTTAGAGAGCAGGTGTCATTTACCGAACTGCAAGTGTGTTGAACATTTAGTGACCTTTAGCAATGGGTTTAAAGCTGCTTTTGTGGGAAGAGGCCTCAAGCATTCAGCATTTCTCCATTCCCAAACCTGGGTACTAGAGCAGCAGAGCCTTTCTGGAAGTCGTGTTCCTAGGTTGTAAATTACATTGGAATGTGCATAGAGAAACCCCCATAAGTTTATGTCTCATTATCTCTTCTTGGGTTAAAAAATATTTTTAATTGGTGTAAAGCTTAGAATATTGTTTGTCCTAGGTGTACACAATCTGCTTCATTTGTACATTATATATGTCTATTCAAGTACAGATCCTCTTCCCATGTAAAATGTTACAGAGGGTTCTGCAGACGTCCATTGCTATATGATCGGTCTTTTTGAGATATGTAAATAATATGTGTTTGTATACATATAGTAACACTAATCTTAATTTATCCATTCCCCCCACCTTTCACTTTAGATGAGCATAGTTTCATTTCAAAGTCTGTTAGTGTTTTTCTCTGTGGAAATATGTTCATTTGCGTCAGTTATTAGATAACGACTATAAGTGATATCATACAATACAGGTCTTTTGCTTTCCAACTTACCTCATTTTCATGATTATCTCCAGACTCATTTGTGGTGCATCAAAGAGCAATGGTTCATTGTTTTCCATGGCTAATATTCTATTGTGTACATGGACCACTTCTTCTTTATCAATTCACCTGTTGTTGAACATTTTGATTGCTTCACTGTCTTGGCTATTGTGCATAAGGCTGCACTGCAGCTTTTGGGGCTGTGTCTTCTCGATTCTTTTCTTCTCATGTGAGAGGTCCAATGGTGCACCTGCTGGATTGAATGGTACCTCCATTTTTACTTTTAAACACAGCTCCTTTCTGTTCTCATTATTGGCTGTTACCCCTTTATGTCTCACCAGCAGGTAGAGGTTACACTGTTCTCCAAAACCCCTTCAGCATTTATTTTTTGTAGACTTTTTGCTGATGGTCAGTCGACTGGTTTGAGTTGAAACTTTTTGTAGATTAGATTGCATGGGTCTAACACTCCCTGAGAATGACCTTTTATCCATTTTCCTTTCTTTAAAAAGAGAGTGAGGAAAACTTACCTCTTCATACTATCTTCTTGAAAATTTTGCCTCTTTTGAATTTTTTTATCCATTCCCTACCTCAGAACAATTTTGAGGGCTGGTGTCCTTTACAGCCCTGAGTCCTTGTGAATGGTAAGTGACCATTAGCTGTGGGTTAAATGCTGTTCTTGCGGGAATCGGCCACAAGGCGGCAGCATTTCTCCTGTACCATATCTTGTTACTAGGGCAACAGAGCCTTACTGGAAGTGGTGTTCTACGTTGTAAATTAGAATGGAATGTGCCAGGAAAAAGACCCTGAAGTTTATGTGTCATTACTTCTTGGTCATTATTTTAATTTTTAGAATATTGTTTTTCCTAGGTGTACACATTCTATTTCAATTGTACATTACATATATTTCTTCATGTACAGTTCACCTTCTCATGTAAATTATTAGAGTGTTCCATAGACCTCCATTTCTATATGGTCGGTCTTTTTGATATATGTATTTAATATGTATTTCTATACGTATGCTCACTGTTATCTTAAACATAAGCATAGTTTGTCTTCTAACTCTGTGAGTGTCTTTCTCTGTGGAAATATGTTCATTTGTGTCAGTTGTTAGATCATACCTCTAAGTAATATCATAGTATATTTTTCTTTTGCTTTCCAAATTACCTCATGTTTTGTGATTAAATCTAGGCTCATCTACGGTGCTGCAAAGAGCAGTGTTTCATTGTTTTCCATGGCAAATATTCCATTGTGTACCCCGACCACTTCTTCTTTGTCTATTCATGTTGATGGGCATTTTGGTTGCTTCCTTGTCTTGCCTATTGTGAATACTGCTGCAGTGCAGCTCTTGCAGCCTGTGTCTTCTCGATTCTGCTCTTCTCTGGTGATAGGCCCAGCTCTGGTCCTGCTGGATCAAATGGTGGCTCAATTTTTACTTTTAAACACAGCTCCTTTCTCTTCTCATTATTGGCTCTTACCACTTTACATCTCACCAGCTGCTACAGGGCACAGAGTTGGCTGAAACCCCTTCAGCATTTATTGTTCGTAGATGTTTTGCTAATGGTTATTTGACTGGTGCAAGTTGAAACTTTTTGTAGATTAGATTTGCATTAGTCTAATACTTCTTTATGTTTAGTTTATATCCATTTTCCTTTTTTAAAAAAAGTGAGTAAAACTTACCCCTTAAAAAAAAGTGAGTAAAACTTACCAATGATCTTTTTGAAAAATTTGCTGTGTGTTGAGTTTTTTGCCCATTCCCTGCCTCAGGACATTTTTTGAGGGCAGGTGTCCTTTACAGCCCTGAGTCCTTGTGAATATAACTGACCATTAGCTGTGGGGTTAAAGCTGGTCTTGCGTTAAATGGCCACAAGGAGGCAGCATTTCTACATTTCCAACTCTCGGCACTTGGGCAACAGAGCCTTCCTGGAAATCGTGTTAGTAGGCTGAAAATTAGAGTGGAATGTGCCAAGACAACACCCAACAGCTTATATATCCTTACTTTCTGTTTGATTTTTAAATTTATTTTTTATTAGAGCAAATTTGATTAAAACGTTGTGTTTCTTCTAGGTGTACAGAATCTGGTTCATTATATATATGTATCTATAGATCTTTGGATCCTATCCCACGTAGGTTATTACAGAGTGTTGAGTAGACCTCTGTAGGTATAGCCTAGGTTTTGGTGGTTTATATTTTTCATATGTATTTGTATAGGTCTGTCATCCAGCATATACTAATTTATACATGCCTCACACCTTTCCATTTGGTTAAATATAATTTTGTTTTCTTCATCCATTAGGGCCCTTGTCTTGGAAATAAGTTCATGTGTATCAATTTTTATGTAAAACCCAAAAGTGATATAATAGGATATCTGTCTTTCAGTTTCTTTGTTACTTCAAGTTGTGTGATTATCTCTAGGTCTTTCTATGGTGTTGCAAACGTCACTGTTTCATTCTTTTCCATGGCTAATATTCGACTGTGTACAATGAAGACTTCTTCTTTGTGCATTCATCTGTTGAAGGACATTTTGGTTGTTTCCAACATTTGGCTATGGTAAATACTGCTGCAGTGCAGGATTGCCAGCCTGTGTCTTTTTGATTCTGGTCTTCTAAGGTGATAGTCCCAGCAGTGGGCTTTCCAGATCATATAGTAGCTCAATGTTTACATTTAAACTCACCTCCATTATGTTCTCACTACTGACTGTTACCAGTTTACATCCAATCAGCTGCTAGAGGGTACACAGTTCTCTAATACCCATTCACCATTTATCATTTGTAGATTTTTTTGGTGATGATCATTCTGACTGTTGTGAGGTAAATGTTTTGGAGATTGGATTAGCATGTCTTTATTAATTCAAGAGGTTGAGCATTTTTCCATGCCCACTGCTGGGGATATCAACTGAGAAGATGATGATCAGAAAGACAAGAGTTGGCAATCCTGCACTCCAGCAACATTTACCATAGCCAATATTTGGAAGGAATGAATATGTGCATCACCAGAGGAATGCACAAAGAGGATGTGCTCCATGTACACAATGTAATATTACTCCAATAAAAATAAAAATTAAATTAAAAAAAAAAACAAAAGTAAGGAGACATCAGCTTTTCTGGGTTTATCGGGGCACATTCCATGCTAATTTATAACCCAGGACCACCACTGGCCAGAAGGACTGTTTCCCTAGTTACCAGAGTGGGGAACGTAGAAAGGCTGCTGCTCTCTGGCTGTTACCTGCAAAAGCAGGTTTAAAGCCTGAGCTAATGGTCACTTCATATGAACAAGTACTGCAGGGCTGTAGATGAAACCTGCCCTCAAAATGTCTTGAGGGAGATAATGGCCAAAATATTTCAAATGGTGACACATACTTTAAGAAAACACTTTGAAGAAATAAGCTCTAATCACAGCTGGAAAAATAAAAAGGACATGTCTTAAAGCTCAATTTCAACGCATTATGAGACACATGCAAATTCAACCACAAAGAGGTATCAGCACACACCACTCAGAATAACCATCAGCAAAAACTACAAAGAATAAATGCTGAAGGTGCTGGGAAGAAATACATACCCTCCACTTTGAGTGGGACCTAACCTGGAAAGAGCCACTAAGGAGAACAGAATAGAGGTGCCTTTAAAAGGTAAACATTGAGCTACCATATGATCCAGCAGACCTATTCCTGGACCTATAAACTAAGAAGACAGAATTGGAAGAACACAGGCACGCAAAACTGCATTGCATAGTATTACAATAGCCAAGATATGGAAGTAACCAAAAAGTCCACCAACAGATGGGTGGACAAAGAAGAACTGCTACCTGTACAGATGGAATATGAGCTAGTGAAAAAATGAAACAATGCCATTTGCAGCACCATAGATGAGTCTAGAAGTAATCACGCAACTTGGAGTAAGTGAGAAGGCAAAAGACACATATCCTATCATATCACATATAGGTGTTACCTAGAAAATGATACAAACAAAGATATTTCCACAGAGAAACACTATCATAGATTCATTAAAAAAACTTATGCTTCACCAACTGGAAAGGTGTGAGGATTGGATACATTACCATATTGAGGTTAACAGAGAGATACAAACACATGTGAAATATAGAATCACCAAAGACCTACGCAATACCAAGAGAAGACTACTCAACATTGTGTCATAAGCTACGTGGGAAAAGGATCCGAAGAAGAATAGATATATGTATATGTGTGAAAGAACCACATCTTGCACACCTAGAACAAAACATTGTAATCAAGTTTGCTGTGATAAAAAATAAAAATTAAGTGAAAAATACGAACAAGAAGTAATGAGACATAAACTTAAAGGGCTTCTTCCTCGCACATTCCATTCTAATTTAAAACCTAGAACACCACTTCCAGTAAGGCTCTGTTGCCCTAGTAACCACATTTGGTAAAGGAGAAATGCTGCCGCCTTCTGGCCGATTCCCGCAAGAGCAGCTTTTAACCCACAGCTAATGGTCACTTACCATTCACAAGGACTCAGGGCTGTAAAGGACACCTGCCTTCAAAATTGTGCTGAGGTAGGGAATGGATAAAAAAAAATTCAAAACAGGCAAAATTTTCAAGAAGATAGTATGAAGAGGTAAGTTTTCCTCACTGTCTGTTCAAAAGAAGGAAAATGGATAAAAGCTCCACCTCAGGAAGTATTAGACTCATGCAATCTAATCTACAAAAAGTTTTCAACTCAAACCAGTCGACTGACCATTGGCAAAAAGTCTACAAACAATAAATGCTGAAGAGGTTTTAGAGAAATGTGTACCCTCTAGCTGCTGGTGAGATGTAAAGGGGTTAACCGCCAATAATGAGAACAGAAAGGAGCTGCGTTTAAAAGGAAAAATTGAGGTACCATTCAATCCAGCAGGCGCACCAATGGGCCTCTCACCTGAGAAGACCAGAATGAAGAAGACCCGGGCTGCAAAAGCTGCACTGCAGCCTTATTCACAATAGACAAGACACTGAAGCAACCAAAATGTCCATCAACAGATGAAAGGATAAAGAAGAAGTGGTCCATGTACACAATGAATACTAGCCATGGAAAACAATGAAACACTGCTCTTTGAGGCACCATAGATGATCTTGGAGATAATCACAGAACACGAGGTAAGTCGGAAAGCAAAAGTCCTATATCCTATGATATCACTTATAGGCGTTATCTAATAACTGACACAAATGAACATATTTCCACAGAGAAAGTCAATCACAGACTTATTAAAAAAAAACTATGCTTATCTAAAAGGAAAGGTGGGGGGAATGGGTAAATGAAGATTAGCGTTACCATACGTGTACAAATACATATTATATACATATATCAAAAAGACCGACCATATAGCAAGGAAGGATTACGGAACACTCTGTAATAATTTACACGGGAAGAGGACCTCTACATAAATAGGTATATAGGATATGTAGATGAACCAGAGTGTGTACACCTTGGACAAGCAACATTCTAACGATTACCCCAATTGAAAAAATTAAGACAACGAACTAGGAGTAAGGAGACATAAACTTATGGGGGGTTTTCCTGGCACATTCCATCCAAATTTAAAACCTAGGCAAACAACTTCCAGCATGGCTCTGCTGCCCTAGTACCCAGATTTGGGAATGGAGAAATGCTGCATCCTTGTGGCCGTTTCCCACAACAGCAGCTTTAAACCCACTGCAAAAGGTCACTAAATATTCACCAATTGCAGGTCTGTAAATGACACCGGCCCTCCAAAAAATACTGAGGTCGAAAATCGACCCAAAAATTCTAGAGTGCCACCTTCCAAAGAGAAAATTTGAAGAGGTATATTATACTCACACATTTTTTCTTTTAACAGAAAAGGAAAAGGCGTGGAAAAATGATGAATTGTAGGAATTTTTACAGACATGTAAACCCAAATTACAAAAACCTATCAGCTCACACCAGTCGGAATGGCCATCAACAAAAATGCTGCAAACAATAACTGCTGACGTGATTGTGGAGAAATGCGTACCCTCGATTCTAAGGGAGACGTGGTAAGAGCACTAATGAAAGCACAATTGAGGTGCCTTGAAAAGGTCAACGTTGAGCTACCATACCAGTCAATCAATCAAACCCACTGCTGGGTCTATCACCTGAGAAAATGAAAATCAAAAATCACAGGCTGGCAATCCTGCACTCCAGCAATATTTACCATAGGCAACACTTGGAAGCAACGAAAATGTCCATCAACAGAGGAACGCACCAAGAAGAAGTGGTCCATGTACACACTGGAATATTAGCCATGGAAAACGTGGAAGCACTGCTCTTTGAGGCACCACAGATGAGCCTGGAGATAATCACAAAACGTGAAGTAGGTCGGAAAGCAAAAGACCTATAGCCTATATTATCACTTATGGCATTATCTAATAACTGACACAGATGAACATATTTCCAAAGAGAAAGACACTCACAGGCTTAGAAAACAAACTATGCTATCGAAAAGGAAAGGAGGGGGGAAATTGAGAAATGAAGATTAGTGTCACTATACATATACAAATACATATTATATACATGTATCAAAAAGACCGAACATATAGCAAGGGAGGTCGACGGAACACTGTAATATTTTACATGGGAAGAGGATCTGTACATTAATAGACATACAGAATGTACAAATGAACCAGATTGTGTACACCTAGGACAAACAATATTCTAAACTTTACCCAGATTTTAAAAAAATGTAAAAACCAAGAAGAAGTAATGAGACATAAACTTATGGGGATTTCTCCTGGCAAATTGCATCCTAATTTACAACCTAGGACAATGACTTCCAGAAAGGCTCTGCTGCCCTAGTACCCAGATTGGGGAATGGAGAAATGCTACCTCCTTGTGGTCGTTTCCCACAACAGCAGCTTTGAACGCACTGCAAAAGGTCACTAAATTTTCACCAACTTGCAGTTCTGTAAATGACACCTGCCCTCCAGAAAATTTCTGGGGTCAAAAATCGACCAAAAATTTCAGAAGAGTGCGACCTTCGAAGAAGACAATTTCAAGAGCTATATTGTACTCACGGTTTTTTTCTTTTAGGAAAAAGGCATAGGAATATGATGAATTTTAAAAATTTTAATGACATGCATAGCCATATTACAAAAACCTATCAGCTCACAGCAGTCAGAATGGCCATTAGGAAAAATGCTGCAAAAAATAAATGGTGAAGGGAGTGTGGAGAAATGCGTACCCTCGGTTGTAAGGGGGGGCATGTAAAGAGCCACTAAAGAAAACACAATGTAGGTGCTTTGAAAAGGGAAACATTGAGCTACCGGCCAATCAATCACAACCACTGCTTGGCCTATCACCTGAGAAAATGAGAATCAAAAAGTCACAGGCTGGCAAACCTGTACGCCAGCAAGATTAACCATAGCCAGCACTTGGAAGCAATGAAAATGTCCATCAACCGAGGAATGCACCAAGAAGAAGTGGTCCACGTACACAATGGAATATTACTCTAATAATAAATATAAATTAAATTTAAAAACAAACAAAAGCAAGGAGACATCAACATTTGTGGGTTTACCCGGGCACGTTGCACTCTAATTTATAACCGAAGAACACCACTGGCCGGTAGGTCTGTTTCCCTAGTACCAGCAAGGGGAACGTAGAAAGGCTGCCGCTCTCTGGCCATTACCTGCAAAAGCAGGTTTAAAGCCTGAGCTAATGGTCACTTCATATGAACAAGTACTGCAGGGCTGTAAATGAAACCTGCCCTCAAAATGTCTTGAGGGAGAAAATGGCCAAAATATTTCCAATGGTGACACATACTTTAAGAAAACACTTTGAAGAAATAAGCTCTAATCACAGCTGGAAAAATAAAAAGGACATGTCTTAAAGCTCAATTTCAACGCATTATGAGACACATGCAAATGCAACCACAAAGAGGTATCAGCTCACACCACTCAGAATAACCATCAGCAAAAACTACAAAGAATCAATGCTGAAGGTGCTGGGAAGAAATACATACCCTCCACTTTAAGTGGGACCTAACCTGGAAAGAGCCACTAAGGAGAACAGAATAGAGGTGCCTTTAAAAGGTAAACATTGAGCTACCATATGATCCAGCAGACCTATTCCTGGACCTATAAACTAAGAAGACAGAATTGGAAGGACACAGGCACGCAAATCTGCATTGCCTAGTATTACAATAGCCAAGATATGGAAGTAACCAAAAAGTCCACAGACAGATGGGTGGACAAAGAAGAACTGCTACCTGTACAGATGGAATATGAGCTAGTGAAAAAATGAAACAATGCCATTTGCAGCACCATAGATGAGTCTAGAAGTAATCACGCAACTTGGAGTAAGTGAGAAGGCAAAAGACACATATCCTATCATATCACATATAGGTGTTACCTAGAAAATGATACAAACAAAGATATTTCCACAGAGAAACACTATCATAGATTCATTAAAAAAACTTATGCTTCACCAACTGGAAAGGTGTGAGGATTGGATACATTACCATATTGAGGTTAACAGAGAGATACAAACACATGTGAAATATAGAATCACCAAAGACCTACGCAATACCAAGAGAAGACTAGTCAACATTGTGTCATAAGCTACGTGGGAAAAGGATCCGAAGAAGAATAGATATATGTATATGTGTGAAAGAACCACATCTTGCACACCTAGAGCAAACAAAACATTGTAATCAAGTTTGCTGTGATAAAAAATAAAAATTAAGTGAAAAATACGAACAAGAAGTAATGAGACATAAACTTAAAGGGCTTCTTCCTCGCACATTCCATTCTAATTTAAAACCTAGAACACCACTTCCAGTAAGGCTCTGTTGCCCTAGTAACCAGATTTGGTAAAGGAGAAATGCTGCCGCCTTCTGGCCGATTCCCGCAAGAGCAGCTTTTAACCCACAGCTAATGGTCACTTACCATTCACAAGGACTCAGGGCTGTAAAGGACACCTGCCTTCAAAATTGTGCTGAGGTAGGGAATGGATAAAAAAAAATTCAAAACAGGCAAAATTTTCAAGAAGATAGTATGAAGAGGTAAGTTTTCCTCACTGTCTGTTCAAAAGAAGGAAAATGGATAAAAGCTCCACCTCAGGAAGTATTAGACTCATGCAATCTAATCTACAAAAAGTTTTCAACTCAAACCAGTCGACTGACCATTGGCAAAAAGTCTACAAACAATAAATGCTGAAGAGGTTTTAGAGAAATGTGTACCCTCTAGCTGCTGGTGAGATGTAAAGGGGTTAACCGCCAATAATGAGAACAGAAAGGAGCTGCGTTTAAAAGGAAAAATTGAGGTACCATTCAATCCAGCAGGCGCACCAATGGGCCTCTCACCTGAGAAGACCAGAATGAAGAAGACCCGGGCTGCAAAAGCTGCACTGCAGCCTTATTCACAATAGACAAGACACTGAAGCAACCAAAATGTCCATCAACAGATGAAAGGATAAAGAAGAAGTGGTCCATGTACACAATGAATACTAGCCATGGAAAACAATGAAACACTGCTCTTTGAGGCACCATAGATGATCTTGGAGATAATCACAGAACACGAGGTAAGTCGGAAAGCAAAAGTCCTATATCCTATGATATCACTTATAGGCGTTATCTAATAACTGACACAAATGAACATATTTCCACAGAGAAAGTCAATCACAGACTTATTAAAAAAAAACTATGCTTATCTAAAAGGAAAGGTGGGGGGAATGGGTAAATGAAGATTAGCGTTACCATACGTGTACAAATACATATTATATACATATATCAAAAAGACCGACCATATAGCAAGGAAGGATTACGGAACACTCTGTAATAATTTACACGGGAAGAGGACCTCTACATAAATAGGTATATAGGATATCTAGATGAACCAGAGTGTGTACACCTTGGACAAGCAACATTCTAACGATTACCCCAATTGAAAAAATTAAGACAACGAACTAGGAGTAAGGAGACATAAACTTATGGGGGGTTTTCCTGGCACATTCCATCCAAATTTAAAACCTAGGCAAACAACTTCCAGCATGGCTCTGCTGCCCTAGTACCCAGATTTGGGAATGGAGAAATGCTGCATCCTTGTGGCCGTTTCCCACAACAGCAGCTTTAAACCCACTGCAAAAGGTCACTAAATATTCACCAATTGCAGGTCTGTAAATGACACCGGCCCTCCAAAAAATACTGAGGTCGAAAATCGACCCAAAAATTCTAGAGTGCCACCTTCCAAAGAGAAAATTTGAAGAGGTATATTATACTCACACATTTTTTCTTTTAACAGAAAAGGAAAAGGCGTGGAAAAATGATGAATTGTAGGAATTTTTACAGACATGTAAACCCAAATTACAAAAACCTATCAGCTCACACCAGTCAGAATGGCCATCAACAAAAATGCTGCAAACAATAACTGCTGACGTGATTGTGGAGAAATGCGTACCCTCGATTCTAAGGGAGACGTGGTAAGAGCACTAATGAAAGCACAATTGAGGTGCCTTGAAAAGGTCAACGTTGAGCTACCATACCAGTCAATCAATCAAACCCACTGCTGGGTCTATCACCTGAGAAAATGAAAATCAAAAATCACAGGCTGGCAATCCTGCACTCCAGCAATATTTACCATAGGCAACACTTGGAAGCAACGAAAATGTCCATCAACAGAGGAACGCACCAAGAAGAAGTGGTCCATGTACACACTGGAATATTAGCCATGGAAAACGTGGAAGCACTGCTCTTTGAGGCACCACAGATGAGCCTGGAGATAATCACAAAACGTGAAGTAGGTCGGAAAGCAAAAGACCTATAGCCTATATTATCACTTATGGCATTATCTAATAACTGACACAGATGAACATATTTCCAAAGAGAAAGACACTCACAGGCTTAGAAAACAAACTATGCTATCGAAAAGGAAAGGAGGGGGGAAATTGAGAAATGAAGATTAGTGTCACTATACATATACAAATACATATTATATACATGTATCAAAAAGACCGAACATATAGCAAGGGAGGTCGACGGAACACTGTAATATTTTACATGGGAAGAGGATCTGTACATTAATAGACATACATAATGTACAAATGAACCAGATTGTGTACACCTAGGACAAACAATATTCTAAACTTTACCCAGATTTTAAAAAAATGTAAAAACCAAGAAGAAGTAATGAGACATAAACTTATGGGGATTTCTCCTGGCAAATTGCATCCTAATTTACAACCTAGGACAATGACTTCCAGAAAGGCTCTGCTGCCCTAGTACCCAGATTGGGGAATGGAGAAATGCTACCTCCTTGTGGTCGTTTCCCACAACAGCAGCTTTGAACGCACTGCAAAAGGTCACTAAATTTTCACCAACTTGCAGTTCTGTAAATGACACCTGCCCTCCAGAAAATTTCTGGGGTCAAAAATCGACCAAAAATTTCAGAAGAGTGCGACCTTCGAAGAAGACAATTTCAAGAGCTATATTGTACTCACGGTTTTTTTCTTTTAGGAAAAAGGCATAGGAATATGATGAATTTTAAAAATTTTAATGACATGCATAGCCATATTACAAAAACCTATCAGCTCACAGCAGTCAGAATGGCCATTAGGAAAAATGCTGCAAAAAATAAATGGTGAAGGGAGTGTGGAGAAATGCGTACCCTCGGTTGTAAGGGGGGGCATGTAAAGAGCCACTAAAGAAAACACAATGTAGGTGCTTTGAAAAGGGAAACATTGAGCTACCGGCCAATCAATCACAACCACTGCTTGGCCTATCACCTGAGAAAATGAGAATCAAAAAGTCACAGGCTGGCAAACCTGTACGCCAGCAAGATTAACCATAGCCAGCACTTGGAAGCAATGAAAATGTCCATCAACCGAGGAATGCACCAAGAAGAAGTGGTCCACGTACACAATGGAATATTACTCTAATAATAAATATAAATTAAATTTAAAAACAAACAAAAGCAAGGAGACATCAACATTTGTGGGTTTACCCGGGCACGTTGCACTCTAATTTATAACCGAAGAACACCACTGGCCGGTAGGTCTGTTTCCCTAGTACCAGCAAGGGGAACGTAGAAAGGCTGCCGCTCTCTGGCCATTACCTGCAAAAGCAGGTTTAAAGCCTGAGCTAATGGTCACTTCATATGAACAAGTACTGCAGGGCTGTAAATGAAACCTGCCCTCAAAATGTCTTGAGGGAGAAAATGGCCAAAATATTTCCAATGGTGACACATACTTTAAGAAAACACTTTGAAGAAATAAGCTCTAATCACAGCTGGAAAAATAAAAAGGACATGTCTTAAAGCTCAATTTCAACGCATTATGAGACACATGCAAATGCAACCACAAAGAGGTATCAGCTCACACCACTCAGAATAACCATCAGCAAAAACTACAAAGAATCAATGCTGAAGGTGCTGGGAAGAAATACATACCCTCCACTTTAAGTGGGACCTAACCTGGAAAGAGCCACTAAGGAGAACAGAATAGAGGTGCCTTTAAAAGGTAAACATTGAGCTACCATATGATCCAGCAGACCTATTCCTGGACCTATAAACTAAGAAGACAGAATTGGAAGGACACAGGCACGCAAATCTGCATTGCCTAGTATTACAATAGCCAAGATATGGAAGTAACCAAAAAGTCCACAGACAGATGGGTGGACAAAGAAGAACTGCTACCTGTACAGATGGAATATGAGCTAGTGAAAAAATGAAACAATGCCATTTGCAGCACCATAGATGAGTCTAGAAGTAATCACGCAACTTGGAGTAAGTGAGAAGGCAAAAGACACATATCCTATCATATCACATATAGGTGTTACCTAGAAAATGATACAAACAAAGATATTTCCACAGAGAAACACTATCATAGATTCATTAAAAAAACTTATGCTTCACCAACTGGAAAGGTGTGAGGATTGGATACATTACCATATTGAGGTTAACAGAGAGATACAAACACATGTGAAATATAGAATCACCAAAGACCTACGCAATACCAAGAGAAGACTAGTCAACATTGTGTCATAAGCTACGTGGGAAAAGGATCCGAAGAAGAATAGATATATGTATATGTGTGAAAGAACCACATCTTGCACACCTAGAGCAAACAAAACATTGTAATCAAGTTTGCTGTGATAAAAAATAAAAATTAAGTGAAAAATACGAACAAGAAGTAATGAGACATAAACTTAAAGGGCTTCTTCCTCGCACATTCCATTCTAATTTAAAACCTAGAACACCACTTCCAGTAAGGCTCTGTTGCCCTAGTAACCAGATTTGGTAAAGGAGAAATGCTGCCGCCTTCTGGCCGATTCCCGCAAGAGCAGCTTTTAACCCACAGCTAATGGTCACTTACCATTCACAAGGACTCAGGGCTGTAAAGGACACCTGCCTTCAAAATTGTGCTGAGGTAGGGAATGGATAAAAAAAAATTCAAAACAGGCAAAATTTTCAAGAAGATAGTATGAAGAGGTAAGTTTTCCTCACTGTCTGTTCAAAAGAAGGAAAATGGATAAAAGCTCCACCTCAGGAAGTATTAGACTCATGCAATCTAATCTACAAAAAGTTTTCAACTCAAACCAGTCGACTGACCATTGGCAAAAAGTCTACAAACAATAAATGCTGAAGAGGTTTTAGAGAAATGTGTACCCTCTAGCTGCTGGTGAGATGTAAAGGGGTTAACCGCCAATAATGAGAACAGAAAGGAGCTGCGTTTAAAAGGAAAAATTGAGGTACCATTCAATCCAGCAGGCGCACCAATGGGCCTCTCACCTGAGAAGACCAGAATGAAGAAGACCCGGGCTGCAAAAGCTGCACTGCAGCCTTATTCACAATAGACAAGACACTGAAGCAACCAAAATGTCCATCAACAGATGAAAGGATAAAGAAGAAGTGGTCCATGTACACAATGAATACTAGCCATGGAAAACAATGAAACACTGCTCTTTGAGGCACCATAGATGATCTTGGAGATAATCACAGAACACGAGGTAAGTCGGAAAGCAAAAGTCCTATATCCTATGATATCACTTATAGGCGTTATCTAATAACTGACACAAATGAACATATTTCCACAGAGAAAGTCAATCACAGACTTATTAAAAAAAAACTATGCTTATCTAAAAGGAAAGGTGGGGGGAATGGGTAAATGAAGATTAGCGTTACCATACGTGTACAAATACATATTATATACATATATCAAAAAGACCGACCATATAGCAAGGAAGGATTACGGAACACTCTGTAATAATTTACACGGGAAGAGGACCTCTACATAAATAGGTATATAGGATATCTAGATGAACCAGAGTGTGTACACCTTGGACAAGCAACATTCTAACGATTACCCCAATTGAAAAAATTAAGACAACGAACTAGGAGTAAGGAGACATAAACTTATGGGGGGTTTTCCTGGCACATTCCATCCAAATTTAAAACCTAGGCAAACAACTTCCAGCATGGCTCTGCTGCCCTAGTACCCAGATTTGGGAATGGAGAAATGCTGCATCCTTGTGGCCGTTTCCCACAACAGCAGCTTTAAACCCACTGCAAAAGGTCACTAAATATTCACCAATTGCAGGTCTGTAAATGACACCGGCCCTCCAAAAAATACTGAGGTCGAAAATCGACCCAAAAATTCTAGAGTGCCACCTTCCAAAGAGAAAATTTGAAGAGGTATATTATACTCACACATTTTTTCTTTTAACAGAAAAGGAAAAGGCGTGGAAAAATGATGAATTGTAGGAATTTTTACAGACATGTAAACCCAAATTACAAAAACCTATCAGCTCACACCAGTCAGAATGGCCATCAACAAAAATGCTGCAAACAATAACTGCTGACGTGATTGTGGAGAAATGCGTACCCTCGATTCTAAGGGAGACGTGGTAAGAGCACTAATGAAAGCACAATTGAGGTGCCTTGAAAAGGTCAACGTTGAGCTACCATACCAGTCAATCAATCAAACCCACTGCTGGGTCTATCACCTGAGAAAATGAAAATCAAAAATCACAGGCTGGCAATCCTGCACTCCAGCAATATTTACCATAGGCAACACTTGGAAGCAACGAAAATGTCCATCAACAGAGGAACGCACCAAGAAGAAGTGGTCCATGTACACACTGGAATATTAGCCATGGAAAACGTGGAAGCACTGCTCTTTGAGGCACCACAGATGAGCCTGGAGATAATCACAAAACGTGAAGTAGGTCGGAAAGCAAAAGACCTATAGCCTATATTATCACTTATGGCATTATCTAATAACTGACACAGATGAACATATTTCCAAAGAGAAAGACACTCACAGGCTTAGAAAACAAACTATGCTATCGAAAAGGAAAGGAGGGGGGAAATTGAGAAATGAAGATTAGTGTCACTATACATATACAAATACATATTATATACATGTATCAAAAAGACCGAACATATAGCAAGGGAGGTCGACGGAACACTGTAATATTTTACATGGGAAGAGGATCTGTACATTAATAGACATACATAATGTACAAATGAACCAGATTGTGTACACCTAGGACAAACAATATTCTAAACTTTACCCAGATTTTAAAAAAATGTAAAAACCAAGAAGAAGTAATGAGACATAAACTTATGGGGATTTCTCCTGGCAAATTGCATCCTAATTTACAACCTAGGACAATGACTTCCAGAAAGGCTCTGCTGCCCTAGTACCCAGATTGGGGAATGGAGAAATGCTACCTCCTTGTGGTCGTTTCCCACAACAGCAGCTTTGAACGCACTGCAAAAGGTCACTAAATTTTCACCAACTTGCAGTTCTGTAAATGACACCTGCCCTCCAGAAAATTTCTGGGGTCAAAAATCGACCAAAAATTTCAGAAGAGTGCGACCTTCGAAGAAGACAATTTCAAGAGCTATATTGTACTCACGGTTTTTTTCTTTTAGGAAAAAGGCATAGGAATATGATGAATTTTAAAAATTTTAATGACATGCATAGCCATATTACAAAAACCTATCAGCTCACAGCAGTCAGAATGGCCATTAGGAAAAATGCTGCAAAAAATAAATGGTGAAGGGAGTGTGGAGAAATGCGTACCCTCGGTTGTAAGGGGGGGCATGTAAAGAGCCACTAAAGAAAACACAATGTAGGTGCTTTGAAAAGGGAAACATTGAGCTACCGGCCAATCAATCACAACCACTGCTTGGCCTATCACCTGAGAAAATGAGAATCAAAAAGTCACAGGCTGGCAAACCTGTACGCCAGCAAGATTAACCATAGCCAGCACTTGGAAGCAATGAAAATGTCCATCAACCGAGGAATGCACCAAGAAGAAGTGGTCCACGTACACAATGGAATATTACTCTAATAATAAATATAAATTAAATTTAAAAACAAACAAAAGCAAGGAGACATCAACATTTGTGGGTTTACCCGGGCACGTTGCACTCTAATTTATAACCGAAGAACACCACTGGCCGGTAGGTCTGTTTCCCTAGTACCAGCAAGGGGAACGTAGAAAGGCTGCCGCTCTCTGGCCGTTACCTGCAAAAGCAGGTTTAAAGCCTGAGCTAATGGTCACTTCATATGAACAAGTACTGCAGGGCTGTAAATGAAACCTGCCCTCAAAATGTCTTGAGGGAGAAAATGGCCAAAATATTTCCAATGGTGACACATACTTTAAGAAAACACTTTGAAGAAATAAGCTCTAATCACAGCTGGAAAAATAAAAAGGACATGTCTTAAAGCTCAATTTCAACGCATTATGAGACACATGCAAATGCAACCACAAAGAGGTATCAGCTCACACCACTCAGAATAACCATCAGCAAAAACTACAAAGAATCAATGCTGAAGGTGCTGGGAAGAAATACATACCCTCCACTTTAAGTGGGACCTAACCTGGAAAGAGCCACTAAGGAGAACAGAATAGAGGTGCCTTTAAAAGGTAAACATTGAGCTACCATATGATCCAGCAGACCTATTCCTGGACCTATAAACTAAGAAGACAGAATTGGAAGGACACAGGCACGCAAATCTGCATTGCCTAGTATTACAATAGCCAAGATATGGAAGTAACCAAAAAGTCCACAGACAGATGGGTGGACAAAGAAGAACTGCTACCTGTACAGATGGAATATGAGCTAGTGAAAAAATGAAACAATGCCATTTGCAGCACCATAGATGAGTCTAGAAGTAATCACGCAACTTGGAGTAAGTGAGAAGGCAAAAGACACATATCCTATCATATCACATATAGGTGTTACCTAGAAAATGATACAAACAAAGATATTTCCACAGAGAAACACTATCATAGATTCATTAAAAAAACTTATGCTTCACCAACTGGAAAGGTGTGAGGATTGGATACATTACCATATTGAGGTTAACAGAGAGATACAAACACATGTGAAATATAGAATCACCAAAGACCTACGCAATACCAAGAGAAGACTAGTCAACATTGTGTCATAAGCTACGTGGGAAAAGGATCCGAAGAAGAATAGATATATGTATATGTGTGAAAGAACCACATCTTGCACACCTAGAGCAAACAAAACATTGTAATCAAGTTTGCTGTGATAAAAAATAAAAATTAAGTGAAAAATACGAACAAGAAGTAATGAGACATAAACTTAAAGGGCTTCTTCCTCGCACATTCCATTCTAATTTAAAACCTAGAACACCACTTCCAGTAAGGCTCTGTTGCCCTAGTAACCAGATTTGGTAAAGGAGAAATGCTGCCGCCTTCTGGCCGATTCCCGCAAGAGCAGCTTTTAACCCACAGCTAATGGTCACTTACCATTCACAAGGACTCAGGGCTGTAAAGGACACCTGCCTTCAAAATTGTGCTGAGGTAGGGAATGGATAAAAAAAAATTCAAAACAGGCAAAATTTTCAAGAAGATAGTATGAAGAGGTAAGTTTTCCTCACTGTCTGTTCAAAAGAAGGAAAATGGATAAAAGCTCCACCTCAGGAAGTATTAGACTCATGCAATCTAATCTACAAAAAGTTTTCAACTCAAACCAGTCGACTGACCATTGGCAAAAAGTCTACAAACAATAAATGCTGAAGAGGTTTTAGAGAAATGTGTACCCTCTAGCTGCTGGTGAGATGTAAAGGGGTTAACCGCCAATAATGAGAACAGAAAGGAGCTGCGTTTAAAAGGAAAAATTGAGGTACCATTCAATCCAGCAGGCGCACCAATGGGCCTCTCACCTGAGAAGACCAGAATGAAGAAGACCCGGGCTGCAAAAGCTGCACTGCAGCCTTATTCACAATAGACAAGACACTGAAGCAACCAAAATGTCCATCAACAGATGAAAGGATAAAGAAGAAGTGGTCCATGTACACAATGAATACTAGCCATGGAAAACAATGAAACACTGCTCTTTGAGGCACCATAGATGATCTTGGAGATAATCACAGAACACGAGGTAAGTCGGAAAGCAAAAGTCCTATATCCTATGATATCACTTATAGGCGTTATCTAATAACTGACACAAATGAACATATTTCCACAGAGAAAGTCAATCACAGACTTATTAAAAAAAAACTATGCTTATCTAAAAGGAAAGGTGGGGGGAATGGGTAAATGAAGATTAGCGTTACCATACGTGTACAAATACATATTATATACATATATCAAAAAGACCGACCATATAGCAAGGAAGGATTACGGAACACTCTGTAATAATTTACACGGGAAGAGGACCTCTACATAAATAGGTATATAGGATATCTAGATGAACCAGAGTGTGTACACCTTGGACAAGCAACATTCTAACGATTACCCCAATTGAAAAAATTAAGACAACGAACTAGGAGTAAGGAGACATAAACTTATGGGGGGTTTTCCTGGCACATTCCATCCAAATTTAAAACCTAGGCAAACAACTTCCAGCATGGCTCTGCTGCCCTAGTACCCAGATTTGGGAATGGAGAAATGCTGCATCCTTGTGGCCGTTTCCCACAACAGCAGCTTTAAACCCACTGCAAAAGGTCACTAAATATTCACCAATTGCAGGTCTGTAAATGACACCGGCCCTCCAAAAAATACTGAGGTCGAAAATCGACCCAAAAATTCTAGAGTGCCACCTTCCAAAGAGAAAATTTGAAGAGGTATATTATACTCACACATTTTTTCTTTTAACAGAAAAGGAAAAGGCGTGGAAAAATGATGAATTGTAGGAATTTTTACAGACATGTAAACCCAAATTACAAAAACCTATCAGCTCACACCAGTCAGAATGGCCATCAACAAAAATGCTGCAAACAATAACTGCTGACGTGATTGTGGAGAAATGCGTACCCTCGATTCTAAGGGAGACGTGGTAAGAGCACTAATGAAAGCACAATTGAGGTGCCTTGAAAAGGTCAACGTTGAGCTACCATACCAGTCAATCAATCAAACCCACTGCTGGGTCTATCACCTGAGAAAATGAAAATCAAAAATCACAGGCTGGCAATCCTGCACTCCAGCAATATTTACCATAGGCAACACTTGGAAGCAACGAAAATGTCCATCAACAGAGGAACGCACCAAGAAGAAGTGGTCCATGTACACACTGGAATATTAGCCATGGAAAACGTGGAAGCACTGCTCTTTGAGGCACCACAGATGAGCCTGGAGATAATCACAAAACGTGAAGTAGGTCGGAAAGCAAAAGACCTATAGCCTATATTATCACTTATGGCATTATCTAATAACTGACACAGATGAACATATTTCCAAAGAGAAAGACACTCACAGGCTTAGAAAACAAACTATGCTATCGAAAAGGAAAGGAGGGGGGAAATTGAGAAATGAAGATTAGTGTCACTATACATATACAAATACATATTATATACATGTATCAAAAAGACCGAACATATAGCAAGGGAGGTCGACGGAACACTGTAATATTTTACATGGGAAGAGGATCTGTACATTAATAGACATACATAATGTACAAATGAACCAGATTGTGTACACCTAGGACAAACAATATTCTAAACTTTACCCAGATTTTAAAAAAATGTAAAAACCAAGAAGAAGTAATGAGACATAAACTTATGGGGATTTCTCCTGGCAAATTGCATCCTAATTTACAACCTAGGACAATGACTTCCAGAAAGGCTCTGCTGCCCTAGTACCCAGATTGGGGAATGGAGAAATGCTACCTCCTTGTGGTCGTTTCCCACAACAGCAGCTTTGAACGCACTGCAAAAGGTCACTAAATTTTCACCAACTTGCAGTTCTGTAAATGACACCTGCCCTCCAGAAAATTTCTGGGGTCAAAAATCGACCAAAAATTTCAGAAGAGTGCGACCTTCGAAGAAGACAATTTCAAGAGCTATATTGTACTCACGGTTTTTTTCTTTTAGGAAAAAGGCATAGGAATATGATGAATTTTAAAAATTTTAATGACATGCATAGCCATATTACAAAAACCTATCAGCTCACAGCAGTCAGAATGGCCATTAGGAAAAATGCTGCAAAAAATAAATGGTGAAGGGAGTGTGGAGAAATGCGTACCCTCGGTTGTAAGGGGGGGCATGTAAAGAGCCACTAAAGAAAACACAATGTAGGTGCTTTGAAAAGGGAAACATTGAGCTACCGGCCAATCAATCACAACCACTGCTTGGCCTATCACCTGAGAAAATGAGAATCAAAAAGTCACAGGCTGGCAAACCTGTACGCCAGCAAGATTAACCATAGCCAGCACTTGGAAGCAATGAAAATGTCCATCAACCGAGGAATGCACCAAGAAGAAGTGGTCCACGTACACAATGGAATATTACTCTAATAATAAATATAAATTAAATTTAAAAACAAACAAAAGCAAGGAGACATCAACATTTGTGGGTTTACCCGGGCACGTTGCACTCTAATTTATAACCGAAGAACACCACTGGCCGGTAGGTCTGTTTCCCTAGTACCAGCAAGGGGAACGTAGAAAGGCTGCCGCTCTCTGGCCGTTACCTGCAAAAGCAGGTTTAAAGCCTGAGCTAATGGTCACTTCATATGAACAAGTACTGCAGGGCTGTAAATGAAACCTGCCCTCAAAATGTCTTGAGGGAGAAAATGGCCAAAATATTTCCAATGGTGACACATACTTTAAGAAAACACTTTGAAGAAATAAGCTCTAATCACAGCTGGAAAAATAAAAAGGACATGTCTTAAAGCTCAATTTCAACGCATTATGAGACACATGCAAATGCAACCACAAAGAGGTATCAGCTCACACCACTCAGAATAACCATCAGCAAAAACTACAAAGAATCAATGCTGAAGGTGCTGGGAAGAAATACATACCCTCCACTTTAAGTGGGACCTAACCTGGAAAGAGCCACTAAGGAGAACAGAATAGAGGTGCCTTTAAAAGGTAAACATTGAGCTACCATATGATCCAGCAGACCTATTCCTGGACCTATAAACTAAGAAGACAGAATTGGAAGGACACAGGCACGCAAATCTGCATTGCCTAGTATTACAATAGCCAAGATATGGAAGTAACCAAAAAGTCCACAGACAGATGGGTGGACAAAGAAGAACTGCTACCTGTACAGATGGAATATGAGCTAGTGAAAAAATGAAACAATGCCATTTGCAGCACCATAGATGAGTCTAGAAGTAATCACGCAACTTGGAGTAAGTGAGAAGGCAAAAGACACATATCCTATCATATCACATATAGGTGTTACCTAGAAAATGATACAAACAAAGATATTTCCACAGAGAAACACTATCATAGATTCATTAAAAAAACTTATGCTTCACCAACTGGAAAGGTGTGAGGATTGGATACATTACCATATTGAGGTTAACAGAGAGATACAAACACATGTGAAATATAGAATCACCAAAGACCTACGCAATACCAAGAGAAGACTAGTCAACATTGTGTCATAAGCTACGTGGGAAAAGGATCCGAAGAAGAATAGATATATGTATATGTGTGAAAGAACCACATCTTGCACACCTAGAGCAAACAAAACATTGTAATCAAGTTTGCTGTGATAAAAAATAAAAATTAAGTGAAAAATACGAACAAGAAGTAATGAGACATAAACTTAAAGGGCTTCTTCCTCGCACATTCCATTCTAATTTAAAACCTAGAACACCACTTCCAGTAAGGCTCTGTTGCCCTAGTAACCAGATTTGGTAAAGGAGAAATGCTGCCGCCTTCTGGCCGATTCCCGCAAGAGCAGCTTTTAACCCACAGCTAATGGTCACTTACCATTCACAAGGACTCAGGGCTGTAAAGGACACCTGCCTTCAAAATTGTGCTGAGGTAGGGAATGGATAAAAAAAAATTCAAAACAGGCAAAATTTTCAAGAAGATAGTATGAAGAGGTAAGTTTTCCTCACTGTCTGTTCAAAAGAAGGAAAATGGATAAAAGCTCCACCTCAGGAAGTATTAGACTCATGCAATCTAATCTACAAAAAGTTTTCAACTCAAACCAGTCGACTGACCATTGGCAAAAAGTCTACAAACAATAAATGCTGAAGAGGTTTTAGAGAAATGTGTACCCTCTAGCTGCTGGTGAGATGTAAAGGGGTTAACCGCCAATAATGAGAACAGAAAGGAGCTGCGTTTAAAAGGAAAAATTGAGGTACCATTCAATCCAGCAGGCGCACCAATGGGCCTCTCACCTGAGAAGACCAGAATGAAGAAGACCCGGGCTGCAAAAGCTGCACTGCAGCCTTATTCACAATAGACAAGACACTGAAGCAACCAAAATGTCCATCAACAGATGAAAGGATAAAGAAGAAGTGGTCCATGTACACAATGAATACTAGCCATGGAAAACAATGAAACACTGCTCTTTGAGGCACCATAGATGATCTTGGAGATAATCACAGAACACGAGGTAAGTCGGAAAGCAAAAGTCCTATATCCTATGATATCACTTATAGGCGTTATCTAATAACTGACACAAATGAACATATTTCCACAGAGAAAGTCAATCACAGACTTATTAAAAAAAAACTATGCTTATCTAAAAGGAAAGGTGGGGGGAATGGGTAAATGAAGATTAGCGTTACCATACGTGTACAAATACATATTATATACATATATCAAAAAGACCGACCATATAGCAAGGAAGGATTACGGAACACTCTGTAATAATTTACACGGGAAGAGGACCTCTACATAAATAGGTATATAGGATATGTAGATGAACCAGAGTGTGTACACCTTGGACAAGCAACATTCTAACGATTACCCCAATTGAAAAAATTAAGACAACGAACTAGGAGTAAGGAGACATAAACTTATGGGGGGTTTTCCTGGCACATTCCATCCAAATTTAAAACCTAGGCAAACAACTTCCAGCATGGCTCTGCTGCCCTAGTACCCAGATTTGGGAATGGAGAAATGCTGCATCCTTGTGGCCGTTTCCCACAACAGCAGCTTTAAACCCACTGCAAAAGGTCACTAAATATTCACCAATTGCAGGTCTGTAAATGACACCGGCCCTCCAAAAAATACTGAGGTCGAAAATCGACCCAAAAATTCTAGAGTGCCACCTTCCAAAGAGAAAATTTGAAGAGGTATATTATACTCACACATTTTTTCTTTTAACAGAAAAGGAAAAGGCGTGGAAAAATGATGAATTGTAGGAATTTTTACAGACATGTAAACCCAAATTACAAAAACCTATCAGCTCACACCAGTCAGAATGGCCATCAACAAAAATGCTGCAAACAATAACTGCTGACGTGATTGTGGAGAAATGCGTACCCTCGATTCTAAGGGAGACGTGGTAAGAGCACTAATGAAAGCACAATTGAGGTGCCTTGAAAAGGTCAACGTTGAGCTACCATACCAGTCAATCAATCAAACCCACTGCTGGGTCTATCACCTGAGAAAATGAAAATCAAAAATCACAGGCTGGCAATCCTGCACTCCAGCAATATTTACCATAGGCAACACTTGGAAGCAACGAAAATGTCCATCAACAGAGGAACGCACCAAGAAGAAGTGGTCCATGTACACACTGGAATATTAGCCATGGAAAACGTGGAAGCACTGCTCTTTGAGGCACCACAGATGAGCCTGGAGATAATCACAAAACGTGAAGTAGGTCGGAAAGCAAAAGACCTATAGCCTATATTATCACTTATGGCATTATCTAATAACTGACACAGATGAACATATTTCCAAAGAGAAAGACACTCACAGGCTTAGAAAACAAACTATGCTATCGAAAAGGAAAGGAGGGGGGAAATTGAGAAATGAAGATTAGTGTCACTATACATATACAAATACATATTATATACATGTATCAAAAAGACCGAACATATAGCAAGGGAGGTCGACGGAACACTGTAATATTTTACATGGGAAGAGGATCTGTACATTAATAGACATACATAATGTACAAATGAACCAGATTGTGTACACCTAGGACAAACAATATTCTAAACTTTACCCAGATTTTAAAAAAATGTAAAAACCAAGAAGAAGTAATGAGACATAAACTTATGGGGATTTCTCCTGGCAAATTGCATCCTAATTTACAACCTAGGACAATGACTTCCAGAAAGGCTCTGCTGCCCTAGTACCCAGATTGGGGAATGGAGAAATGCTACCTCCTTGTGGTCGTTTCCCACAACAGCAGCTTTGAACGCACTGCAAAAGGTCACTAAATTTTCACCAACTTGCAGTTCTGTAAATGACACCTGCCCTCCAGAAAATTTCTGGGGTCAAAAATCGACCAAAAATTTCAGAAGAGTGCGACCTTCGAAGAAGACAATTTCAAGAGCTATATTGTACTCACGGTTTTTTTCTTTTAGGAAAAAGGCATAGGAATATGATGAATTTTAAAAATTTTAATGACATGCATAGCCATATTACAAAAACCTATCAGCTCACAGCAGTCAGAATGGCCATTAGGAAAAATGCTGCAAAAAATAAATGGTGAAGGGAGTGTGGAGAAATGCGTACCCTCGGTTGTAAGGGGGGGCATGTAAAGAGCCACTAAAGAAAACACAATGTAGGTGCTTTGAAAAGGGAAACATTGAGCTACCGGCCAATCAATCACAACCACTGCTTGGCCTATCACCTGAGAAAATGAGAATCAAAAAGTCACAGGCTGGCAAACCTGTACGCCAGCAAGATTAACCATAGCCAGCACTTGGAAGCAATGAAAATGTCCATCAACCGAGGAATGCACCAAGAAGAAGTGGTCCACGTACACAATGGAATATTACTCTAATAATAAATATAAATTAAATTTAAAAACAAACAAAAGCAAGGAGACATCAACATTTGTGGGTTTACCCGGGCACGTTGCACTCTAATTTATAACCGAAGAACACCACTGGCCGGTAGGTCTGTTTCCCTAGTACCAGCAAGGGGAACGTAGAAAGGCTGCCGCTCTCTGGCCGTTACCTGCAAAAGCAGGTTTAAAGCCTGAGCTAATGGTCACTTCATATGAACAAGTACTGCAGGGCTGTAAATGAAACCTGCCCTCAAAATGTCTTGAGGGAGAAAATGGCCAAAATATTTCCAATGGTGACACATACTTTAAGAAAACACTTTGAAGAAATAAGCTCTAATCACAGCTGGAAAAATAAAAAGGACATGTCTTAAAGCTCAATTTCAACGCATTATGAGACACATGCAAATGCAACCACAAAGAGGTATCAGCTCACACCACTCAGAATAACCATCAGCAAAAACTACAAAGAATCAATGCTGAAGGTGCTGGGAAGAAATACATACCCTCCACTTTAAGTGGGACCTAACCTGGAAAGAGCCACTAAGGAGAACAGAATAGAGGTGCCTTTAAAAGGTAAACATTGAGCTACCATATGATCCAGCAGACCTATTCCTGGACCTATAAACTAAGAAGACAGAATTGGAAGGACACAGGCACGCAAATCTGCATTGCCTAGTATTACAATAGCCAAGATATGGAAGTAACCAAAAAGTCCACAGACAGATGGGTGGACAAAGAAGAACTGCTACCTGTACAGATGGAATATGAGCTAGTGAAAAAATGAAACAATGCCATTTGCAGCACCATAGATGAGTCTAGAAGTAATCACGCAACTTGGAGTAAGTGAGAAGGCAAAAGACACATATCCTATCATATCACATATAGGTGTTACCTAGAAAATGATACAAACAAAGATATTTCCACAGAGAAACACTATCATAGATTCATTAAAAAAACTTATGCTTCACCAACTGGAAAGGTGTGAGGATTGGATACATTACCATATTGAGGTTAACAGAGAGATACAAACACATGTGAAATATAGAATCACCAAAGACCTACGCAATACCAAGAGAAGACTAGTCAACATTGTGTCATAAGCTACGTGGGAAAAGGATCCGAAGAAGAATAGATATATGTATATGTGTGAAAGAACCACATCTTGCACACCTAGAGCAAACAAAACATTGTAATCAAGTTTGCTGTGATAAAAAATAAAAATTAAGTGAAAAATACGAACAAGAAGTAATGAGACATAAACTTAAAGGGCTTCTTCCTCGCACATTCCATTCTAATTTAAAACCTAGAACACCACTTCCAGTAAGGCTCTGTTGCCCTAGTAACCAGATTTGGTAAAGGAGAAATGCTGCCGCCTTCTGGCCGATTCCCGCAAGAGCAGCTTTTAACCCACAGCTAATGGTCACTTACCATTCACAAGGACTCAGGGCTGTAAAGGACACCTGCCTTCAAAATTGTGCTGAGGTAGGGAATGGATAAAAAAAAATTCAAAACAGGCAAAATTTTCAAGAAGATAGTATGAAGAGGTAAGTTTTCCTCACTGTCTGTTCAAAAGAAGGAAAATGGATAAAAGCTCCACCTCAGGAAGTATTAGACTCATGCAATCTAATCTACAAAAAGTTTTCAACTCAAACCAGTCGACTGACCATTGGCAAAAAGTCTACAAACAATAAATGCTGAAGAGGTTTTAGAGAAATGTGTACCCTCTAGCTGCTGGTGAGATGTAAAGGGGTTAACCGCCAATAATGAGAACAGAAAGGAGCTGCGTTTAAAAGGAAAAATTGAGGTACCATTCAATCCAGCAGGCGCACCAATGGGCCTCTCACCTGAGAAGACCAGAATGAAGAAGACCCGGGCTGCAAAAGCTGCACTGCAGCCTTATTCACAATAGACAAGACACTGAAGCAACCAAAATGTCCATCAACAGATGAAAGGATAAAGAAGAAGTGGTCCATGTACACAATGAATACTAGCCATGGAAAACAATGAAACACTGCTCTTTGAGGCACCATAGATGATCTTGGAGATAATCACAGAACACGAGGTAAGTCGGAAAGCAAAAGTCCTATATCCTATGATATCACTTATAGGCGTTATCTAATAACTGACACAAATGAACATATTTCCACAGAGAAAGTCAATCACAGACTTATTAAAAAAAAACTATGCTTATCTAAAAGGAAAGGTGGGGGGAATGGGTAAATGAAGATTAGCGTTACCATACGTGTACAAATACATATTATATACATATATCAAAAAGACCGACCATATAGCAAGGAAGGATTACGGAACACTCTGTAATAATTTACACGGGAAGAGGACCTCTACATAAATAGGTATATAGGATATGTAGATGAACCAGAGTGTGTACACCTTGGACAAGCAACATTCTAACGATTACCCCAATTGAAAAAATTAAGACAACGAACTAGGAGTAAGGAGACATAAACTTATGGGGGGTTTTCCTGGCACATTCCATCCAAATTTAAAACCTAGGCAAACAACTTCCAGCATGGCTCTGCTGCCCTAGTACCCAGATTTGGGAATGGAGAAATGCTGCATCCTTGTGGCCGTTTCCCACAACAGCAGCTTTAAACCCACTGCAAAAGGTCACTAAATATTCACCAATTGCAGGTCTGTAAATGACACCGGCCCTCCAAAAAATACTGAGGTCGAAAATCGACCCAAAAATTCTAGAGTGCCACCTTCCAAAGAGAAAATTTGAAGAGGTATATTATACTCACACATTTTTTCTTTTAACAGAAAAGGAAAAGGCGTGGAAAAATGATGAATTGTAGGAATTTTTACAGACATGTAAACCCAAATTACAAAAACCTATCAGCTCACACCAGTCAGAATGGCCATCAACAAAAATGCTGCAAACAATAACTGCTGACGTGATTGTGGAGAAATGCGTACCCTCGATTCTAAGGGAGACGTGGTAAGAGCACTAATGAAAGCACAATTGAGGTGCCTTGAAAAGGTCAACGTTGAGCTACCATACCAGTCAATCAATCAAACCCACTGCTGGGTCTATCACCTGAGAAAATGAAAATCAAAAATCACAGGCTGGCAATCCTGCACTCCAGCAATATTTACCATAGGCAACACTTGGAAGCAACGAAAATGTCCATCAACAGAGGAACGCACCAAGAAGAAGTGGTCCATGTACACACTGGAATATTAGCCATGGAAAACGTGGAAGCACTGCTCTTTGAGGCACCACAGATGAGCCTGGAGATAATCACAAAACGTGAAGTAGGTCGGAAAGCAAAAGACCTATAGCCTATATTATCACTTATGGCATTATCTAATAACTGACACAGATGAACATATTTCCAAAGAGAAAGACACTCACAGGCTTAGAAAACAAACTATGCTATCGAAAAGGAAAGGAGGGGGGAAATTGAGAAATGAAGATTAGTGTCACTATACATATACAAATACATATTATATACATGTATCAAAAAGACCGAACATATAGCAAGGGAGGTCGACGGAACACTGTAATATTTTACATGGGAAGAGGATCTGTACATTAATAGACATACATAATGTACAAATGAACCAGATTGTGTACACCTAGGACAAACAATATTCTAAACTTTACCCAGATTTTAAAAAAATGTAAAAACCAAGAAGAAGTAATGAGACATAAACTTATGGGGATTTCTCCTGGCAAATTGCATCCTAATTTACAACCTAGGACAATGACTTCCAGAAAGGCTCTGCTGCCCTAGTACCCAGATTGGGGAATGGAGAAATGCTACCTCCTTGTGGTCGTTTCCCACAACAGCAGCTTTGAACGCACTGCAAAAGGTCACTAAATTTTCACCAACTTGCAGTTCTGTAAATGACACCTGCCCTCCAGAAAATTTCTGGGGTCAAAAATCGACCAAAAATTTCAGAAGAGTGCGACCTTCGAAGAAGACAATTTCAAGAGCTATATTGTACTCACGGTTTTTTTCTTTTAGGAAAAAGGCATAGGAATATGATGAATTTTAAAAATTTTAATGACATGCATAGCCATATTACAAAAACCTATCAGCTCACAGCAGTCAGAATGGCCATTAGGAAAAATGCTGCAAAAAATAAATGGTGAAGGGAGTGTGGAGAAATGCGTACCCTCGGTTGTAAGGGGGGGCATGTAAAGAGCCACTAAAGAAAACACAATGTAGGTGCTTTGAAAAGGGAAACATTGAGCTACCGGCCAATCAATCACAACCACTGCTTGGCCTATCACCTGAGAAAATGAGAATCAAAAAGTCACAGGCTGGCAAACCTGTACGCCAGCAAGATTAACCATAGCCAGCACTTGGAAGCAATGAAAATGTCCATCAACCGAGGAATGCACCAAGAAGAAGTGGTCCACGTACACAATGGAATATTACTCTAATAATAAATATAAATTAAATTTAAAAACAAACAAAAGCAAGGAGACATCAACATTTGTGGGTTTACCCGGGCACGTTGCACTCTAATTTATAACCGAAGAACACCACTGGCCGGTAGGTCTGTTTCCCTAGTACCAGCAAGGGGAACGTAGAAAGGCTGCCGCTCTCTGGCCGTTACCTGCAAAAGCAGGTTTAAAGCCTGAGCTAATGGTCACTTCATATGAACAAGTACTGCAGGGCTGTAAATGAAACCTGCCCTCAAAATGTCTTGAGGGAGAAAATGGCCAAAATATTTCCAATGGTGACACATACTTTAAGAAAACACTTTGAAGAAATAAGCTCTAATCACAGCTGGAAAAATAAAAAGGACATGTCTTAAAGCTCAATTTCAACGCATTATGAGACACATGCAAATGCAACCACAAAGAGGTATCAGCTCACACCACTCAGAATAACCATCAGCAAAAACTACAAAGAATCAATGCTGAAGGTGCTGGGAAGAAATACATACCCTCCACTTTAAGTGGGACCTAACCTGGAAAGAGCCACTAAGGAGAACAGAATAGAGGTGCCTTTAAAAGGTAAACATTGAGCTACCATATGATCCAGCAGACCTATTCCTGGACCTATAAACTAAGAAGACAGAATTGGAAGGACACAGGCACGCAAATCTGCATTGCCTAGTATTACAATAGCCAAGATATGGAAGTAACCAAAAAGTCCACAGACAGATGGGTGGACAAAGAAGAACTGCTACCTGTACAGATGGAATATGAGCTAGTGAAAAAATGAAACAATGCCATTTGCAGCACCATAGATGAGTCTAGAAGTAATCACGCAACTTGGAGTAAGTGAGAAGGCAAAAGACACATATCCTATCATATCACATATAGGTGTTACCTAGAAAATGATACAAACAAAGATATTTCCACAGAGAAACACTATCATAGATTCATTAAAAAAACTTATGCTTCACCAACTGGAAAGGTGTGAGGATTGGATACATTACCATATTGAGGTTAACAGAGAGATACAAACACATGTGAAATATAGAATCACCAAAGACCTACGCAATACCAAGAGAAGACTAGTCAACATTGTGTCATAAGCTACGTGGGAAAAGGATCCGAAGAAGAATAGATATATGTATATGTGTGAAAGAACCACATCTTGCACACCTAGAGCAAACAAAACATTGTAATCAAGTTTGCTGTGATAAAAAATAAAAATTAAGTGAAAAATACGAACAAGAAGTAATGAGACATAAACTTAAAGGGCTTCTTCCTCGCACATTCCATTCTAATTTAAAACCTAGAACACCACTTCCAGTAAGGCTCTGTTGCCCTAGTAACCAGATTTGGTAAAGGAGAAATGCTGCCGCCTTCTGGCCGATTCCCGCAAGAGCAGCTTTTAACCCACAGCTAATGGTCACTTACCATTCACAAGGACTCAGGGCTGTAAAGGACACCTGCCTTCAAAATTGTGCTGAGGTAGGGAATGGATAAAAAAAAATTCAAAACAGGCAAAATTTTCAAGAAGATAGTATGAAGAGGTAAGTTTTCCTCACTGTCTGTTCAAAAGAAGGAAAATGGATAAAAGCTCCACCTCAGGAAGTATTAGACTCATGCAATCTAATCTACAAAAAGTTTTCAACTCAAACCAGTCGACTGACCATTGGCAAAAAGTCTACAAACAATAAATGCTGAAGAGGTTTTAGAGAAATGTGTACCCTCTAGCTGCTGGTGAGATGTAAAGGGGTTAACCGCCAATAATGAGAACAGAAAGGAGCTGCGTTTAAAAGGAAAAATTGAGGTACCATTCAATCCAGCAGGCGCACCAATGGGCCTCTCACCTGAGAAGACCAGAATGAAGAAGACCCGGGCTGCAAAAGCTGCACTGCAGCCTTATTCACAATAGACAAGACACTGAAGCAACCAAAATGTCCATCAACAGATGAAAGGATAAAGAAGAAGTGGTCCATGTACACAATGAATACTAGCCATGGAAAACAATGAAACACTGCTCTTTGAGGCACCATAGATGATCTTGGAGATAATCACAGAACACGAGGTAAGTCGGAAAGCAAAAGTCCTATATCCTATGATATCACTTATAGGCGTTATCTAATAACTGACACAAATGAACATATTTCCACAGAGAAAGTCAATCACAGACTTATTAAAAAAAAACTATGCTTATCTAAAAGGAAAGGTGGGGGGAATGGGTAAATGAAGATTAGCGTTACCATACGTGTACAAATACATATTATATACATATATCAAAAAGACCGACCATATAGCAAGGAAGGATTACGGAACACTCTGTAATAATTTACACGGGAAGAGGACCTCTACATAAATAGGTATATAGGATATGTAGATGAACCAGAGTGTGTACACCTTGGACAAGCAACATTCTAACGATTACCCCAATTGAAAAAATTAAGACAACGAACTAGGAGTAAGGAGACATAAACTTATGGGGGGTTTTCCTGGCACATTCCATCCAAATTTAAAACCTAGGCAAACAACTTCCAGCATGGCTCTGCTGCCCTAGTACCCAGATTTGGGAATGGAGAAATGCTGCATCCTTGTGGCCGTTTCCCACAACAGCAGCTTTAAACCCACTGCAAAAGGTCACTAAATATTCACCAATTGCAGGTCTGTAAATGACACCGGCCCTCCAAAAAATACTGAGGTCGAAAATCGACCCAAAAATTCTAGAGTGCCACCTTCCAAAGAGAAAATTTGAAGAGGTATATTATACTCACACATTTTTTCTTTTAACAGAAAAGGAAAAGGCGTGGAAAAATGATGAATTGTAGGAATTTTTACAGACATGTAAACCCAAATTACAAAAACCTATCAGCTCACACCAGTCAGAATGGCCATCAACAAAAATGCTGCAAACAATAACTGCTGACGTGATTGTGGAGAAATGCGTACCCTCGATTCTAAGGGGGACGTGGTAAGAGCACTAATGAAAGCACAATTGAGGTGCCTTGAAAAGGTCAACGTTGAGCTACCATACCAGTCAATCAATCAAACCCACTGCTGGGTCTATCACCTGAGAAAATGAAAATCAAAAATCACAGGCTGGCAATCCTGCACTCCAGCAATATTTACCATAGGCAACACTTGGAAGCAACGAAAATGTCCATCAACAGAGGAACGCACCAAGAAGAAGTGGTCCATGTACACACTGGAATATTAGCCATGGAAAACGTGGAAGCACTGCTCTTTGAGGCACCACAGATGAGCCTGGAGATAATCACAAAACGTGAAGTAGGTCGGAAAGCAAAAGACCTATAGCCTATATTATCACTTATGGCATTATCTAATAACTGACACAGATGAACATATTTCCAAAGAGAAAGACACTCACAGGCTTAGAAAACAAACTATGCTATCGAAAAGGAAAGGAGGGGGGAAATTGAGAAATGAAGATTAGTGTCACTATACATATACAAATACATATTATATACATGTATCAAAAAGACCGAACATATAGCAAGGGAGGTCGACGGAACACTGTAATATTTTACATGGGAAGAGGATCTGTACATTAATAGACATACATAATGTACAAATGAACCAGATTGTGTACACCTAGGACAAACAATATTCTAAACTTTACCCAGATTTTAAAAAAATGTAAAAACCAAGAAGAAGTAATGAGACATAAACTTATGGGGATTTCTCCTGGCAAATTGCATCCTAATTTACAACCTAGGACAATGACTTCCAGAAAGGCTCTGCTGCCCTAGTACCCAGATTGGGGAATGGAGAAATGCTACCTCCTTGTGGTCGTTTCCCACAACAGCAGCTTTGAACGCACTGCAAAAGGTCACTAAATTTTCACCAACTTGCAGTTCTGTAAATGACACCTGCCCTCCAGAAAATTTCTGGGGTCAAAAATCGACCAAAAATTTCAGAAGAGTGCGACCTTCGAAGAAGACAATTTCAAGAGCTATATTGTACTCACGGTTTTTTTCTTTTAGGAAAAAGGCATAGGAATATGATGAATTTTAAAAATTTTAATGACATGCATAGCCATATTACAAAAACCTATCAGCTCACAGCAGTCAGAATGGCCATTAGGAAAAATGCTGCAAAAAATAAATGGTGAAGGGAGTGTGGAGAAATGCGTACCCTCGGTTGTAAGTGGGGGCATGTAAAGAGCCACTAAAGAAAACACAATGTAGGTGCTTTGAAAAGGGAAACATTGAGCTACCAGCCAATCAATCACAACCACTGCTTGGCCTATCACCTGAGAAAATGAGAATCAAAAAGTCACAGGCTGGCAAACCTGTACGCCAGCAAGATTAACCATAGCCAGCACTTGGAAGCAATGAAAATGTCCATCAACCGAGGAATGCACCAAGAAGAAGTGGTCCACGTACACAATGGAATATTACTCTAATAATAAATATAAATTAAATTTAAAAACAAACAAAAGCAAGGAGACATCAACATTTGTGGGTTTACCCGGGCACGTTGCACTCTAATTTATAACCGAAGAACACCACTGGCCGGTAGGTCTGTTTCCCTAGTACCAGCAAGGGGAACGTAGAAAGGCTGCCGCTCTCTGGCCGTTACCTGCAAAAGCAGGTTTAAAGCCTGAGCTAATGGTCACTTCATATGAACAAGTACTGCAGGGCTGTAAATGAAACCTGCCCTCAAAATGTCTTGAGGGAGAAAATGGCCAAAATATTTCCAATGGTGACACATACTTTAAGAAAACACTTTGAAGAAATAAGCTCTAATCACAGCTGGAAAAATAAAAAGGACATGTCTTAAAGCTCAATTTCAACGCATTATGAGACACATGCAAATGCAACCACAAAGAGGTATCAGCTCACACCACTCAGAATAACCATCAGCAAAAACTACAAAGAATCAATGCTGAAGGTGCTGGGAAGAAATACATACCCTCCACTTTAAGTGGGACCTAACCTGGAAAGAGCCACTAAGGAGAACAGAATAGAGGTGCCTTTAAAAGGTAAACATTGAGCTACCATATGATCCAGCAGACCTATTCCTGGACCTATAAACTAAGAAGACAGAATTGGAAGGACACAGGCACGCAAATCTGCATTGCCTAGTATTACAATAGCCAAGATATGGAAGTAACCAAAAAGTCCACAGACAGATGGGTGGACAAAGAAGAACTGCTACCTGTACAGATGGAATATGAGCTAGTGAAAAAATGAAACAATGCCATTTGCAGCACCATAGATGAGTCTAGAAGTAATCACGCAACTTGGAGTAAGTGAGAAGGCAAAAGACACATATCCTATCATATCACATATAGGTGTTACCTAGAAAATGATACAAACAAAGATATTTCCACAGAGAAACACTATCATAGATACATTAAAAAAACTTATGCTTCACCAACTGGAAAGGTGTGAGGATTGGATACATTACCATATTGAGGTTAACAGAGAGATACAAACACATGTGAAATATAGAATCACCAAAGACCTACGCAATACCAAGAGAAGACTAGTCAACATTGTGTCATAAGCTACGTGGGAAAAGGATCCGAAGAAGAATAGATATATGTATATGTGTGAAAGAACCACATCTTGCACACCTAGAGCAAACAAAACATTGTAATCAAGTTTGCTGTGATAAAAAATAAAAATTAAGTGAAAAATACGAACAAGAAGTAATGAGACATAAACTTAAAGGGCTTCTTCCTCGCACATTCCATTCTAATTTAAAACCTAGAACACCACTTCCAGTAAGGCTCTGTTGCCCTAGTAACCAGATTTGGTAAAGGAGAAATGCTGCCGCCTTCTGGCCGATTCCCGCAAGAGCAGCTTTTAACCCACAGCTAATGGTCACTTACCATTCACAAGGACTCAGGGCTGTAAAGGAAAAAAATTCAAAGCAGGCAAAATTTTCAAGAAGATAGTATGAAGAGGTAAGTTTTCCTCACTGTCTTTTTAAAAAAAGGAAAATGGATAAAAGCTCCACCTCAGGAAGTATTAGACTCTTGCAATCTAATCTACAAAATGTTTTCAACTCAAACCAGTCGAATGACCATTGGCAAAAAGTGTACAAACAATAAATGCTGAAGAGGTTTTAGAGAAATGTGTACCCTCTAGCTGCTGGTGAGATGTAAAGGGGTTCACCGCCAATAATGAGAACAGAAAGGAGCTGCGTTTAAAAGGAAATATTGAGGTACCATTCAATCCAGCAGGCACACCAATGGGCCTCTCACCTGAGAAGACCAGAATGAAGAAGACCCGGGCTGCAAAAGCTGCACTGCAGCCTTATTCACAATAGACAAGACAGTGAAGCAACCAAAATGTCCATCAACAGATGAAAGGATAAAGAAGAAGTGGTCCATGTACACAATGCATACTAGCCATGGAAAACAATGAAACACTGCTCTTTGAGGCAACATAGATGATCTTGGAGATAATCACAGAACACGAGGTAAGTCGGAAAGCAAAAGTCCTATATCCTATGATATCACTTATAGGCGTTATCTAATAACTGACACAAATGAACATATTTCCACAAAGAAAGTCAATCACAGACTTATTAAAAAAAACTATGCTTATCTAAAAGGAAAGGTGGGGGAATGGGTAAATGAAGATTAGCATTACCATATGTATACAAATACATATTATATACATATATCAAAGGGACCGACCATATAGCAAGGAAGGATTACGGAACACTCTGTAATAATTTACACGGGAAGAGGATCTCTACATAAATAGGTATATAGAATATGTAGATGAACCAGAGTGTGTACACCTTGGACAAGCAACATTCTCACCATTACCCCAATTGAAAAAATTAAAACAACGAACTAGGAGTAAGGAGACATAAACTTATGGGGGGTTTTCCTGGCACATTCCATCCAAATTTAAAACCTAGGCAAACAACTTCCAGAATGGCTCTGCTGCCCTAGTACCCAGATTTGGGAATGGAGAAATGCTGCATCCTTGTGGCCATTTCCCACAACAGCAGCTTTAAACCCACTGCAAAAGGTCACTAAATATTCACCAATTGCAGGTCTGTAAATGACACCGGCCCTCCAAAAAATACTGAGGTCGAAAATCGACCCAAAAATTCTAGAGTGCCACCTTCCAAAGAGAAAATTTGAAGAGGTATATTATACTCACACATTTTTTTCTTTTTTCTTTTAACAGAAAAGGAAAAGGCGTGGAAAAATGATGAATTGTAGGAATTTTTACAGACATGTAAACCCAAATTACCAAAACCTATCAGCTCACACCAGTCAGAATGGCCATCAACAAAAATGCTGCAAACAATAAATGCTGACGTGATTGTGGACAAATGCGTACCCTCGATTCTAAGGGGGACGTGGTAAGCGCCACTAATGAAAGCACAATTGAGGTGCCTTGAAAAGGTCAACGTTGAGCTACCATACCAGTCAATCAAACAAACCCACTGCTGGGTCTATCACCTGAGAAAATGAAAATCAAAAATCACAGGCTGGCAATCCTGCACTCCAGCAATATTTACCATAGGCAACACGTGGAAGCAACGAAAATGTCCATCAACAGAGGAACGCACCAAGAAGAAGTGGTCCATGTACACACTGGAATATTAGCCATGGAAAACATGGAAGCACTGCTCTTTGAGGCACCATAGATGAGCCTGGAGATAATCACAAAACATGAAGTAGGTCGGAAAGCAAAAGACCTATAGCCTATATTATCACTTATGGCATTATCTAATAACTGACACAGATGAACATATTTCCAAAGAGAAAGACACTCACAGGCTTAGAAAACAAACTATGCTATCGAAAAGGAAAGGAGGGGGGAAATTGAGAAATGAAGATTAGTGTCACTATACATATACAAATACATATTATATACATGTATCAAAAAGACCGAACATATAGCAAGGGAGGTCGACGGAACACTGTAATATTTTACATGGGAAGAGGATCTGTACATTAATAGACATACATAATGTACAAATGAACCAGATTGTGTACACCTAGGACAAACAATATTCTAAACTTTACCCAGATTTAAAAGAAATGTAAAAACCAAGAAGAAGTAATGAGACATAAACTTATGGGGATTTCTCCTGGCAAATTCCATCCTAATTTACAACCTAGGACAATGACTTCCAGAAAGGCTCTGCTGCCCTAGTACCCAGATTGGGGAATGGAGAAATGCTACCTCCTTGTGGCCGTTTCCCACAACAGCAGCTTTGAACGCACTGCAAAAGGTCACTAAATTTTCACCAACTTGCAGTTCTGTAAATGACACCTGCCCTCCAGAAAATTTCTGGGGTCAAAAATCGACCAAAAATTTCAGAAGAGGGCAACCTTCGAAGAAGACAATTTCAAGAGCTATATTGTACTCACGTTTTTTTCTTTTAAGAAAAAGGCATAGGAATATGATGAATTTTAAAAATTTTAATGACATGCATACCCATATTACAAAAACCTATCAGCTCACAGCAGTCAGAATGGCCATTAGGAAAAATGCTGCAAAAAATAAATGGTGAAGGGAGTGTGGAGAAATGCGTACCCTCGGTTGTAAGGGGGGGCATGTAAAGAGCCACTAAAGAAAACACAATGTAGGTGCTTTGAAAAGGGAAACATTGAGCTACCGGTCAATCAATCACAACCACTGCTTGGCCTATCATCTGAGAAAATGAGAATCAAAAAGTCACAGGCTGGCAAACCTGTACGCCAGCAAGATAAACCATAGCCAGCACTTGGAAGCAATGAAAATGTCCATCAACCGAGGAATGCACCAAGAAGTGGTCCACGTACACAATGGAATATTACTCTAATAATAAATATAAATTAAATTTAAAAACAAACAAAAGCAAGGAGACATCAACATTTGTGGGTTTACCCGGGCACGTTGCACTCTAATTTATAACCGAAGAACACCACTGGCCGGTAGGTCTGTTTCCCTAGTACCAGCAAGGGGAACGTAGAAAGGCTGCCGCTCTCTGGCCGTTACGTGCAAAAGCAGGTTTAAAGCCTGAGCTAATGGTCACTTCATATGAACAAGTACTGCAGGGCTGTAAATGAAACCTGCCCTCAAAATGTCTTGAGGGAGAAAATGGCCAAAATATTTCAAATGGTGACACATACTTTAAGAAAACACTTTGAAGAAATAAGCTCTAATCACAGCTGGAAAAATAAAAAGGACATGTCTTAAAGCTCAATTTCAACGCATTATGAGACACATGCAAATGCAACCACAAAGAGGTATCAGCTCACACCACTCAGAATAACCATCAGCAAAAACTACAAAGAATCAATGCTGAAGGTGCTGGGAAGAAATACATACCCTCCACTTTAAGTGGGACCTAACCTGGAAAGAGCCACTAAGGAGAACAGAATAGAGGTGCCTTTAAGAGGTAAACATTGAGCTACCATATGATCCAGCAGACCTATTCCTGGACCTATAAACTAAGAAGACAGAATTGGAAGGACACAGGCACGCAAATCTGCATTGCCTAGTATTACAATAGCCAAGATATGGAAGTAACCAAAAAGTCCACAGACAGATGGGTGGACAAAGAAGAACTGCTACCTGTACAGATGGAATATGAGCTAGTGAAAAAATGAAACAATGCCATTTGCAGCACCATAGATGAGTCTAGAAGTAATCACGCAACTTGGAGTAAGTGAGAAGGCAAAAGACACATATCCTATCATATCACATATAGGTGTTACCTAGAAAATGATACAAACAAAGATATTTCCACAGAGAAACACTATCATAGATTCATTAAAAAAACTTATGCTTCACCAACTGGAAAGGTGTGAGGATTGGATACATTACCATATTGAGGTTAACAGAGAGATACAAACACATGTGAAATATAGAATCACCAAAGACCTACGCAATACCAAGAGAAGACTACTCAACATTGTGTCATAAGCTACGTGGGAAAAGGATCCGAAGAAGAATAGATATATGTATATGTGTGAAAGAACCACATCTTGCACACCTAGAACAAACAAAACATTGTAATCAAGTTTGCTGTGATAAAAAATAAAAATTAAGTTAAAAATACGAACAAGAAGTAATGAGACATAAACTTAAAGGGCTTTTTCCTCGCACATTCCATTCTAATTTAAAACCTAAAACACCACTTCCAGTAAGGCTCTGTTGCCCTAGTAACCAGATTTGGTAAAGGAGAATTGCTGCCGCCTTGTGGCCGATTCCCGCAACAGCAGCTTTTAACCCACAACTAATGGTCACTTACCATTCACAAGGACTCAGGGCTGTAAAGGACACCTGCCCTCAAAATTGTGCTGAAGTAGGGAATGGAGAAAAAAATTCAAAACAGACAAAATTTTCAAGAAGATAGTATGAAGAGGTAAGTTTTCCTCACTGTCTTTTTTAAAAAAAGAAAATGGATAAAAGCTCCACCTCAGGAAGTATTAGACTCTTGCAATCTATTCTACAAAATGTTTTCAACTCAAACCAGTCGAATGACCATTGGCAAAATGTGTACAAACAATAAATGCTGAAGAGGTTTTAGAGAAATGTGTACCCTCTAGCTGCTGGTGAGATGTAAAGGGGTTAACCGCCAATAATGAGAACAGAAAGGAGCTGCGTTTAAAAGGAAATATTGAGGTACCATTCAATCCAGCAGGCACACCAATGGGCCTCTCACCTGAGAAGACCAGAATGAAGAAGACCCGGGCTGCAAAAGCTGCACTGCAGCCTTATTCACAATAGACAAGACAGTGAAGCTACCAAAATGTCCATCAACAGATGAAAGGATAAAGAAGAAGTGGTCCATGTACACAATGAATACTAGCTATGGAAAACAATGAACCACTGCTCTTTGAGGCACCATAGATGATCTTGGAGATAATCACAGAACACGAGGTAAGTCGGAAAGCAAAAGTCCTATATCCTATGATATCACTTATAGGCGTTATCTAATAACTGACACAAATGAACTTATTTCCACAGAGAAAGTCAATCACAGACTTATTAATAAAACTATGCTTATCTAAAAGGAAAGGTGGGGGAATGGGTAAATGAAGATTAGCATTACCATATGTATACAAATACATATTATATACATATATCAAAGAGACCGACCATATAGCAAGGAAGGATTACGGAACACTCTGTAATAATTTACACGGGAAGAGGATCTCTACATAAATAGGTATATAGAATATGTAGATGAACCAGAGTGTGTACACCTTGGACAAGCAACATTCTCACCATTACCCCAATTGAAAAAATTAAAACAACGAACTAGGAGTAAGGAGACATAAACTTATGGGGGGTTTTCCTGGCACATTCCATCCAAATTTAAAACCTAGGCAAACAACTTCCAGAATGGCTCTGCTGCCCTAGTACCCAGATTTGGGAATGGAGAAATGCTGCATCCTTGTGGCCGTTTCCCACAACAGCAGCTTTAAACCCACTGCAAAAGGTCACTAAATATTCACCAATTGCAGGTCTGTAAATGACACCGGCCCTCCAAAAAATACTGAGGTCGAAAATCGACCCAAAAATTCTAGAGTGCCACCTTCCAAAGAGAAAATTTGAAGAGGTATATTATACTCACACATTTTTTCTTTTTTCTTTTAACAGAAAAGGAAAAGTCGTGGAAAAATGATGAATTGTAGGATTTTTTACAGACATGTAAACCCAAATTACAAAAACCTATCAGCTCACACCAGTCAGAATGGCCATCAACAAAAATGCTGCAAACAATAAATGCTGACGTGATTGTGGACAAATGCGTACCCTCGATTCTAAGGGGGACGTGGTAAGAGCCACTAATGAAAGCACAATTGAGGTGCCTTGAAAAGGTCAACGTTGAGCTACCATACCAGTCAATCAATCAAACCCACTGCTGGGTCTATCACCTGAGAAAATGAAAATCAAAAATCACAGGCTGGCAATCCTGCACTCCAGCAATATTTACCATAGGCAACACTTGGAAGCAACGAAAATGTCCATCAACAGAGGAACGCACCAAGAAGAAGTGGTCCATGTACACACTGGAATATTAGCCATGGAAAACATGGAAGCACTGCTCTTTGAGGCACCATAGATGAGCCTGGAGATAATCACAAAACATGAAGTAGGTCGTAAAGCAAAAAACATATAGCCTATATTATCACTTATGGCATTATCTAATAACTGACACAGATGAACATATTTCCAAAGAGAAAGACACTCACAGGCTTAGAAAACAAACTATGCTATCGAAAAGGAAAGGAGGGGGGAAATTGAGAAATGAAGATTAGTGTCACTATACATATACAAATACATATTATATACATGTATCAAAAAGACCGAACATATAGCAAGGGAGGTCGACGGAACACTGTAATATTTTACATGGGAAGAGGATCTGTACATTAATAGACATACATAATGTACAAATGAACCAGATTGTGTACACCTAGGAGAAACAATATTCTAAACTTTACCCAGATTTAAAAAAAAATGTAAAAACCAAGAAGAAGTAATGAGACATAAACTTATGGGGATTTCTCCTGGCAAATTCCATCCTAATTTACAACCTAGGACAATGACTTCCAGAAAGGCTCTGCTGCCCTAGTACCCAGATTGGGGAATGGAGAAATGCTACCTCCTTGTGGCCGTTTCCCACAACAGCAGCTTTGAACGCACTGCAAAAGTCACTAAATTTTCACCAACTTGCAGTTCTGTAAATGACACCTGCCCTCCAGAAAATTTCTGGGGTCAAAAATCGACCAAAAATTTCAGAAGAGGGCAACCTTCGAAGAAGACAATTTCAAGAGCTATATTGTACTCACGGTTTTTTCTTTTAAGAAAAAGGCATAGGAATATGATGAATTTTAAAAATTTTAATGACATGCATAGCCATATTACAAAAACCTATCAGCTCACAGCAGTCAGAATGGCCATTAGGAAAAATGCTGCAAAAAATAAATGGTGAAGGGAGTGTGGAGAAATGCGTACCCTCGGTTGTAAGGGGGGGCATGTAAAGAGCCACTAAAGAAAACACAATGTAGGTGCTTTGAAAAGGGAAACATTGAGCTACCGGCCAATCAATCACAACCACTGCTTGGCCTATCACCTGAGAAAATGAGAATCAAAAAGTCACAGGCTGGCAAACCTGTACGCCAGCAAGATTAACCATAGCCAGCACTTGGAAGCAATGAAAATGTCCATCAACCGAGGAATGCACCAAGAAGTGGTCCACGTACACAATGGAATATTACTCTAATAATAAATATAAATTAAATTTAAAAACAAACAAAAGCAAGGAGACATCAACATTTGTGGGTTTACCCGGGCACGTTGCACTCTAATTTATAACCGAAGAACACCACTGGCCGGTAGGTCTGTTTCCCTAGTACCAGCAAGGGGAACGTAGAAAGGCTGCCGCTCTCTGGCCGTTACGTGCAAAAGCAGGTTTAAAGCCTGAGCTAATGGTCACTTCATATGAACAAGTACTGCAGGGCTGTAAATGAAACCTGCCCTCAAAATGTCTTGAGGGAGAAAATGGCCAAAATATTTCAAATGGTGACACATACTTTAAGAAAACACTTTGAAGAAATAAGCTCTAATCACAGCTGGAAAAATAAAAAGGACATGTCTTAAAGCTCAATTTCAACGCATTATGAGACACATGCAAATGCAACCACAAAGAGGTATCAGCTCACACCACTCAGAATAACCATCAGCAAAAACTACAAAGAATCAATGCTGAAGGTGCTGGGAAGAAATACATACCCTCCACTTTAAGTGGGACCTAACCTGGAAAGAGCCACTAAGGAGAACAGAATAGAGGTGCCTTTAAGAGGTAAACATTGAGCTACCATATGATCCAGCAGACCTATTCCTGGACCTATAAACTAAGAAGACAGAATTGGAAGGACACAGGCACGCAAATCTGCATTGCCTAGTATTACAATAGCCAAGATATGGAAGTAACCAAAAAGTCCACAGACAGATGGGTGGACAAAGAAGAACTGCTACCTGTACAGATGGAATATGAGCTAGTGAAAAAATGAAACAATGCCATTTGCAGCACCATAGATGAGTCTAGAAGTAATCACGCAACTTGGAGTAAGTGAGAAGGCAAAAGACACATATCCTATCATATCACATATAGGTGTTACCTAGAAAATGATACAAACAAAGATATTTCCACAGAGAAACACTATCATAGATTCATTAAAAAAACTTATGCTTCACCAACTGGAAAGGTGTGAGGATTGGATACATTACCATATTGAGGTTAACAGAGAGATACAAACACATGTGAAATATAGAATCACCAAAGACCTACGCAATACCAAGAGAAGACTACTCAACATTGTGTCATAAGCTACGTGGGAAAAGGATCCGAAGAAGAATAGATATATGTATATGTGTGAAAGAACCACATCTTGCACACCTAGAACAAACAAAACATTGTAATCAAGTTTGCTGTGATAAAAAATAAAAATTAAGTTAAAAATACGAACAAGAAGTAATGAGACATAAACTTAAAGGGCTTTTTCCTCGCACATTCCATTCTAATTTAAAACCTAAAACACCACTTCCAGTAAGGCTCTGTTGCCCTAGTAACCAGATTTGGTAAAGGAGAATTGCTGCCGCCTTGTGGCCGATTCCCGCAACAGCAGCTTTTAACCCACAACTAATGGTCACTTACCATTCACAAGGACTCAGGGCTGTAAAGGACACCTGCCCTCAAAATTGTGCTGAAGTAGGGAATGGAGAAAAAAATTCAAAACAGACAAAATTTTCAAGAAGATAGTATGAAGAGGTAAGTTTTCCTCACTGTCTTTTTTAAAAAAAGAAAATGGATAAAAGCTCCACCTCAGGAAGTATTAGACTCTTGCAATCTATTCTACAAAATGTTTTCAACTCAAACCAGTCGAATGACCATTGGCAAAATGTGTACAAACAATAAATGCTGAAGAGGTTTTAGAGAAATGTGTACCCTCTAGCTGCTGGTGAGATGTAAAGGGGTTAACCGCCAATAATGAGAACAGAAAGGAGCTGCGTTTAAAAGGAAATATTGAGGTACCATTCAATCCAGCAGGCACACCAATGGGCCTCTCACCTGAGAAGACCAGAATGAAGAAGACCCGGGCTGCAAAAGCTGCACTGCAGCCTTATTCACAATAGACAAGACAGTGAAGCTACCAAAATGTCCATCAACAGATGAAAGGATAAAGAAGAAGTGGTCCATGTACACAATGAATACTAGCTATGGAAAACAATGAACCACTGCTCTTTGAGGCACCATAGATGATCTTGGAGATAATCACAGAACACGAGGTAAGTCGGAAAGCAAAAGTCCTATATCCTATGATATCACTTATAGGCGTTATCTAATAACTGACACAAATGAACTTATTTCCACAGAGAAAGTCAATCACAGACTTATTAATAAAACTATGCTTATCTAAAAGGAAAGGTGGGGGAATGGGTAAATGAAGATTAGCATTACCATATGTATACAAATACATATTATATACATATATCAAAGAGACCGACCATATAGCAAGGAAGGATTACGGAACACTCTGTAATAATTTACACGGGAAGAGGATCTCTACATAAATAGGTATATAGAATATGTAGATGAACCAGAGTGTGTACACCTTGGACAAGCAACATTCTCACCATTACCCCAATTGAAAAAATTAAAACAACGAACTAGGAGTAAGGAGACATAAACTTATGGGGGGTTTTCCTGGCACATTCCATCCAAATTTAAAACCTAGGCAAACAACTTCCAGCATGGCTCTGCTGCCCTAGTACCCAGATTTGGGAATGGAGAAATGCTGCATCCTTGTGGCCGTTTCCCACAACAGCAGCTTTAAACCCACTGCAAAAGGTCACTAAATATTCACCAATTGCAGGTCTGTAAATGACACCGGCCCTCCAAAAAATACTGAGGTCGAAAATCGACCCAAAAATTCTAGAGTGCCACCTTCCAAAGAGAAAATTTGAAGAGGTATATTATACTCACACATTTTTTCTTTTTTCTTTTAACAGAAAAGGAAAAGTCGTGGAAAAATGATGAATTGTAGGATTTTTTACAGACATGTAAACCCAAATTACAAAAACCTATCAGCTCACACCAGTCAGAATGGCCATCAACAAAAATGCTGCAAACAATAAATGCTGACGTGATTGTGGACAAATGCGTACCCTCGATTCTAAGGGGGACGTGGTAAGAGCCACTAATGAAAGCACAATTGAGGTGCCTTGAAAAGGTCAACGTTGAGCTACCATACCAGTCAATCAATCAAACCCACTGCTGGGTCTATCACCTGAGAAAATGAAAATCAAAAATCACAGGCTGGCAATCCTGCACTCCAGCAATATTTACCATAGGCAACACTTGGAAGCAACGAAAATGTCCATCAACAGAGGAACGCACCAAGAAAAAGTGGTCCATGTACACACTGGAATATTAGCCATGGAAAACATGGAAGCACTGCTCTTTGAGGCACCATAGATGAGCCTGGAGATAATCACAAAACATGAAGTAGGTCGTAAAGCAAAAAACATATAGCCTATATTATCACTTATGGCATTATCTAATAACTGACACAGATGAACATATTTCCAAAGAGAAAGACACTCACAGGCTTAGAAAACAAACTATGCTATCGAAAAGGAAAGGAGGGGGGAAATTGAGAAATGAAGATTAGTGTCACTATACATATACAAATACATATTATATACATGTATCAAAAAGACCGAACATATAGCAAGGGAGGTCGACGGAACACTGTAATATTTTACATGGGAAGAGGATCTGTACATTAATAGACATACATAATGTACAAATGAACCAGATTGTGTACACCTAGGACAAACAATATTCTAAACTTTACCCAGATTTAAAAAAAAATGTAAAAACCAAGAAGAAGTAATGAGACATAAACTTATGGGGATTTCTCCTGGCAAATTCCATCCTAATTTACAACCTAGGACAATGACTTCCAGAAAGGCTCTGCTGCCCTAGTACCCAGATAGGGGAATGGAGAAATGCTACCTCCTTGTGGCCGTTTCCCACAACAGCAGCTTTGAACGCACTGCAAAAGTCACTAAATTTTCACCAACTTGCAGTTCTGTAAATGACACCTGCCCTCCAGAAAATTTCTGGGGTCAAAAATCGACCAAAAATTTCAGAAGAGGGCAACCTTCGAAGAAGACAATTTCAAGAGCTATATTGTACTCACGGTTTTTTCTTTTAAGAAAAAGGCATAGGAATATGATGAATTTTAAAAATTTTAATGACATGCATAGCCATATTACAAAAACCTATCAGCTCACAGCAGTCAGAATGGCCATTAGGAAAAATGCTGCAAAAAATAAATGGTGAAGGGAGTGTGGAGAAATGCGTACCCTCGGTTGTAAGGGGGGGCATGTAAAGAGCCACTAAAGAAAACACAATGTAGGTGCTTTGAAAAGGGAAACATTGAGCTACCGGCCAATCAATCACAACCACTGCTTGGCCTATCACCTGAGAAAATGAGAATCAAAAAGTCACAGGCTGGCAAACCTGTACGCCAGCAAGATTAACCATAGCCAGCACTTGGAAGCAATGAAAATGTCCATCAACCGAGGAATGCACCAAGAAGTGGTCCACGTACACAATGGAATATTACTCTAATAATAAATATAAATTAAATTTAAAAACAAACAAAAGCAAGGAGACATCAACATTTGTGGGTTTACCCGGGCACGTTGCACTCTAATTTATAACCGAAGAACACCACTGGCCGGTAGGTCTGTTTCCCTAGTACCAGCAAGGGGAACGTAGAAAGGCTGCCGCTCTCTGGCCGTTACCTGCAAAAGCAGGTTTAAAGCCTGAGCTAATGGTCACTTCATATGAACAAGTACTGCAGGGCTGTAAATGAAACCTGCCCTCAAAATGTCTTGAGGGAGAAAATGGCCAAAATATTTCCAATGGTGACACATACTTTAAGAAAACACTTTGAAGAAATAAGCTCTAATCACAGCTGGAAAAATAAAAAGGACATGTCTTAAAGCTCAATTTCAACGCATTATGAGATACATGCAAATGCAACCACAAAGAGGTATCAGCTCACACCACTCAGAATAACCATCAGCAAAAACTACAAAGAATCAATGCTGAAGGTGCTGGGAAGAAATACATACCCTCCACTTTAAGTGGGACCTAACCTGGAAAGAGCCACTAAGGAGAACAGAATAGAGGTGCCTTTAAGAGGTAAACATTGAGCTACCATATGATCCAGCAGACCTATTCCTGGACCTATAAACTAAGAAGACAGAATTGGAAGGACACAGGCACGCAAATCTGCATTGCCTAGTATTACAATAGCCAAGATATGGAAGTAACCAAAAAGTCCACAGACAGATGGGTGGACAAAGAAGAACTGCTACCTGTACAGATGGAATATGAGCTAGTGAAAAAATGAAACAATGCCATTTGCAGCACCATAGATGAGTCTAGAAGTAATCACGCAACTTGGAGTAAGTGAGAAGGCAAAAGACACATATCCTATCATATCACATATAGGTGTTACCTAGAAAATGATACAAACAAAGATATTTCCACAGAGAAACACTATCATAGATTCATTAAAAAAACTTATGCTTCACCAACTGGAAAGGTGTGAGGATTGGATACATTACCATATTGAGGTTAACAGAGAGATACAAACACATGTGAAATATAGAATCACCAAAGACCTACGCAATACCAAGAGAAGACTACTCAACATTGTGTCATAAGCTACGTGGGAAAAGGATCCGAAGAAGAATAGATATATGTATATGTGTGAAAGAACCACATCTTGCACACCTAGAACAAACAAAACATTGTAATCAAGTTTGCTGTGATAAAAAATAAAAATTAAGTTAAAAATACGAACAAGAAGTAATGAGACATAAACTTAAAGGGCTTTTTCCTCGCACATTCCATTCTAATTTAAAACCTAAAACACCACTTCCAGTAAGGCTCTGTTGCCCTAGTAACCAGATTTGGTAAAGGAGAATTGCTGCCGCCTTGTGGCCGATTCCCGCAACAGCAGCTTTTAACCCACAACTAATGGTCACTTACCATTCACAAGGACTCAGGGCTGTAAAGGACACCTGCCCTCAAAATTGTGCTGAAGTAGGGAATGGAGAAAAAAATTCAAAACAGACAAAATTTTCAAGAAGATAGTATGAAGAGGTAAGTTTTCCTCACTGTCTTTTTTAAAAAAAGAAAATGGATAAAAGCTCCACCTCAGGAAGTATTAGACTCTTGCAATCTATTCTACAAAATGTTTTCAACTCAAACCAGTCGAATGACCATTGGCAAAATGTGTACAAACAATAAATGCTGAAGAGGTTTTAGAGAAATGTGTACCCTCTAGCTGCTGGTGAGATGTAAAGGGGTTAACCGCCAATAATGAGAACAGAAAGGAGCTGCGTTTAAAAGGAAATATTGAGGTACCATTCAATCCAGCAGGCACACCAATGGGCCTCTCACCTGAGAAGACCAGAATGAAGAAGACCCGGGCTGCAAAAGCTGCACTGCAGCCTTATTCACAATAGACAAGACAGTGAAGCTACCAAAATGTCCATCAACAGATGAAAGGATAAAGAAGAAGTGGTCCATGTACACAATGAATACTAGCTATGGAAAACAATGAACCACTGCTCTTTGAGGCACCATAGATGATCTTGGAGATAATCACAGAACACGAGGTAAGTCGGAAAGCAAAAGTCCTATATCCTATGATATCACTTATAGGCGTTATCTAATAACTGACACAAATGAACTTATTTCCACAGAGAAAGTCAATCACAGACTTATTAATAAAACTATGCTTATCTAAAAGGAAAGGTGGGGGAATGGGTAAATGAAGATTAGCATTACCATATGTATACAAATACATATTATATACATATATCAAAGAGACCGACCATATAGCAAGGAAGGATTACGGAACACTCTGTAATAATTTACACGGGAAGAGGATCTCTACATAAATAGGTATATAGAATATGTAGATGAACCAGAGTGTGTACACCTTGGACAAGCAACATTCTCACCATTACCCCAATTGAAAAAATTAAAACAACGAACTAGGAGTAAGGAGACATAAACTTATGGGGGGTTTTCCTGGCACATTCCATCCAAATTTAAAACCTAGGCAAACAACTTCCAGAATGGCTCTGCTGCCCTAGTACCCAGATTTGGGAATGGAGAAATGCTGCATCCTTGTGGCCGTTTCCCACAACAGCAGCTTTAAACCCACTGCAAAAGGTCACTAAATATTCACCAATTGCAGGTCTGTAAATGACACCGGCCCTCCAAAAAATACTGAGGTCGAAAATCGACCCAAAAATTCTAGAGTGCCACCTTCCAAAGAGAAAATTTGAAGAGGTATATTATACTCACACATTTTTTCTTTTTTCTTTTAACAGAAAAGGAAAAGTCGTGGAAAAATGATGAATTGTAGGATTTTTTACAGACATGTAAACCCAAATTACAAAAACCTATCAGCTCACACCAGTCAGAATGGCCATCAACAAAAATGCTGCAAACAATAAATGCTGACGTGATTGTGGACAAATGCGTACCCTCGATTCTAAGGGGGACGTGGTAAGAGCCACTAATGAAAGCACAATTGAGGTGCCTTGAAAAGGTCAACGTTGAGCTACCATACCAGTCAATCAATCAAACCCACTGCTGGGTCTATCACCTGAGAAAATGAAAATCAAAAATCACAGGCTGGCAATCCTGCACTCCAGCAATATTTACCATAGGCAACACTTGGAAGCAACGAAAATGTCCATCAACAGAGGAACGCACCAAGAAGAAGTGGTCCATGTACACACTGGAATATTAGCCATGGAAAACATGGAAGCACTGCTCTTTGAGGCACCATAGATGAGCCTGGAGATAATCACAAAACATGAAGTAGGTCGTAAAGCAAAAAACATATAGCCTATATTATCACTTATGGCATTATCTAATAACTGACACAGATGAACATATTTCCAAAGAGAAAGACACTCACAGGCTTAGAAAACAAACTATGCTATCGAAAAGGAAAGGAGGGGGGAAATTGAGAAATGAAGATTAGTGTCACTATACATATACAAATACATATTATATACATGTATCAAAAAGACCGAACATATAGCAAGGGAGGTCGACGGAACACTGTAATATTTTACATGGGAAGAGGATCTGTACATTAATAGACATACATAATGTACAAATGAACCAGATTGTGTACACCTAGGACAAACAATATTCTAAACTTTACCCAGATTTAAAAAAAAATGTAAAAACCAAGAAGAAGTAATGAGACATAAACTTATGGGGATTTCTCCTGGCAAATTCCATCCTAATTTACAACCTAGGACAATGACTTCCAGAAAGGCTCTGCTGCCCTAGTACCCAGATTGGGGAATGGAGAAATGCTACCTCCTTGTGGCCGTTTCCCACAACAGCAGCTTTGAACGCACTGCAAAAGGTCACTAAATTTTCACCAACTTGCAGTTCTGTAAATGACACCTGCCCTCCAGAAAATTTCTGGGGTCAAAAATCGACCAAAAATTTCAGAAGAGGGCAACCTTCGAAGAAGACAATTTCAAGAGCTATATTGTACTCACGGTTTTTTCTTTTAAGAAAAAGGCATAGGAATATGATGAATTTTAAAAATTTTAATGACATGCATAGCCATATTACAAAAACCTATCAGCTCACAGCAGTCAGAATGGCCATTAGGAAAAATGCTGCAAAAAATAAATGGTGAAGGGAGTGTGGAGAAATGCGTACCCTCGGTTGTAAGGGGGGGCATGTAAAGAGCCACTAAAGAAAACACAATGTAGGTGCTTTGAAAAGGGAAACATTGAGCTACCGGCCAATCAATCACAACCACTGCTTGGCCTATCACCTGAGAAAATGAGAATCAAAAAGTCACAGGCTGGCAAACCTGTACGCCAGCAAGATTAACCATAGCCAGCACTTGGAAGCAATGAAAATGTCCATCAACCGAGGAATGCACCAAGAAGAAGTGGTCCACGTACACAATGGAATATTACTCTAATAATAAATATAAATTAAATTTAAAAACAAACAAAAGCAAGGAGACATCAACATTTGTGGGTTTACCCGGGCACGTTGCACTCTAATTTATAACCGAAGAACACCACTGGCCGGTAGGTCTGTTTCCCTAGTACCAGCAAGGGGAACGTAGAAAGGCTGCCGCTCTCTGGCCGTTACCTGCAAAAGCAGGTTTAAAGCCTGAGCTAATGGTCACTTCATATGAACAAGTACTGCAGGGCTGTAAATGAAACCTGCCCTCAAAATGTCTTGAGGGAGAAAATGGCCAAAATATTTCCAATGGTGACACATACTTTAAGAAAACACTTTGAAGAAATAAGCTCTAATCACAGCTGGAAAAATAAAAAGGACATGTCTTAAAGCTCAATTTCAACGCATTATGAGACACATGCAAATGCAACCACAAAGAGGTATCAGCTCACACCACTCAGAATAACCATCAGCAAAAACTACAAAGAATCAATGCTGAAGGTGCTGGGAAGAAATACATACCCTCCACTTTAAGTGGGACCTAACCTGGAAAGAGCCACTAAGGAGAACAGAATAGAGGTGCCTTTAAAAGGTAAACATTGAGCTACCATATGATCCAGCAGACCTATTCCTGGACCTATAAACTAAGAAGACAGAATTGGAAGGACACAGGCACGCAAATCTGCATTGCCTAGTATTACAATAGCCAAGATATGGAAGTAACCAAAAAGTCCACAGACAGATGGGTGGACAAAGAAGAACTGCTACCTGTACAGATGGAATATGAGCTAGTGAAAAAATGAAACAATGCCATTTGCAGCACCATAGATGAGTCTAGAAGTAATCACGCAACTTGGAGTAAGTGAGAAGGCAAAAGACACATATCCTATCATATCACATATAGGTGTTACCTAGAAAATGATACAAACAAAGATATTTCCACAGAGAAACACTATCATAGATTCATTAAAAAAACTTATGCTTCACCAACTGGAAAGGTGTGAGGATTGGATACATTACCATATTGAGGTTAACAGAGAGATACAAACACATGTGAAATATAGAATCACCAAAGACCTACGCAATACCAAGAGAAGACTAGTCAACATTGTGTCATAAGCTACGTGGGAAAAGGATCCGAAGAAGAATAGATATATGTATATGTGTGAAAGAACCACATCTTGCACACCTAGAACAAACAAAACATTGTAATCAAGTTTGCTGTGATAAAAAATAAAAATTAAGTTAAAAATACGAACAAGAAGTAATGAGACATAAACTTAAAGGGCTTTTTCCTCGCACATTCCATTCTAATTTAAAACCTAAAACACCACTTCCAGTAAGGCTCTGTTGCCCTAGTAACCAGATTTGGTAAAGGAGAAATGCTGCCGCCTTGTGGCCGATTCCCGCAATAGCAGCTTTTAACCCACAACTAATGGTCACTTACCATTCACAAGGACTCAGGGCTGTAAAGGACACCTGCCCTCAAAATTGTGCTGAAGTAGGGAATGGAGAAAAAAATTCAAAACAGACAAAATTTTCAAGAAGATAGTATGAAGAGGTAAGTTTTCCTCACTGTCTTTTTAAAAAAAGGAAAATGGATAAAAGCTCCACCTCAGGAAGTATTAGACTCTTGCAATCTAATCTACAAAATGTTTTCAACTCAAACCAGTCGAATGACCATTGGCAAAAAGTCTACAAACAATAAATGCTGAAGAGGTTTTAGAGAAATGTGTACCCTCTAGCTGCTGGTGAGATGTAAAGGGGTTAACCGCCAATAATGAGAACAGAAAGGAGCTGCGTTTAAAAGGAAAAATTGAGGTACCATTCAATCCAGCAGGCGCACCAATGGGCCTCTCACCTGAGAAGACCAGAATGAAGAAGACCCAGGCTGCAAAAGCTGCACTGCAGCCTTATTCACAATAGACAAGACAGTGAAGCAACCAAAATGTCCATCAACAGATGAAAGGATAAAGAAGAAGTGGTCCATGTACACAATGCATACTAGCCATGGAAAACAATGAACCACTGCTCTTTGAGGCACCATAGATGATCTTGGAGATAATCACAGAACACGAGGTAAGTCGGAAAGCAAAAGTCCTATATCCTATGATATCACTTATAGGCGTTATCTAATAACTGACACAAATGAACTTATTTCCACAGAGAAAGTCAATCACAGACTTATTAATAAAACTATGCTTATCTAAAAGGAAAGGTGGGGGAATGGGTAAATGAAGATTAGCATTACCATATGTATACAAATACATATTATATACATATATCAAAGAGACCGACCATATAGCAAGGAAGGATTACGGAACACTCTGTAATAATTTACACGGGAAGAGGATCTCTACATAAATAGGTATATAGAATATGTAGATGAACCAGAGTGTGTACACCTTGGACAAGCAACATTCTCACCATTACCCCAATTGAAAAAATTAAAACAACGAACTAGGAGTAAGGAGACATAAACTTATGGGGGGTTTTCCTGGCACATTCCATCCAAATTTAAAACCTAGGCAAACAACTTCCAGCATGGCTCTGCTGCCCTAGTACCCAGATTTGGGAATGGAGAAATGCTGCATCCTTGTGGCCGTTTCCCACAACAGCAGCTTTAAACCCACTGCAAAAGGTCACTAAATATTCACCAATTGCAGGTCTGTAAATGACACCGGCCCTCCAAAAAATACTGAGGTCGAAAATCGACCCAAAAATTCTAGAGTGCCACCTTCCAAAGAGAAAATTTGAAGAGGTATATTATACTCACACATTTTTTCTTTTAACAGAAAAGGAAAAGGCGTGGAAAAATGATGAATTGTAGGAATTTTTACAGACATGTAAACCCAAATTACAAAAACCTATCAGCTCACACCAGTCAGAATGGCCATCAACAAAAATGCTGCAAACAATAACTGCTGACGTGATTGTGGAGAAATGCGTACCCTCGATTCTAAGGGGGACGTGGTAAGAGCACTAATGAAAGCACAATTGAGGTGCCTTGAAAAGGTCAACGTTGAGCTACCATACCAGTCAATCAATCAAACCCACTGCTGGGTCTATCACCTGAGAAAATGAAAATCAAAAATCACAGGCTGGCAATCCTGCACTCCAGCAATATTTACCATAGGCAACACTTGGAAGCAACGAAAATGTCCATCAACAGAGGAACGCACCAAGAAGAAGTGGTCCATGTACACACTGGAATATTAGCCATGGAAAACGTGGAAGCACTGCTCTTTGAGGCACCACAGATGAGCCTGGAGATAATCACAAAACGTGAAGTAGGTCGGAAAGCAAAAGACCTATAGCCTATATTATCACTTATGGCATTATCTAATAACTGACACAGATGAACATATTTCCAAAGAGAAAGACACTCACAGGCTTAGAAAACAAACTATGCTATCGAAAAGGAAAGGAGGGGGGAAATTGAGAAATGAAGATTAGTGTCACTATACATATACAAATACATATTATATACATGTATCAAAAAGACCGAACATATAGCAAGGGAGGTCGACGGAACACTGTAATATTTTACATGGGAAGAGGATCTGTACATTAATAGACATACATAATGTACAAATGAACCAGATTGTGTACACCTAGGACAAACAATATTCTAAACTTTACCCAGATTTTAAAAAAATGTAAAAACCAAGAAGAAGTAATGAGACATAAACTTATGGGGATTTCTCCTGGCAAATTGCATCCTAATTTACAACCTAGGACAATGACTTCCAGAAAGGCTCTGCTGCCCTAGTACCCAGATTGGGGAATGGAGAAATGCTACCTCCTTGTGGTCGTTTCCCACAACAGCAGCTTTGAACGCACTGCAAAAGGTCACTAAATTTTCACCAACTTGCAGTTCTGTAAATGACACCTGCCCTCCAGAAAATTTCTGGGGTCAAAAATCGACCAAAAATTTCAGAAGAGTGCGACCTTCGAAGAAGACAATTTCAAGAGCTATATTGTACTCACGGTTTTTTTCTTTTAGGAAAAAGGCATAGGAATATGATGAATTTTAAAAATTTTAATGACATGCATAGCCATATTACAAAAACCTATCAGCTCACAGCAGTCAGAATGGCCATTAGGAAAAATGCTGCAAAAAATAAATGGTGAAGGGAGTGTGGAGAAATGCGTACCCTCGGTTGTAAGTGGGGGCATGTAAAGAGCCACTAAAGAAAACACAATGTAGGTGCTTTGAAAAGGGAAACATTGAGCTACCAGCCAATCAATCACAACCACTGCTTGGCCTATCACCTGAGAAAATGAGAATCAAAAAGTCACAGGCTGGCAAACCTGTACGCCAGCAAGATTAACCATAGCCAGCACTTGGAAGCAATGAAAATGTCCATCAACCGAGGAATGCACCAAGAAGAAGTGGTCCACGTACACAATGGAATATTACTCTAATAATAAATATAAATTAAATTTAAAAACAAACAAAAGCAAGGAGACATCAACATTTGTGGGTTTACCCGGGCACGTTGCACTCTAATTTATAACCGAAGAACACCACTGGCCGGTAGGTCTGTTTCCCTAGTACCAGCAAGGGGAACGTAGAAAGGCTGCCGCTCTCTGGCCGTTACCTGCAAAAGCAGGTTTAAAGCCTGAGCTAATGGTCACTTCATATGAACAAGTACTGCAGGGCTGTAAATGAAACCTGCCCTCAAAATGTCTTGAGGGAGAAAATGGCCAAAATATTTCCAATGGTGACACATACTTTAAGAAAACACTTTGAAGAAATAAGCTCTAATCACAGCTGGAAAAATAAAAAGGACATGTCTTAAAGCTCAATTTCAACGCATTATGAGACACATGCAAATGCAACCACAAAGAGGTATCAGCTCACACCACTCAGAATAACCATCAGCAAAAACTACAAAGAATCAATGCTGAAGGTGCTGGGAAGAAATACATACCCTCCACTTTAAGTGGGACCTAACCTGGAAAGAGCCACTAAGGAGAACAGAATAGAGGTGCCTTTAAAAGGTAAACATTGAGCTACCATATGATCCAGCAGACCTATTCCTGGACCTATAAACTAAGAAGACAGAATTGGAAGGACACAGGCACGCAAATCTGCATTGCCTAGTATTACAATAGCCAAGATATGGAAGTAACCAAAAAGTCCACAGACAGATGGGTGGACAAAGAAGAACTGCTACCTGTACAGATGGAATATGAGCTAGTGAAAAAATGAAACAATGCCATTTGCAGCACCATAGATGAGTCTAGAAGTAATCACGCAACTTGGAGTAAGTGAGAAGGCAAAAGACACATATCCTATCATATCACATATAGGTGTTACCTAGAAAATGATACAAACAAAGATATTTCCACAGAGAAACACTATCATAGATACATTAAAAAAACTTATGCTTCACCAACTGGAAAGGTGTGAGGATTGGATACATTACCATATTGAGGTTAACAGAGAGATACAAACACATGTGAAATATAGAATCACCAAAGACCTACGCAATACCAAGAGAAGACTAGTCAACATTGTGTCATAAGCTACGTGGGAAAAGGATCCGAAGAAGAATAGATATATGTATATGTGTGAAAGAACCACATCTTGCACACCTAGAGCAAACAAAACATTGTAATCAAGTTTGCTGTGATAAAAAATAAAAATTAAGTGAAAAATACGAACAAGAAGTAATGAGACATAAACTTAAAGGGCTTCTTCCTCGCACATTCCATTCTAATTTAAAACCTAGAACACCACTTCCAGTAAGGCTCTGTTGCCCTAGTAACCAGATTTGGTAAAGGAGAAATGCTGCCGCCTTCTGGCCGATTCCCGCAAGAGCAGCTTTTAACCCACAGCTAATGGTCACTTACCATTCACAAGGACTCAGGGCTGTAAAGGAAAAAAATTCAAAGCAGGCAAAATTTTCAAGAAGATAGTATGAAGAGGTAAGTTTTCCTCACTGTCTTTTTAAAAAAAGGAAAATGGATAAAAGCTCCACCTCAGGAAGTATTAGACTCTTGCAATCTAATCTACAAAATGTTTTCAACTCAAACCAGTCGAATGACCATTGGCAAAAAGTGTACAAACAATAAATGCTGAAGAGGTTTTAGAGAAATGTGTACCCTCTAGCTGCTGGTGAGATGTAAAGGGGTTCACCGCCAATAATGAGAACAGAAAGGAGCTGCGTTTAAAAGGAAATATTGAGGTACCATTCAATCCAGCAGGCACACCAATGGGCCTCTCACCTGAGAAGACCAGAATGAAGAAGACCCGGGCTGCAAAAGCTGCACTGCAGCCTTATTCACAATAGACAAGACAGTGAAGCAACCAAAATGTCCATCAACAGATGAAAGGATAAAGAAGAAGTGGTCCATGTACACAATGCATACTAGCCATGGAAAACAATGAAACACTGCTCTTTGAGGCAACATAGATGATCTTGGAGATAATCACAGAACACGAGGTAAGTCGGAAAGCAAAAGTCCTATATCCTATGATATCACTTATAGGCGTTATCTAATAACTGACACAAATGAACATATTTCCACAAAGAAAGTCAATCACAGACTTATTAAAAAAAACTATGCTTATCTAAAAGGAAAGGTGGGGGAATGGGTAAATGAAGATTAGCATTACCATATGTATACAAATACATATTATATACATATATCAAAGGGACCGACCATATAGCAAGGAAGGATTACGGAACACTCTGTAATAATTTACACGGGAAGAGGATCTCTACATAAATAGGTATATAGAATATGTAGATGAACCAGAGTGTGTACACCTTGGACAAGCAACATTCTCACCATTACCCCAATTGAAAAAATTAAAACAACGAACTAGGAGTAAGGAGACATAAACTTATGGGGGGTTTTCCTGGCACATTCCATCCAAATTTAAAACCTAGGCAAACAACTTCCAGAATGGCTCTGCTGCCCTAGTACCCAGATTTGGGAATGGAGAAATGCTGCATCCTTGTGGCCATTTCCCACAACAGCAGCTTTAAACCCACTGCAAAAGGTCACTAAATATTCACCAATTGCAGGTCTGTAAATGACACCGGCCCTCCAAAAAATACTGAGGTCGAAAATCGACCCAAAAATTCTAGAGTGCCACCTTCCAAAGAGAAAATTTGAAGAGGTATATTATACTCACACATTTTTTTCTTTTTTCTTTTAACAGAAAAGGAAAAGGCGTGGAAAAATGATGAATTGTAGGAATTTTTACAGACATGTAAACCCAAATTACCAAAACCTATCAGCTCACACCAGTCAGAATGGCCATCAACAAAAATGCTGCAAACAATAAATGCTGACGTGATTGTGGACAAATGCGTACCCTCGATTCTAAGGGGGACGTGGTAAGCGCCACTAATGAAAGCACAATTGAGGTGCCTTGAAAAGGTCAACGTTGAGCTACCATACCAGTCAATCAAACAAACCCACTGCTGGGTCTATCACCTGAGAAAATGAAAATCAAAAATCACAGGCTGGCAATCCTGCACTCCAGCAATATTTACCATAGGCAACACTTGGAAGCAACGAAAATGTCCATCAACAGAGGAACGCACCAAGAAGAAGTGGTCCATGTACACACTGGAATATTAGCCATGGAAAACATGGAAGCACTGCTCTTTGAGGCACCATAGATGAGCCTGGAGATAATCACAAAACATGAAGTAGGTCGGAAAGCAAAAGACCTATAGCCTATATTATCACTTATGGCATTATCTAATAACTGACACAGATGAACATATTTCCAAAGAGAAAGACACTCACAGGCTTAGAAAACAAACTATGCTATCGAAAAGGAAAGGAGGGGGGAAATTGAGAAATGAAGATTAGTGTCACTATACATATACAAATACATATTATATACATGTATCAAAAAGACCGAACATATAGCAAGGGAGGTCGACGGAACACTGTAATATTTTACATGGGAAGAGGATCTGTACATTAATAGACATACATAATGTACAAATGAACCAGATTGTGTACACCTAGGACAAACAATATTCTAAACTTTACCCAGATTTAAAAGAAATGTAAAAACCAAGAAGAAGTAATGAGACATAAACTTATGGGGATTTCTCCTGGCAAATTCCATCCTAATTTACAACCTAGGACAATGACTTCCAGAAAGGCTCTGCTGCCCTAGTACCCAGATTGGGGAATGGAGAAATGCTACCTCCTTGTGGCCGTTTCCCACAACAGCAGCTTTGAACGCACTGCAAAAGGTCACTAAATTTTCACCAACTTGCAGTTCTGTAAATGACACCTGCCCTCCAGAAAATTTCTGGGGTCAAAAATCGACCAAAAATTTCAGAAGAGGGCAACCTTCGAAGAAGACAATTTCAAGAGCTATATTGTACTCACGTTTTTTTCTTTTAAGAAAAAGGCATAGGAATATGATGAATTTTAAAAATTTTAATGACATGCATAGCCATATTACAAAAACCTATCAGCTCACAGCAGTCAGAATGGCCATTAGGAAAAATGCTGCAAAAAATAAATGGTGAAGGGAGTGTGGAGAAATGCGTACCCTCGGTTGTAAGGGGGGGCATGTAAAGAGCCACTAAAGAAAACACAATGTAGGTGCTTTGAAAAGGGAAACATTGAGCTACCGGTCAATCAATCACAACCACTGCTTGGCCTATCATCTGAGAAAATGAGAATCAAAAAGTCACAGGCTGGCAAACCTGTACGCCAGCAAGATAAACCATAGCCAGCACTTGGAAGCAATGAAAATGTCCATCAACCGAGGAATGCACCAAGAAGTGGTCCACGTACACAATGGAATATTACTCTAATAATAAATATAAATTAAATTTAAAAACAAACAAAAGCAAGGAGACATCAACATTTGTGGGTTTACCCGGGCACGTTGCACTCTAATTTATAACCGAAGAACACCACTGGCCGGTAGGTCTGTTTCCCTAGTACCAGCAAGGGGAACGTAGAAAGGCTGCCGCTCTCTGGCCGTTACGTGCAAAAGCAGGTTTAAAGCCTGAGCTAATGGTCACTTCATATGAACAAGTACTGCAGGGCTGTAAATGAAACCTGCCCTCAAAATGTCTTGAGGGAGAAAATGGCCAAAATATTTCAAATGGTGACACATACTTTAAGAAAACACTTTGAAGAAATAAGCTCTAATCACAGCTGGAAAAATAAAAAGGACATGTCTTAAAGCTCAATTTCAACGCATTATGAGACACATGCAAATGCAACCACAAAGAGGTATCAGCTCACACCACTCAGAATAACCATCAGCAAAAACTACAAAGAATCAATGCTGAAGGTGCTGGGAAGAAATACATACCCTCCACTTTAAGTGGGACCTAACCTGGAAAGAGCCACTAAGGAGAACAGAATAGAGGTGCCTTTAAGAGGTAAACATTGAGCTACCATATGATCCAGCAGACCTATTCCTGGACCTATAAACTAAGAAGACAGAATTGGAAGGACACAGGCACGCAAATCTGCATTGCCTAGTATTACAATAGCCAAGATATGGAAGTAACCAAAAAGTCCACAGACAGATGGGTGGACAAAGAAGAACTGCTACCTGTACAGATGGAATATGAGCTAGTGAAAAAATGAAACAATGCCATTTGCAGCACCATAGATGAGTCTAGAAGTAATCACGCAACTTGGAGTAAGTGAGAAGGCAAAAGACACATATCCTATCATATCACATATAGGTGTTACCTAGAAAATGATACAAACAAAGATATTTCCACAGAGAAACACTATCATAGATTCATTAAAAAAACTTATGCTTCACCAACTGGAAAGGTGTGAGGATTGGATACATTACCATATTGAGGTTAACAGAGAGATACAAACACATGTGAAATATAGAATCACCAAAGACCTACGCAATACCAAGAGAAGACTACTCAACATTGTGTCATAAGCTACGTGGGAAAAGGATCCGAAGAAGAATAGATATATGTATATGTGTGAAAGAACCACATCTTGCACACCTAGAACAAACAAAACATTGTAATCAAGTTTGCTGTGATAAAAAATAAAAATTAAGTTAAAAATACGAACAAGAAGTAATGAGACATAAACTTAAAGGGCTTTTTCCTCGCACATTCCATTCTAATTTAAAACCTAAAACACCACTTCCAGTAAGGCTCTGTTGCCCTAGTAACCAGATTTGGTAAAGGAGAATTGCTGCCGCCTTGTGGCCGATTCCCGCAACAGCAGCTTTTAACCCACAACTAATGGTCACTTACCATTCACAAGGACTCAGGGCTGTAAAGGACACCTGCCCTCAAAATTGTGCTGAAGTAGGGAATGGAGAAAAAAATTCAAAACAGACAAAATTTTCAAGAAGATAGTATGAAGAGGTAAGTTTTCCTCACTGTCTTTTTTAAAAAAAGAAAATGGATAAAAGCTCCACCTCAGGAAGTATTAGACTCTTGCAATCTATTCTACAAAATGTTTTCAACTCAAACCAGTCGAATGACCATTGGCAAAATGTGTACAAACAATAAATGCTGAAGAGGTTTTAGAGAAATGTGTACCCTCTAGCTGCTGGTGAGATGTAAAGGGGTTAACCGCCAATAATGAGAACAGAAAGGAGCTGCGTTTAAAAGGAAATATTGAGGTACCATTCAATCCAGCAGGCACACCAATGGGCCTCTCACCTGAGAAGACCAGAATGAAGAAGACCCGGGCTGCAAAAGCTGCACTGCAGCCTTATTCACAATAGACAAGACAGTGAAGCTACCAAAATGTCCATCAACAGATGAAAGGATAAAGAAGAAGTGGTCCATGTACACAATGAATACTAGCTATGGAAAACAATGAACCACTGCTCTTTGAGGCACCATAGATGATCTTGGAGATAATCACAGAACACGAGGTAAGTCGGAAAGCAAAAGTCCTATATCCTATGATATCACTTATAGGCGTTATCTAATAACTGACACAAATGAACTTATTTCCACAGAGAAAGTCAATCACAGACTTATTAATAAAACTATGCTTATCTAAAAGGAAAGGTGGGGGAATGGGTAAATGAAGATTAGCATTACCATATGTATACAAATACATATTATATACATATATCAAAGAGACCGACCATATAGCAAGGAAGGATTACGGAACACTCTGTAATAATTTACACGGGAAGAGGATCTCTACATAAATAGGTATATAGAATATGTAGATGAACCAGAGTGTGTACACCTTGGACAAGCAACATTCTCACCATTACCCCAATTGAAAAAATTAAAACAACGAACTAGGAGTAAGGAGACATAAACTTATGGGGGGTTTTCCTGGCACATTCCATCCAAATTTAAAACCTAGGCAAACAACTTCCAGCATGGCTCTGCTGCCCTAGTACCCAGATTTGGGAATGGAGAAATGCTGCATCCTTGTGGCCGTTTCCCACAACAGCAGCTTTAAACCCACTGCAAAAGGTCACTAAATATTCACCAATTGCAGGTCTGTAAATGACACCGGCCCTCCAAAAAATACTGAGGTCGAAAATCGACCCAAAAATTCTAGAGTGCCACCTTCCAAAGAGAAAATTTGAAGAGGTATATTATACTCACACATTTTTTCTTTTTTCTTTTAACAGAAAAGGAAAAGTCGTGGAAAAATGATGAATTGTAGGATTTTTTACAGACATGTAAACCCAAATTACAAAAACCTATCAGCTCACACCAGTCAGAATGGCCATCAACAAAAATGCTGCAAACAATAAATGCTGACGTGATTGTGGACAAATGCGTACCCTCGATTCTAAGGGGGACGTGGTAAGAGCCACTAATGAAAGCACAATTGAGGTGCCTTGAAAAGGTCAACGTTGAGCTACCATACCAGTCAATCAATCAAACCCACTGCTGGGTCTATCACCTGAGAAAATGAAAATCAAAAATCACAGGCTGGCAATCCTGCACTCCAGCAATATTTACCATAGGCAACACTTGGAAGCAACGAAAATGTCCATCAACAGAGGAACGCACCAAGAAAAAGTGGTCCATGTACACACTGGAATATTAGCCATGGAAAACATGGAAGCACTGCTCTTTGAGGCACCATAGATGAGCCTGGAGATAATCACAAAACATGAAGTAGGTCGTAAAGCAAAAAACATATAGCCTATATTATCACTTATGGCATTATCTAATAACTGACACAGATGAACATATTTCCAAAGAGAAAGACACTCACAGGCTTAGAAAACAAACTATGCTATCGAAAAGGAAAGGAGGGGGGAAATTGAGAAATGAAGATTAGTGTCACTATACATATACAAATACATATTATATACATGTATCAAAAAGACCGAACATATAGCAAGGGAGGTCGACGGAACACTGTAATATTTTACATGGGAAGAGGATCTGTACATTAATAGACATACATAATGTACAAATGAACCAGATTGTGTACACCTAGGACAAACAATATTCTAAACTTTACCCAGATTTAAAAAAAAATGTAAAAACCAAGAAGAAGTAATGAGACATAAACTTATGGGGATTTCTCCTGGCAAATTCCATCCTAATTTACAACCTAGGACAATGACTTCCAGAAAGGCTCTGCTGCCCTAGTACCCAGATAGGGGAATGGAGAAATGCTACCTCCTTGTGGCCGTTTCCCACAACAGCAGCTTTGAACGCACTGCAAAAGTCACTAAATTTTCACCAACTTGCAGTTCTGTAAATGACACCTGCCCTCCAGAAAATTTCTGGGGTCAAAAATCGACCAAAAATTTCAGAAGAGGGCAACCTTCGAAGAAGACAATTTCAAGAGCTATATTGTACTCACGGTTTTTTCTTTTAAGAAAAAGGCATAGGAATATGATGAATTTTAAAAATTTTAATGACATGCATAGCCATATTACAAAAACCTATCAGCTCACAGCAGTCAGAATGGCCATTAGGAAAAATGCTGCAAAAAATAAATGGTGAAGGGAGTGTGGAGAAATGCGTACCCTCGGTTGTAAGGGGGGGCATGTAAAGAGCCACTAAAGAAAACACAATGTAGGTGCTTTGAAAAGGGAAACATTGAGCTACCGGCCAATCAATCACAACCACTGCTTGGCCTATCACCTGAGAAAATGAGAATCAAAAAGTCACAGGCTGGCAAACCTGTACGCCAGCAAGATTAACCATAGCCAGCACTTGGAAGCAATGAAAATGTCCATCAACCGAGGAATGCACCAAGAAGTGGTCCACGTACACAATGGAATATTACTCTAATAATAAATATAAATTAAATTTAAAAACAAACAAAAGCAAGGAGACATCAACATTTGTGGGTTTACCCGGGCACGTTGCACTCTAATTTATAACCGAAGAACACCACTGGCCGGTAGGTCTGTTTCCCTAGTACCAGCAAGGGGAACGTAGAAAGGCTGCCGCTCTCTGGCCGTTACCTGCAAAAGCAGGTTTAAAGCCTGAGCTAATGGTCACTTCATATGAACAAGTACTGCAGGGCTGTAAATGAAACCTGCCCTCAAAATGTCTTGAGGGAGAAAATGGCCAAAATATTTCCAATGGTGACACATACTTTAAGAAAACACTTTGAAGAAATAAGCTCTAATCACAGCTGGAAAAATAAAAAGGACATGTCTTAAAGCTCAATTTCAACGCATTATGAGACACATGCAAATGCAACCACAAAGAGGTATCAGCTCACACCACTCAGAATAACCATCAGCAAAAACTACAAAGAATCAATGCTGAAGGTGCTGGGAAGAAATACATACCCTCCACTTTAAGTGGGACCTAACCTGGAAAGAGCCACTAAGGAGAACAGAATAGAGGTGCCTTTAAGAGGTAAACATTGAGCTACCATATGATCCAGCAGACCTATTCCTGGACCTATAAACTAAGAAGACAGAATTGGAAGGACACAGGCACGCAAATCTGCATTGCCTAGTATTACAATAGCCAAGATATGGAAGTAACCAAAAAGTCCACAGACAGATGGGTGGACAAAGAAGAACTGCTACCTGTACAGATGGAATATGAGCTAGTGAAAAAATGAAACAATGCCATTTGCAGCACCATAGATGAGTCTAGAAGTAATCACGCAACTTGGAGTAAGTGAGAAGGCAAAAGACACATATCCTATCATATCACATATAGGTGTTACCTAGAAAATGATACAAACAAAGATATTTCCACAGAGAAACACTATCATAGATTCATTAAAAAAACTTATGCTTCACCAACTGGAAAGGTGTGAGGATTGGATACATTACCATATTGAGGTTAACAGAGAGATACAAACACATGTGAAATATAGAATCACCAAAGACCTACGCAATACCAAGAGAAGACTACTCAACATTGTGTCATAAGCTACGTGGGAAAAGGATCCGAAGAAGAATAGATATATGTATATGTGTGAAAGAACCACATCTTGCACACCTAGAACAAACAAAACATTGTAATCAAGTTTGCTGTGATAAAAAATAAAAATTAAGTTAAAAATACGAACAAGAAGTAATGAGACATAAACTTAAAGGGCTTTTTCCTCGCACATTCCATTCTAATTTAAAACCTAAAACACCACTTCCAGTAAGGCTCTGTTGCCCTAGTAACCAGATTTGGTAAAGGAGAATTGCTGCCGCCTTGTGGCCGATTCCCGCAACAGCAGCTTTTAACCCACAACTAATGGTCACTTACCATTCACAAGGACTCAGGGCTGTAAAGGACACCTGCCCTCAAAATTGTGCTGAAGTAGGGAATGGAGAAAAAAATTCAAAACAGACAAAATTTTCAAGAAGATAGTATGAAGAGGTAAGTTTTCCTCACTGTCTTTTTTAAAAAAAGAAAATGGATAAAAGCTCCACCTCAGGAAGTATTAGACTCTTGCAATCTATTCTACAAAATGTTTTCAACTCAAACCAGTCGAATGACCATTGGCAAAATGTGTACAAACAATAAATGCTGAAGAGGTTTTAGAGAAATGTGTACCCTCTAGCTGCTGGTGAGATGTAAAGGGGTTAACCGCCAATAATGAGAACAGAAAGGAGCTGCGTTTAAAAGGAAATATTGAGGTACCATTCAATCCAGCAGGCACACCAATGGGCCTCTCACCTGAGAAGACCAGAATGAAGAAGACCCGGGCTGCAAAAGCTGCACTGCAGCCTTATTCACAATAGACAAGACAGTGAAGCTACCAAAATGTCCATCAACAGATGAAAGGATAAAGAAGAAGTGGTCCATGTACACAATGAATACTAGCTATGGAAAACAATGAACCACTGCTCTTTGAGGCACCATAGATGATCTTGGAGATAATCACAGAACACGAGGTAAGTCGGAAAGCAAAAGTCCTATATCCTATGATATCACTTATAGGCGTTATCTAATAACTGACACAAATGAACTTATTTCCACAGAGAAAGTCAATCACAGACTTATTAATAAAACTATGCTTATCTAAAAGGAAAGGTGGGGGAATGGGTAAATGAAGATTAGCATTACCATATGTATACAAATACATATTATATACATATATCAAAGAGACCGACCATATAGCAAGGAAGGATTACGGAACACTCTGTAATAATTTACACGGGAAGAGGATCTCTACATAAATAGGTATATAGAATATGTAGATGAACCAGAGTGTGTACACCTTGGACAAGCAACATTCTCACCATTACCCCAATTGAAAAAATTAAAACAACGAACTAGGAGTAAGGAGACATAAACTTATGGGGGGTTTTCCTGGCACATTCCATCCAAATTTAAAACCTAGGCAAACAACTTCCAGAATGGCTCTGCTGCCCTAGTACCCAGATTTGGGAATGGAGAAATGCTGCATCCTTGTGGCCGTTTCCCACAACAGCAGCTTTAAACCCACTGCAAAAGGTCACTAAATATTCACCAATTGCAGGTCTGTAAATGACACCGGCCCTCCAAAAAATACTGAGGTCGAAAATCGACCCAAAAATTCTAGAGTGCCACCTTCCAAAGAGAAAATTTGAAGAGGTATATTATACTCACACATTTTTTCTTTTTTCTTTTAACAGAAAAGGAAAAGTCGTGGAAAAATGATGAATTGTAGGATTTTTTACAGACATGTAAACCCAAATTACAAAAACCTATCAGCTCACACCAGTCAGAATGGCCATCAACAAAAATGCTGCAAACAATAAATGCTGACGTGATTGTGGACAAATGCGTACCCTCGATTCTAAGGGGGACGTGGTAAGAGCCACTAATGAAAGCACAATTGAGGTGCCTTGAAAAGGTCAACGTTGAGCTACCATACCAGTCAATCAATCAAACCCACTGCTGGGTCTATCACCTGAGAAAATGAAAATCAAAAATCACAGGCTGGCAATCCTGCACTCCAGCAATATTTACCATAGGCAACACTTGGAAGCAACGAAAATGTCCATCAACAGAGGAACGCACCAAGAAGAAGTGGTCCATGTACACACTGGAATATTAGCCATGGAAAACATGGAAGCACTGCTCTTTGAGGCACCATAGATGAGCCTGGAGATAATCACAAAACATGAAGTAGGTCGTAAAGCAAAAAACATATAGCCTATATTATCACTTATGGCATTATCTAATAACTGACACAGATGAACATATTTCCAAAGAGAAAGACACTCACAGGCTTAGAAAACAAACTATGCTATCGAAAAGGAAAGGAGGGGGGAAATTGAGAAATGAAGATTAGTGTCACTATACATATACAAATACATATTATATACATGTATCAAAAAGACCGAACATATAGCAAGGGAGGTCGACGGAACACTGTAATATTTTACATGGGAAGAGGATCTGTACATTAATAGACATACATAATGTACAAATGAACCAGATTGTGTACACCTAGGACAAACAATATTCTAAACTTTACCCAGATTTAAAAAAAAATGTAAAAACCAAGAAGAAGTAATGAGACATAAACTTATGGGGATTTCTCCTGGCAAATTCCATCCTAATTTACAACCTAGGACAATGACTTCCAGAAAGGCTCTGCTGCCCTAGTACCCAGATTGGGGAATGGAGAAATGCTACCTCCTTGTGGCCGTTTCCCACAACAGCAGCTTTGAACGCACTGCAAAAGGTCACTAAATTTTCACCAACTTGCAGTTCTGTAAATGACACCTGCCCTCCAGAAAATTTCTGGGGTCAAAAATCGACCAAAAATTTCAGAAGAGGGCAACCTTCGAAGAAGACAATTTCAAGAGCTATATTGTACTCACGGTTTTTTCTTTTAAGAAAAAGGCATAGGAATATGATGAATTTTAAAAATTTTAATGACATGCATAGCCATATTACAAAAACCTATCAGCTCACAGCAGTCAGAATGGCCATTAGGAAAAATGCTGCAAAAAATAAATGGTGAAGGGAGTGTGGAGAAATGCGTACCCTCGGTTGTAAGGGGGGGCATGTAAAGAGCCACTAAAGAAAACACAATGTAGGTGCTTTGAAAAGGGAAACATTGAGCTACCGGCCAATCAATCACAACCACTGCTTGGCCTATCACCTGAGAAAATGAGAATCAAAAAGTCACAGGCTGGCAAACCTGTACGCCAGCAAGATTAACCATAGCCAGCACTTGGAAGCAATGAAAATGTCCATCAACCGAGGAATGCACCAAGAAGTGGTCCACGTACACAATGGAATATTACTCTAATAATAAATATAAATTAAATTTAAAAACAAACAAAAGCAAGGAGACATCAACATTTGTGGGTTTACCCGGGCACGTTGCACTCTAATTTATAACCGAAGAACACCACTGGCCGGTAGGTCTGTTTCCCTAGTACCAGCAAGGGGAACGTAGAAAGGCTGCCGCTCTCTGGCCGTTACCTGCAAAAGCAGGTTTAAAGCCTGAGCTAATGGTCACTTCATATGAACAAGTACTGCAGGGCTGTAAATGAAACCTGCCCTCAAAATGTCTTGAGGGAGAAAATGGCCAAAATATTTCCAATGGTGACACATACTTTAAGAAAACACTTTGAAGAAATAAGCTCTAATCACAGCTGGAAAAATAAAAAGGACATGTCTTAAAGCTCAATTTCAACGCATTATGAGACACATGCAAATGCAACCACAAAGAGGTATCAGCTCACACCACTCAGAATAACCATCAGCAAAAACTACAAAGAATAAATGCTGAAGGTGCTGGGAAGAAATACATACCCTCCACTTTAAGTGGGACCTAACCTGGAAAGAGCCACTAAGGAGAACAGAATAGAGGTGCCTTTAAAAGGTAAACATTGAGCTACCATATGATCCAGCAGACCTATTCCTGGACCTATAAACTAAGAAGACAGAATTGGAAGGACACAGGCACGCAAATCTGCATTGCCTAGTATTACAATAGCCAAGATATGGAAGTAACCAAAAAGTCCACAGACAGATGGGTGGACAAAGAAGAACTGCTACCTGTACAGATGGAATATGAGCTAGTGAAAAAATGAAACAATGCCATTTGCAGCACCATAGATGAGTCTAGAAGTAATCACGCAACTTGGAGTAAGTGAGAAGGCAAAAGACACATATCCTATCATATCACATATAGGTGTTACCTAGAAAATGATACAAACAAAGATATTTCCACAGAGAAACACTATCATAGATTCATTAAAAAAACTTATGCTTCACCAACTGGAAAGGTGTGAGGATTGGATACATTACCATATTGAGGTTAACAGAGAGATACAAACACATGTGAAATATAGAATCACCAAAGACCTACGCAATACCAAGAGAAGACTAGTCAACATTGTGTCATAAGCTACGTGGGAAAAGGATCCGAAGAAGAATAGATATATGTATATGTGTGAAAGAACCACATCTTGCACACCTAGAACAAACAAAACATTGTAATCAAGTTTGCTGTGATAAAAAATAAAAATTAAGTTAAAAATACGAACAAGAAGTAATGAGACATAAACTTAAAGGGCTTTTTCCTCGCACATTCCATTCTAATTTAAAACCTAAAACACCACTTCCAGTAAGGCTCTGTTGCCCTAGTAACCAGATTTGGTAAAGGAGAAATGCTGCCGCCTTGTGGCCGATTCCCGCAATAGCAGCTTTTAACCCACAACTAATGGTCACTTACCATTCACAAGGACTCAGGGCTGTAAAGGACACCTGCCCTCAAAATTGTGCTGAAGTAGGGAATGGAGAAAAAAATTCAAAACAGACAAAATTTTCAAGAAGATAGTATGAAGAGGTAAGTTTTCCTCACTGTCTTTTTAAAAAAAGGAAAATGGATAAAAGCTCCACCTCAGGAAGTATTAGACTCTTGCAATCTAATCTACAAAATGTTTTCAACTCAAACCAGTCGAATGACCATTGGCAAAAAGTCTACAAACAATAAATGCTGAAGAGGTTTTAGAGAAATGTGTACCCTCTAGCTGCTGGTGAGATGTAAAGGGGTTAACCGCCAATAATGAGAACAGAAAGGAGCTGCGTTTAAAAGGAAAAATTGAGGTACCATTCAATCCAGCAGGCGCACCAATGGGCCTCTCACCTGAGAAGACCAGAATGAAGAAGACCCAGGCTGCAAAAGCTGCACTGCAGCCTTATTCACAATAGACAAGACAGTGAAGCAACCAAAATGTCCATCAACAGATGAAAGGATAAAGAAGAAGTGGTCCATGTACACAATGCATACTAGCCATGGAAAACAATGAACCACTGCTCTTTGAGGCACCATAGATGATCTTGGAGATAATCACAGAACACGAGGTAAGTCGGAAAGCAAAAGTCCTATATCCTATGATATCACTTATAGGCGTTATCTAATAACTGACACAAATGAACTTATTTCCACAGAGAAAGTCAATCACAGACTTATTAATAAAACTATGCTTATCTAAAAGGAAAGGTGGGGGAATGGGTAAATGAAGATTAGCATTACCATATGTATACAAATACATATTATATACATATATCAAAGAGACCGACCATATAGCAAGGAAGGATTACGGAACACTCTGTAATAATTTACACGGGAAGAGGATCTCTACATAAATAGGTATATAGAATATGTAGATGAACCAGAGTGTGTACACCTTGGACAAGCAACATTCTCACCATTACCCCAATTGAAAAAATTAAAACAACGAACTAGGAGTAAGGAGACATAAACTTATGGGGGGTTTTCCTGGCACATTCCATCCAAATTTAAAACCTAGGCAAACAACTTCCAGAATGGCTCTGCTGCCCTAGTACCCAGATTTGGGAATGGAGAAATGCTGCATCCTTGTGGCCGTTTCCCACAACAGCAGCTTTAAACCCACTGCAAAAGGTCACTAAATATTCACCAATTGCAGGTCTGTAAATGACACCGGCCCTCCAAAAAATACTGAGGTCGAAAATCGACCCAAAAATTCTAGAGTGCCACCTTCCAAAGAGAAAATTTGAAGAGGTATATTATACTCACACATTTTTTCTTTTTTCTTTTAACAGAAAAGGAAAAGTCGTGGAAAAATGATGAATTGTAGGATTTTTTACAGACATGTAAACCCAAATTACAAAAACCTATCAGCTCACACCAGTCAGAATGGCCATCAACAAAAATGCTGCAAACAATAAATGCTGACGTGATTGTGGACAAATGCGTACCCTCGATTCTAAGGGGGACGTGGTAAGAGCCACTAATGAAAGCACAATTGAGGTGCCTTGAAAAGGTCAACGTTGAGCTACCATACCAGTCAATCAATCAAACCCACTGCTGGGTCTATCACCTGAGAAAATGAAAATCAAAAATCACAGGCTGGCAATCCTGCACTCCAGCAATATTTACCATAGGCAACACTTGGAAGCAACGAAAATGTCCATCAACAGAGGAACGCACCAAGAAGAAGTGGTCCATGTACACACTGGAATATTAGCCATGGAAAACATGGAAGCACTGCTCTTTGAGGCACCATAGATGAGCCTGGAGATAATCACAAAACATGAAGTAGGTCGTAAAGCAAAAAACATATAGCCTATATTATCACTTATGGCATTATCTAATAACTGACACAGATGAACATATTTCCAAAGAGAAAGACACTCACAGGCTTAGAAAACAAACTATGCTATCGAAAAGGAAAGGAGGGGGGAAATTGAGAAATGAAGATTAGTGTCACTATACATATACAAATACATATTATATACATGTATCAAAAAGACCGAACATATAGCAAGGGAGGTCGACGGAACACTGTAATATTTTACATGGGAAGAGGATCTGTACATTAATAGACATACATAATGTACAAATGAACCAGATTGTGTACACCTAGGACAAACAATATTCTAAACTTTACCCAGATTTTAAAAAAAATGTAAAAACCAAGAAGAAGTAATGAGACATAAACTTATGGGGATTTCTCCTGGCAAATTCCATCCTAATTTACAACCTAGGACAATGACTTCCAGAAAGGCTCTGCTGCCCTAGTACCCAGATTGGGGAATGGAGAAATGCTACCTCCTTGTGGCCGTTTCCCACAACAGCAGCTTTGAACGCACTGCAAAAGTCACTAAATTTTCACCAACTTGCAGTTCTGTAAATGACACCTGCCCTCCAGAAAATTTCTGGGGTCAAAAATCGACCAAAAATTTCAGAAGAGGGCAACCTTCGAAGAAGACAATTTCAAGAGCTATATTGTACTCACGGTTTTTTCTTTTAAGAAAAAGGCATAGGAATATGATGAATTTTAAAAATTTTAATGACATGCATAGCCATATTACAAAAACCTATCAGCTCACAGCAGTCAGAATGGCCATTAGGAAAAATGCTGCAAAAAATAAATGGTGAAGGGAGTGTGGAGAAATGCGTACCCTCGGTTGTAAGGGGGGGCATGTAAAGAGCCACTAAAGAAAACACAATGTAGGTGCTTTGAAAAGGGAAACATTGAGCTACCGGCCAATCAATCACAACCACTGCTTGGCCTATCACCTGAGAAAATGTGAATCAAAAAGTCACAGGCTGGCAAACCTGTACGCCAGCAAGATTAACCATAGCCAGCACTTGGAAGCAATGAAAATGTCCATCAACCGAGGAATGCACCAAGAAGTGGTCCACGTACACAATGGAATATTACTCTAATAATAAATATAAATTAAATTTAAAAACAAACAAAAGCAAGGAGACATCAACATTTGTGGGTTTACCCGGGCACGTTGCACTCTAATTTATAACCGAAGAACACCACTGGCCGGTAGGTCTGTTTCCCTAGTACCAGCAAGGGGAACGTAGAAAGGCTGCCGCTCTCTGGCCGTTACCTGCAAAAGCAGGTTTAAAGCCTGAGCTAATGGTCACTTCATATGAACAAGTACTGCAGGGCTGTAAATGAAACCTGCCCTCAAAATGTCTTGAGGGAGAAAATGGCCAAAATATTTCCAATGGTGACACATACTTTAAGAAAACACTTTGAAGAAATAAGCTCTAATCACAGCTGGAAAAATAAAAAGGACATGTCTTAAAGCTCAATTTCAACGCATTATGAGACACATGCAAATGCAACCACAAAGAGGTATCAGCTCACACCACTCAGAATAACCATCAGCAAAAACTACAAAGAATCAATGCTGAAGGTGCTGGGAAGAAATACATACCCTCCACTTTAAGTGGGACCTAACCTGGAAAGAGCCACTAAGGAGAACAGAATAGAGGTGCCTTTAAAAGGTAAACATTGAGCTACCATATGATCCAGCAGACCTATTCCTGGACCTATAAACTAAGAAGACAGAATTGGAAGGACACAGGCACGCAAATCTGCATTGCCTAGTATTACAATAGCCAAGATATGGAAGTAACCAAAAAGTCCACAGACAGATGGGTGGACAAAGAAGAACTGCTACCTGTACAGATGGAATATGAGCTAGTGAAAAAATGAAACAATGCCATTTGCAGCACCATAGATGAGTCTAGAAGTAATCACGCAACTTGGAGTAAGTGAGAAGGCAAAAGACACATATCCTATCATATCACATATAGGTGTTACCTAGAAAATGATACAAACAAAGATATTTCCACAGAGAAACACTATCATAGATTCATTAAAAAAACTTATGCTTCACCAACTGGAAAGGTGTGAGGATTGGATACATTACCATATTGAGGTTAACAGAGAGATACAAACACATGTGAAATATAGAATCACCAAAGACCTACGCAATACCAAGAGAAGACTAGTCAACATTGTGTCATAAGCTACGTGGGAAAAGGATCCGAAGAAGAATAGATATATGTATATGTGTGAAAGAACCACATCTTGCACACCTAGAACAAACAAAACATTGTAATCAAGTTTGCTGTGATAAAAAATAAAAATTAAGTTAAAAATACGAACAAGAAGTAATGAGACATAAACTTAAAGGGCTTTTTCCTCGCACATTCCATTCTAATTTAAAACCTAAAACACCACTTCCAGTAAGGCTCTGTTGCCCTAGTAACCAGATTTGGTAAAGGAGAAATGCTGCCGCCTTGTGGCCGATTCCCGCAATAGCAGCTTTTAACCCACAACTAATGGTCACTTACCATTCACAAGGACTCAGGGCTGTAAAGGACACCTGCCCTCAAAATTGTGCTGAAGTAGGGAATGGAGAAAAAAATTCAAAACAGACAAAATTTTCAAGAAGATAGTATGAAGAGGTAAGTTTTCCTCACTGTCTTTTTAAAAAAAGGAAAATGGATAAAAGCTCCACCTCAGGAAGTATTAGACTCTTGCAATCTAATCTACAAAATGTTTTCAACTCAAACCAGTCGAATGACCATTGGCAAAAAGTCTACAAACAATAAATGCTGAAGAGGTTTTAGAGAAATGTGTACCCTCTAGCTGCTGGTGAGATGTAAAGGGGTTAACTGCCAATAATGAGAACAGAAAGGAGCTGCGTTTAAAAGGAAAAATTGAGGTACCATTCAATCCAGCAGGCGCACCAATGGGCCTCTCACCTGAGAAGACCAGAATGAAGAAGACCCAGGCTGCAAAAGCTGCACTGCAGCCTTATTCACAATAGACAAGACAGTGAAGCAACCAAAATGTCCATCAACAGATGAAAGGATAAAGAAGAAGTGGTCCATGTACACAATGCATACTAGCCATGGAAAACAATGAAACACTGCTCTTTGAGGCACCATAGATGATCTTGGAGATAATCACAGAACACGAGGTAAGTCGGAAAGCAAAAGTCCTATATCCTATGATATCACTTATAGGCGTTATCTAATAACTGACACAAATGAACTTATTTCCACAGAGAAAGTCAATCACAGACTTATTAAAAAAAACTATGCTTATCTAAAAGGAAAGGTGGGGGAATGGGTAAATGAAGATTAGCATTACCATATGTATACAAATACATATTATATACATATATCAAAGAGACCGACCATATAGCAAGGAAGGATTACGGAACAGTCTGTAATAATTTACACGGGAAGAGGATCTCTACATAAATAGGTATATAGAATATGTAGATGAACCAGAGTGTGTACACCTTGGACAAGCAACATTCTAACGATTACCCCAATTGAAAAAATTAAAATAACGAACTAGGAGTAAGGAGACATAAACTTATGGGGGGTTTTCCTGGCACATTCCATCCAAATTTAAAACCTAGGCAAACAACTTCCAGAATGGCTCTGCTGCCCTAGTACCCAGATTTGGGAATGGAGAAATGCTGCATCCTTGTGGCCGTTTCCCACAACAGCAGCTTTAAACCCACTGCAAAAGGTCACTAAATATTCACCAATTGCAGGTCTGTAAATGACACCGGCCCTCCAAAAAATACTGAGGTCGAAAATCGACCCAAAATTCTAGAGTGCCACCTTCCAAAGAGAAAATTTGAAGAGGTATATTATACTCACACATTTTTTCTTTTAACAGAAAAGGAAAAGGCGTGGAAAAATGATGAATTGTAGGAATTTTTACAGACATGTAAACCCAAATTACAAAAACCTATCAGCTCACACCAGTCAGAATGGCCATCAACAAAAATGCTGCAAACAATAAATGCTGACGTGATTGTGGACAAATTCGTACCCTCGATTCTAAGGGGGACGTGGTAAGAGCCACTAATGAAAGCACAATTGAGGTGCCTTGAATAGGTCAACGTTGAGCTACCATACCAGTCAATCAATCAAACCCACTGCTGGGTCTATCACCTGAGAAAATGAAAATCAAAAATCACAGTCTGGCAATCCTGCACTCCAGCAATATTTACCATAGGCAACACTTGGAAGCAACGAAAATGTCCATCAACAGAGGAACGCACCAAGAAGAAGTGGTCCATGTACACACTGGAATATTAGCCATGGAAAACATGGAAGCACTGCTCTTTGAGGCACCATAGATGAGCCTGGAGATAATCACAAAACATGAAGTAGGTCGTAAAGCAAAAAACATATAGCCTATATTATCACTTATGGCATTATCTAATAACTGACACAGATGAACATATTTCCAAAGAGAAAGACATTCACAGGCTTAGAAAACAAACTATGCTATCGAAAAGGAAAGGAGGGGGGAAATTGAGAAATGAAGATTAGTGTCACTATACATATACAAATACATATTATATACATGTATCAAAAAGACCGAACATATAGCAAGGGAGGTCGACGGAACACTGTAATATTTTACATGGGAAGAGGATCTGTACATTAATAGACATACATAATGTACAAATGAACCAGATTGTGTACACCTAGGACAAACAATATTCTAAACTTTACCCAGATTTAAAAAAAAATGTAAAAACCAAGAAGAAGTAATGAGACATAAACTTATGGGGATTTCTCCTGGCAAATTCCATCCTAATTTACAACCTAGGACAATGACTTCCAGAAAGGCTCTGCTGCCCTAGTACCCAGATTGGGGAATGGAGAAATGCTACCTCCTTGTGGCCATTTCCCACAACAGCAGCTTTGAACGCACTGCAAAAGTCACTAAATTTTCACCAACTTGCAGTTCTGTAAATGACACCTGCCCTCCAGAAAATTTCTGGGGTCAAAAATCGACCAAAAATTTCAGAAGAGGGCAACCTTCGAAGAAGACAATTTCAAGAGCTATATTGTACTCACGGTTTTTTCTTTTAAGAAAAAGGCATAGGAATATGATGAATTTTAAAAATTTTAATGACATGCATAGCCATATTACAAAAACCTATCAGCTCACAGCAGTCAGAATGGCCATTAGGAAAAATGCTGCAAAAAATAAATGGTGAAGGGAGTGTGGAGAAATGCGTACCCTCGGTTGTAAGGGGGGGCATGTAAAGAGCCACTAAAGAAAACACAATGTAGGTGCTTTGAAAAGGGAAACATTGAGCTACCGGCCAATCAATCACAACCACTGCTTGGCCTATCACCTGAGAAAATGAGAATCAAAAAGTCACAGGCTGGCAAACCTGTACGCCAGCAAGATTAACCATAGCCAGCACTTGGAAGCAATGAAAATGTCCATCAACCGAGGAATGCACCAAGAAGTGGTCCACGTACACAATGGAATATTACTCTAATAATAAATATAAATTAAATTTAAAAACAAACAAAAGCAAGGAGACATCAACATTTGTGGGTTTACCCGGGCACGTTGCACTCTAATTTATAACCGAAGAACACCACTGGCCGGTAGGTCTGTTTCCCTAGTACCAGCAAGGGGAACGTAGAAAGGCTGCCGCTCTCTGGCCGTTACCTGCAAAAGCAGGTTTAAAGCCTGAGCTAATGGTCACTTCATATGAACAAGTACTGCAGGGCTGTAAATGAAACCTGCCCTCAAAATGTCTTGAGGGAGAAAATGGCCAAAATATTTCCAATGGTGACACATACTTTAAGAAAACACTTTGAAGAAATAAGCTCTAATCACAGCTGGAAAAATAAAAAGGACATGTCTTAAAGCTCAATTTCAACGCATTATGAGACACATGCAAATGCAACCACAAAGAGGTATCAGCTCACACCACTCAGAATAACCATCAGCAAAAACTACAAAGAATAAATGCTGAAGGTGCTGGGAAGAAATACATACCCTCCACTTTAAGTGGGACCTAACCTGGAAAGAGCCACTAAGGAGAACAGAATAGAGGTGCCTTTAAAAGGTAAACATTGAGCTACCATATGATCCAGCAGACCTATTCCTGGACCTATAAACTAAGAAGACAGAATTGGAAGGACACAGGCACGCAAATCTGCATTGCCTAGTATTACAATAGCCAAGATATGGAAGTAACCAAAAAGTCCACAGACAGATGGGTGGACAAAGAAGAACTGCTACCTGTACAGATGGAATATGAGCTAGTGAAAAAATGAAACAATGCCATTTGCAGCACCATAGATGAGTCTAGAAGTAATCACGCAACTTGGAGTAAGTGAGAAGGCAAAAGACACATATCCTATCATATCACATATAGGTGTTACCTAGAAAATGATACAAACAAAGATATTTCCACAGAGAAACACTATCATAGATTCATTAAAAAAACTTATGCTTCACCAACTGGAAAGGTGTGAGGATTGGATACATTACCATATTGAGGTTAACAGAGAGATACAAACACATGTGAAATATAGAATCACCAAAGACCTACACAATACCAAGAGAAGACTATTCAACATTGTGTCATAAGCTACGTGGGAAAAGGATCCGAAGAAGAATAGATATATGTATATGTGTGAAAGAACCACATCTTGCACACCTAGAACAAACAAAACATTGTAATCAAGTTTGCTGTGATAAAAAATAAAAATTAAGTTAAAAATACGAACAAGAAGTAATGAGACATAAACTTAAAGGGCTTTTTCCTCGCACATTCCATTCTAATTTAAAACCTAAAACACCACTTCCAGTAAGGCTCTGTTGCCCTAGTAACCAGATTTGGTAAAGGAGAAATGCTGCCGCCTTGTGGCCGATTCCCGCAACAGCAGCTTTTAACCCACAACTAATGGTCACTTACCATTCACAAGGACTCAGGGCTGTAAAGGACACCTGCCCTCAAAATTGTGCTGAAGTAGGGAATGGAGAAAAAAATTCAAAACAGACAAAATTTTCAAGAAGATAGTATGAAGAGGTAAGTTTTCCTCACTGTCTTTTTAAAAAAAGGAAAATGGATAAAAGCTTCACCTCAGGAAGTATTAGACTCTTGCAATCTAATCTACAAAATGTTTTCAACTCAAACCAGTCGAATGACCATTGGCAAAAAGTCTACAAACAATAAATGCTGAAGAGGTTTTAGAGAAATGTGTACCCTCTAGCTGCTGGTGAGATGTAAAGGGGTTAACCGCCAATAATGAGAACAGAAAGGAGCTGCGTTTAAAAGGAAAAATTGAGGTACCATTCAATCCAGCAGGCGCACCAATGGGCCTCTCACCTGAGAAGACCAGAATGAAGAAGACCCAGGCTGCAAAAGCTGCACTGCAGCCTTATTCACAATAGACAAGACAGTGAAGCAACCAAAATGTCCATCAACAGATGAAAGGATAAAGAAGAAGTGGTCCATGTACACAATGCATACTAGCCATGGAAAACAATGAAACACTGCTCTTTGAGGCACCATAGATGATCTTGGAGATAATCACAGAACACGAGGTAAGTCGGAAAGCAAAAGTCCTATATCCTATGATATCACTTATAGGCGTTATCTAATAACTGACACAAATGAACTTATTTCCACAGAGAAAGTCAATCACAGACTTATTAAAAAAAACTATGCTTATCTAAAAGGAAAGGTGGGGGAATGGGTAAATGAAGATTAGCATTACCATATGTATACAAATACATATTATATACATATATCAAAGAGACCGACCATATAGCAAGGAAGGATTACGGAACAGTCTGTAATAATTTACACGGGAAGAGGATCTCTACATAAATAGGTATATAGAATATGTAGATGAACCAGAGTGTGTACACCTTGGACAAGCAACATTCTAACGATTACCCCAATTGAAAAAATTAAAATAACGAACTAGGAGTAAGGAGACATAAACTTATGGGGGGTTTTCCTGGCACATTCCATCCAAATTTAAAACCTAGGCAAACAACTTCCAGAATGGCTCTGCTGCCCTAGTACCCAGATTTGGGAATGGAGAAATGCTGCATCCTTGTGGCCGTTTCCCACAACAGCAGCTTTAAACCCACTGCAAAAGGTCACTAAATATTCACCAATTGCAGGTCTGTAAAAGACACCGGCCCTCCAAAAAATACTGAGGTCGAAAATCGACCCAAAATTCTAGAGTGCCACCTTCCAAAGAGAAAATTTGAAGAGGTATATTATACTCACACATTTTTTCTTTTAACAGAAAAGGAAAAGGCGTGGAAAAATGATGAATTGTAGGAATTTTTACAGACATGTAAACCCAAATTACAAAAACCTATCAGCTCACACCAGTCAGAATGGCCATCAACAAAAATGCTGCAAACAATAAATGCTGACGTGATTGTGGACAAATTCGTACCCTCGATTCTAAGGGGGACGTGGTAAGAGCCACTAATGAAAGCACAATTGAGGTGCCTTGAATAGGTCAACGTTGAGCTACCATACCAGTCAATCAATCAAACCCACTGCTGGGTCTATCACCTGAGAAAATGAAAATCAAAAATCACAGTCTGGCAATCCTGCACTCCAGCAATATTTACCATAGGCAACACTTGGAAGCAACGAAAATGTCCATCAACAGAGGAACGCACCAAGAAGAAGTGGTCCATGTACACACTGGAATATTAGCCATGGAAAACATGGAAGCACTGCTCTTTGAGGCACCATAGATGAGCCTGGAGATAATCACAAAACATGAAGTAGGTCGTAAAGCAAAAAACATATAGCCTATATTATCACTTATGGCATTATCTAATAACTGACACAGATGAACATATTTCCAAAGAGAAAGACACTCACAGGCTTAGAAAACAAACTATGCTATCGAAAAGGAAAGGAGGGGGGAAATTGAGAAATGAAGATTAGTGTCACTATACATATACAAATACATATTATATACATGTATCAAAAAGACCGAACATATAGCAAGGGAGGTCGACGGAACACTGTAATATTTTACATGGGAAGAGGATCTGTACATTAATAGACATACATAATGTACAAATGAACCAGATTGTGTACACCTAGGACAAACAATATTCTAAACTTTACCCAGATTTAAAAAAAAATGTAAAAACCAAGAAGAAGTAATGAGACATAAACTTATGGGGATTTCTCCTGGCAAATTCCATCCTAATTTACAACCTAGGACAATGACTTCCAGAAAGGCTCTGCTGCCCTAGTACCCAGATTGGGGAATGGAGAAATGCTACCTCCTTGTGGCCGTTTCCCACAACAGCAGCTTTGAACGCACTGCAAAAGTCACTAAATTTTCACCAACTTGCAGTTCTGTAAATGACACCTGCCCTCCAGAAAATTTCTGGGGTCAAAAATCGACCAAAAATTTCAGAAGAGGGCAACCTTCGAAGAAGACAATTTCAAGAGCTATATTGTACTCACGGTTTTTTCTTTTAAGAAAAAGGCATAGGAATATGATGAATTTTAAAAATTTTAATGACATGCATAGCCATATTACAAAAACCTATCAGCTCACAGCAGTCAGAATGGCCATTAGGAAAAATGCTGCAAAAAATAAATGGTGAAGGGAGTGTGGAGAAATGCGTACCCTCGGTTGTAAGGGGTGGCATGTAAAGAGCCACTAAAGAAAACACAATGTAGGTGCTTTGAAAAGGGAAACATTGAGCTACCGGCCAATCAATCACAACCACTGCTTGGCCTATCACCTGAGAAAATGAGAATCAAAAAGTCACAGGCTGGCAAACCTGTACGCCAGCAAGATTAACCATAGCCAGCACTTGGAAGCAATGAAAATGTCCATCAACCGAGGAATGCACCAAGAAGAAGTGGTCCACGTACACAATGGAATATTACTCTAATAATAAATATAAATTAAATTTAAAAACAAACAAAAGCAAGGAGACATCAACATTTGTGGGTTTACCCGGGCACGTTGCACTCTAATTTATAACCGAAGAACACCACTGGCCGGTAGGTCTGTTTCCCTAGTACCAGCAAGGGGAACGTAGAAAGGCTGCCGCTCTCTGGCCGTTACCTGCAAAAGCAGGTTTAAAGCCTGAGCTAATGGTCACTTCATATGAACAAGTACTGCAGGGCTGTAAATGAAACCTGCCCTCAAAATGTCTTGAGGGAGAAAATGGCCAAAATATTTCCAATGGTGACACATACTTTAAGAAAACACTTTGAAGAAATAAGCTCTAATCACAGCTGGAAAAATAAAAAGGACATGTCTTAAAGCTCAATTTCAACGCATTATGAGACACATGCAAATGCAACCACAAAGAGGTATCAGCTCACACCACTCAGAATAACCATCAGCAAAAACTACAAAGAATAAATGCTGAAGGTGCTGGGAAGAAATACATACCCTCCACTTTAAGTGGAACCTAACCTGGAAAGAGCCACTAAGGAGAACAGAATAGAGGTGCCTTTAAAAGGTAAACATTGAGCTACCATATGATCCAGCAGACCTATTCCTGGACCTATAAACTAAGAAGACAGAATTGGAAGGACACAGGCACGCAAATCTGCATTGCCTAGTATTACAATAGCCAAGATATGGAAGTAACCAAAAAGTCCACAGACAGATGGGTGGACAAAGAAGAACTGCTACCTGTACAGATGGAATATGAGCTAGTGAAAAAATGAAACAATGCCATTTGCAGCACCATAGATGAGTCTAGAAGTAATCACGCAACTTGGAGTAAGTGAGAAGGCAAAAGACACATATCCTATCATATCACATATAGGTGTTACCTAGAAAATGATACAAACAAAGATATTTCCACAGAGAAACACTATCATAGATTCATTAAAAAAACTTATGCTTCACCAACTGGAAAGGTGTGAGGATTGGATACATTACCATATTGAGGTTAACAGAGAGATACAAACACATGTGAAATATAGAATCACCAAAGACCTACGCAATACCAAGAGAAGACTATTCAACATTGTGTCATAAGCTACGTGGGAAAAGGATCCGAAGAAGAATAGATATATGTATATGTGTGAAAGAACCACATCTTGCACACCTAGAACAAACAAAACATTGTAATCAAGTTTGCTGTGATAAAAAATAAAAATTAAGTTAAAAATACGAACAAGAAGTAATGAGACATAAACTTAAAGGGCTTTTTCCTCGCACATTCCATTCTAATTTAAAACCTAAAACACCACTTCCAGTAAGGCTCTGTTGCCCTAGTAACCAGATTTGGTAAAGGAGAAATGCTGCCGCCTTGTGGCCGATTCCCGCAACAGCAGCTTTTAACCCACAACTAATGGTCACTTACCATTCACAAGGACTCAGGGCTGTAAAGGACACCTGCCCTCAAAATTGTGCTGAAGTAGGGAATGGAGAAAAAAATTCAAAACAGACAAAATTTTCAAGAAGATAGTATGAAGAGGTAAGTTTTCCTCACTGTCTTTTTAAAAAAAGGAAAATGGATAAAAGCTCCACCTCAGGAAGTATTAGACTCTTGCAATCTAATCTACAAAATGTTTTCAACTCAAACCAGTCGAATGACCATTGGCAAAAAGTCTACAAACAATAAATGCTGAAGAGGTTTTAGAGAAATGTGTACCCTCTAGCTGCTGGTGAGATGTAAAGGGGTTAACCGCCAATAATGAGAACAGAAAGGAGCTGCGTTTAAAAGGAAAAATTGAGGTACCATTCAATCCAGCAGGCGCACCAATGGGCCTCTCACCTGAGAAGACCAGAATGAAGAAGACCCAGGCTGCAAAAGCTGCACTGCAGCCTTATTCACAATAGACAAGACAGTGAAGCAACCAAAATGTCCATCAACAGATGAAAGGATAAAGAAGAAGTGGTCCATGTACACAATGCATACTAGCCATGGAAAACAATGAAACACTGCTCTTTGAGGCACCATAGATGATCTTGGAGATAATCACAGAACACGAGGTAAGTCGGAAAGCAAAAGTCCTATATCCTATGATATCACTTATAGGCGTTATCTAATAACTGACACAAATGAACTTATTTCCACAGAGAAAGTCAATCACAGACTTATTAAAAAAAACTATGCTTATCTAAAAGGAAAGGTGGGGGAATGGGTAAATGAAGATTAGCATTACCATATGTATACAAATACATATTATATACATATATCAAAGAGACCGACCATATAGCAAGGAAGGATTACGGAACAGTCTGTAATAATTTACACGGGAAGAGGATCTCTACATAAATAGGTATATAGAATATGTAGATGAACCAGAGTGTGTACACCTTGGACAAGCAACATTCTAACGATTACCCCAATTGAAAAAATTAAAATAACGAACTAGGAGTAAGGAGACATAAACTTATGGGGGGTTTTCCTGGCACATTCCATCCAAATTTAAAACCTAGGCAAACAACTTCCAGAATGGCTCTGCTGCCCTAGTACCCAGATTTGGGAATGGAGAAATGCTGCATCCTTGTGGCCGTTTCCCACAACAGCAGCTTTAAACCCACTGCAAAAGGTCACTAAATATTCACCAATTGCAGGTCTGTAAAAGACACCGGCCCTCCAAAAAATACTGAGGTCGAAAATCGACCCAAAAATTCTAGAGTGCCACCTTCCAAAGAGAAAATTTGAAGAGGTATATTATACTCACACATTTTTTCTTTTAACAGAAAAGGAAAAGGCGTGGAAAAATGATGAATTGTAGGAATTTTTACAGACATGTAAACCCAAATTACAAAAACCTATCAGCTCACACCAGTCAGAATGGCCATCAACAAAAATGCTGCAAACAATAAATGCTGACGTGATTGTGGACAAATTCGTACCCTCGATTCTAAGGGGGACGTGGTAAGAGCCACTAATGAAAGCACAATTGAGGTGCCTTGAATAGGTCAACGTTGAGCTACCATACCAGTCAATCAATCAAACCCACTGCTGGGTCTATCACCTGAGAAAATGAAAATCAAAAATCACAGTCTGGCAATCCTGCACTCCAGCAATATTTACCATAGGCAACACTTGGAAGCAACGAAAATGTCCATCAACAGAGGAACGCACCAAGAAGAAGTGGTCCATGTACACACTGGAATATTAGCCATGGAAAACATGGAAGCACTGCTCTTTGAGGCACCATAGATGAGCCTGGAGATAATCACAAAACATGAAGTAGGTCGTAAAGCAAAAGACATATAGCCTATATTATCACTTATGGCATTATCTAATAACTGACACAGATGAACATATTTCCAAAGAGAAAGACACTCACAGGCTTAGAAAACAAACTATGCTATCGAAAAGGAAAGGAGGGGGGAAATTGAGAAATGAAGATTAGTGCCACTATACATATACAAATACATATTATATACATGTATCAAAAAGACCGAACATATAGCAAGGGAGGTCGACGGAACACTGTAATATTTTACATGGGAAGAGGATCTGTACATTAATAGACATACATAATGTACAAATGAACCAGATTGTGTACACCTAGGACAAACAATATTCTAAACTTTACCCAGATTTAAAAAAAAATGTAAAAACCAAGAAGAAGTAATGAGACATAAACTTATGGGGATTTCTCCTGGCAAATTCCATCCTAATTTACAACCTAGGACAATGACTTCCAGAAAGGCTCTGCTGCCCTAGTACCCAGATTGGGGAATGGAGAAATGCTACCTCCTTGTGGCCGTTTCCCACAACAGCAGCTTTGAACGCACTGCAAAAGGTCACTAAATTTTCACCAACTTGCAGTTCTGTAAATGACACCTGCCCTCCAGAAAATTTCTGGGGTCAAAAATCGACCAAAAATTTCAGAAGAGGGCAACCTTCGAAGAAGACAATTTCAAGAGCTATATTGTACTCACGGTTTTTTCTTTTAAGAAAAAGGCATAGGAATATGATGAATTTTAAAAATTTTAATGACATTCATAGCCATATTACAAAAACCTATCAGCTCACAGCAGTCAGAATGGCCATTAGGAAAAATGCTGCAAAAAAGAAATAGTGAAGGGAGTGTGGAGAAATGCGTACCCTCGGTTGTAAGGGGGGCATGTAAAGAGCCACTAAAGAAAACACAATGTAGGTGCTTTGAAAAGGGAAACATTGAGCTACCGGCCAATGAATCACAACGACTGCTTGGCCTATCACCTGAGAAAATGAGAATCAAAAAGTCACAGGCTGGCAAACCTGTACGCCAGCAAGATTAACCATAGCCAGCACTTGGAAGCAATGAAAATGTCCATCAACCGAGGAATGCACCAAGAAGTGGTCCACGTACACAATGGAATATTACTCTAATAATAAATATAAATTAAATTTAAAAACAAACAAAAGCAAGGAGACATCAACATTTGTGGGTTTACCCAGGCACGTTGCACTCTAATTTATAACCGAAGAACACCACTGGCCGGTAGGTCTGTTTCCCTAGTACCAGCAAGGGGAACGTAGAAAGGCTGCCGCTCTCTGGCCGTTACCTGCAAAAGCAGGTTTAAAGCCTGAGCTAATGGTCACTTCATATGAACAAGTACTGCAGGGCTGTAAATGAAACCTGCCCTCAAAATGTCTTGAGGGAGAAAATGGCCAAAATATTTCCAATGGTGACACATACTTTAAGAAAACACTTTGAAGAAATAAGCTCTAATCACAGCTGGAAAAATAAAAAGGACATGTCTTAAAGCTCAATTTCAACGCATTATGAGACACATGCAAATGCAACCACAAAGAGGTATCAGCTCACACCACTCAGAATAACCATCAGCAAAAACTACAAAGAATAAATGCTGAAGGTGCTGGGAAGAAATACATACCCTCCACTTTAAGTGGGACCTAACCTGGAAAGAGCCACTAAGGAGAACAGAATAGAGGTGCCTTTAAAAGGTAAACATTGAGCTACCATATGATCCAGCAGACCTATTCCTGGACCTATAAACTAAGAAGACAGAATTGGAAGGACACAGGCACGCAAATCTGCATTGCCTAGTATTACAATAGCCAAGATATGGAAGTAACCAAAAAGTCCACAGACAGATGGGTGGACAAAGAAGAACTGCTACCTGTACAGATGGAATATGAGCTAGTGAAAAAATGAAACAATGCCATTTGCAGCACCATAGATGAGTCTAGAAGTAATCACGCAACTTGGAGTAAGTGAGAAGGCAAAAGACACATATCCTATCATATCACATATAGGTGTTACCTAGAAAATGATACAAACAAAGATATTTCCACAGAGAAACACTATCATAGATTCATTAAAAAAACTTATGCTTCACCAACTGGAAAGGTGTGAGGATTGGATACATTACCATATTGAGGTTAACAGAGAGATACAAACACATGTGAAATATAGAATCACCAAAGACCTACGCAATACCAAGAGAAGACTATTCAACATTGTGTCATAAGCTACGTGGGAAAAGGATCCGAAGAAGAATAGATATATGTATATGTGTGAAAGAACCACATCTTGCACACCTAGAACAAACAAAACATTGTAATCAAGTTTGCTGTGATAAAAAATAAAAATTAAGTTAAAAATACGAACAAGAAGTAATGAGACATAAACTTAAAGGGCTTTTTCCTCGCACATTCCATTCTAATTTAAAACCTAAAACACCACTTCCAGTAAGGCTCTGTTGCCCTAGTAACCAGATTTGGTAAAGGAGAAATGCTGCCGCCTTGTGGCCGATTCCCGCAACAGCAGCTTTTAACCCACAACTAATGGTCACTTACCATTCACAAGGACTCAGGGCTGTAAAGGACACCTGCCCTCAAAATTGTGCTGAAGTAGGGAATGGAGAAAAAAATTCAAAACAGACAAAATTTTCAAGAAGATAGTATGAAGAGGTAAGTTTTCCTCACTGTCTTTTTAAAAAAAGGAAAATGGATAAAAGCTCCACCTCAGGAAGTATTAGACTCTTGCAATCTAATCTACAAAATGTTTTCAACTCAAACCAGTCGAATGACCATTGGCAAAAAGTCTACAAACAATAAATGCTGAAGAGGTTTTAGAGAAATGTGTACCCTCTAGCTGCTGGTGAGATGTAAAGGGGTTAACCGCCAATAATGAGAACAGAAAGGAGCTGCGTTTAAAAGGAAAAATTGAGGTACCATTCAATCCAGCAGGCGCACCAATGGGCCTCTCACCTGAGAAGACCAGAATGAAGAAGACCCAGGCTGCAAAAGCTGCACTGCAGCCTTATTCACAATAGACAAGACAGTGAAGCAACCAAAATGTCCATCAACAGATGAAAGGATAAAGAAGAAGTGGTCCATGTACACAATGCATACTAGCCATGGAAAACAATGAAACACTGCTCTTTGAGGCACCATAGATGATCTTGGAGATAATCACAGAACACGAGGTAAGTCGGAAAGCAAAAGTCCTATATCCTATGATATCACTTATAGGCGTTATCTAATAACTGACACAAATGAACTTATTTCCACAGAGAAAGTCAATCACAGACTTATTAAAAAAAACTATGCTTATCTAAAAGGAAAGGTGGGGGAATGGGTAAATGAAGATTAGCATTACCATATGTATACAAATACATATTATATACATATATCAAAGAGACCGACCATATAACAAGGAAGGATTACGGAACAGTCTGTAATAATTTACACGGGAAGAGGATCTCTACATAAATAGGTATATAGAATATGTAGATGAACCAGAGTGTGTACACCTTGGACAAGCAACATTCTAACGATTACCCCAATTGAAAAAATTAAAATAACGAACTAGGAGTAAGGAGACATAAACTTATGGGGGGTTTTCCTGGCACATTCCATCCAAATTTAAAACCTAGGCAAACAACTTCCAGAATGGCTCTGCTGCCCTAGTACCCAGATTTGGGAATGGAGAAATGCTGCATCCTTGTGGCCGTTTCCCACAACAGCAGCTTTAAACCCACTGCAAAAGGTCACTAAATATTCACCAATTGCAGGTCTGTAAAAGACACCGGCCCTCCAAAAAATACTGAGGTCGAAAATCGACCCAAAAATTCTAGAGTGCCACCTTCCAAAGAGAAAATTTGAAGAGGTATATTATACTCACACATTTTTTCTTTTAACAGAAAAGGAAAAGGCGTGGAAAAATGATGAATTGTAGGAATTTTTACAGACATGTAAACCCAAATTACAAAAACCTATCAGCTCACACCAGTCAGAATGGCCATCAACAAAAATGCTGCAAACAATAAATGCTGACGTGATTGTGGACAAATTCGTACCCTCGATTCTAAGGGGGACGTGGTAAGAGCCACTAATGAAAGCACAATTGAGGTGCCTTGAATAGGTCAACGTTGAGCTACCATACCAGTCAATCAATCAAACCCACTGCTGGGTCTATCACCTGAGAAAATGAAAATCAAAAATCACAGTCTGGCAATCCTGCACTCCAGCAATATTTACCATAGGCAACACTTGGAAGCAACGAAAATGTCCATCAACAGAGGAACGCACCAAGAAGAAGTGGTCCATGTACACACTGGAATATTAGCCATGGAAAACATGGAAGCACTGCTCTTTGAGGCACCATAGATGAGCCTGGAGATAATCACAAAACATGAAGTAGGTCGTAAAGCAAAAGACATATAGCCTATATTATCACTTATGGCATTATCTAATAACTGACACAGATGAACATATTTCCAAAGAGAAAGACACTCACAGGCTTAGAAAACAAACTATGCTATCGAAAAGGAAAGGAGGGGGGAAATTGAGAAATGAAGATTAGTGCCACTATACATATACAAATACATATTATATACATGTATCAAAAAGACCGAACATATAGCAAGGGAGGTCGACGGAACACTGTAATATTTTACATGGGAAGAGGATCTGTACATTAATAGACATACATAATGTACAAATGAACCAGATTGTGTACACCTAGGACAAACAATATTCTAAACTTTACCCAGATTTAAAAAAAAATGTAAAAACCAAGAAGAAGTAATGAGACATAAACTTATGGGGATTTCTCCTGGCAAATTCCATCCTAATTTACAACCTAGGACAATGACTTCCAGAAAGGCTCTGCTGCCCTAGTACCCAGATTGGGGAATGGAGAAATGCTACCTCCTTGTGGCCGTTTCCCACAACAGCAGCTTTGAACGCACTGCAAAAGGTCACTAAATTTTCACCAACTTGCAGTTCTGTAAATGACACCTGCCCTCCAGAAAATTTCTGGGGTCAAAAATCGACCAAAAATTTCAGAAGAGGGCAACCTTCGAAGAAGACAATTTCAAGAGCTATATTGTACTCACGGTTTTTTCTTTTAAGAAAAAGGCATAGGAATATGATGAATTTTAAAAATTTTAATGACATTCATAGCCATATTACAAAAACCTATCAGCTCACAGCAGTCAGAATGGCCATTAGGAAAAATGCTGCAAAAAATAAATAGTGAAGGGAGTGTGGAGAAATGCGTACCCTCGGTTGTAAGGGGGGGCATGTAAAGAGCCACTAAAGAAAACACAATGTAGGTGCTTTGAAAAGGGAAACATTGAGCTACCGGCCAATGAATCACAACGACTGCTTGGCCTATCACCTGAGAAAATGAGAATCAAAAAGTCACAGGCTGGCAAACCTGTACGCCAGCAAGATTAACCATAGCCAGCACTTGGAAGCAATGAAAATGTCCATCAACCGAGGAATGCACCAAGAAGTGGTCCACGTACACAATGGAATATTACTCTAATAATAAATATAAATTAAATTTAAAAACAAACAAAAGCAAGGAGACATCAACATTTGTGGGTTTACCCAGGCACGTTGCACTCTAATTTATAACCGAAGAACACCACTGGCCGGTAGGTCTGTTTCCCTAGTACCAGCAAGGGGAACGTAGAAAGGCTGCCGCTCTCTGGCCGTTACCTGCAAAAGCAGGTTTAAAGCCTGAGCTAATGGTCACTTCATATGAACAAGTACTGCAGGGCTGTAAATGAAACCTGCCCTCAAAATGTCTTGAGGGAGAAAATGGCCAAAATATTTCCAATGGTGACACATACTTTAAGAAAACACTTTGAAGAAATAAGCTCTAATCACAGCTGGAAAAATAAAAAGGACATGTCTTAAAGCTCAATTTCAACGCATTATGAGACACATGCAAATGCAACCACAAAGAGGTATCAGCTCACACCACTCAGAATAACCATCAGCAAAAACTACAAAGAATAAATGCTGAAGGTGCTGGGAAGAAATACATACCCTCCACTTTAAGTGGGACCTAACCTGGAAAGAGCCACTAAGGAGAACAGAATAGAGGTGCCTTTAAAAGGTAAACATTGAGCTACCATATGATCCAGCAGACCTATTCCTGGACCTATAAACTAAGAAGACAGAATTGGAAGGACACAGGCACGCAAATCTGCATTGCCTAGTATTACAATAGCCAAGATATGGAAGTAACCAAAAAGTCCACAGACAGATGGGTGGACAAAGAAGAACTGCTACCTGTACAGATGGAATATGAGCTAGTGAAAAAATGAAACAATGCCATTTGCAGCACCATAGATGAGTCTAGAAGTAATCACGCAACTTGGAGTAAGTGAGAAGGCAAAAGACACATATCCTATCATATCACATATAGGTGTTACCTAGAAAATGATACAAACAAAGATATTTCCACAGAGAAACACTATCATAGATTCATTAAAAAAACTTATGCTTCACCAACTGGAAAGGTGTGAGGATTGGATACATTACCATATTGAGGTTAACAGAGAGATACAAACACATGTGAAATATAGAATCACCAAAGACCTACGCAATACCAAGAGAAGACTATTCAACATTGTGTCATAAGCTACGTGGGAAAAGGATCCGAAGAAGAATAGATATATGTATATGTGTGAAAGAACCACATCTTGCACACCTAGAACAAACAAAACATTGTAATCAAGTTTGCTGTGATAAAAAATAAAAATTAAGTTAAAAATACGAACAAGAAGTAATGAGACATAAACTTAAAGGGCTTTTTCCTCGCACATTCCATTCTAATTTAAAACCTAAAACACCACTTCCAGTAAGGCTCTGTTGCCCTAGTAACCAGATTTGGTAAAGGAGAAATGCTGCCGCCTTGTGGCCGATTCCCGCAACAGCAGCTTTTAACCCACAACTAATGGTCACTTACCATTCACAAGGACTCAGGGCTGTAAAGGACACCTGCCCTCAAAATTGTGCTGAAGTAGGGAATGGAGAAAAAAATTCAAAACAGACAAAATTTTCAAGAAGATAGTATGAAGAGGTAAGTTTTCCTCACTGTCTTTTTAAAAAAAGGAAAATGGATAAAAGCTCCACCTCAGGAAGTATTAGACTCTTGCAATCTAATCTACAAAATGTTTTCAACTCAAACCAGTCGAATGACCATTGGCAAAAAGTCTACAAACAATAAATGCTGAAGAGGTTTTAGAGAAATGTGTACCCTCTAGCTGCTGGTGAGATGTAAAGGGGTTAACCGCCAATAATGAGAACAGAAAGGAGCTGCGTTTAAAAGGAAAAATTGAGGTACCATTCAATCCAGCAGGCGCACCAATGGGCCTCTCACCTGAGAAGACCAGAATGAAGAAGACCCAGGCTGCAAAAGCTGCACTGCAGCCTTATTCACAATAGACAAGACAGTGAAGCAACCAAAATGTCCATCAACAGATGAAAGGATAAAGAAGAAGTGGTCCATGTACACAATGCATACTAGCCATGGAAAACAATGAAACACTGCTCTTTGAGGCACCATAGATGATCTTGGAGATAATCACAGAACACGAGGTAAGTCGGAAAGCAAAAGTCCTATATCCTATGATATCACTTATAGGCGTTATCTAATAACTGACACAAATGAACTTATTTCCACAGAGAAAGTCAATCACAGACTTATTAAAAAAAACTATGCTTATCTAAAAGGAAAGGTGGGGGAATGGGTAAATGAAGATTAGCATTACCATATGTATACAAATACATATTATATACATATATCAAAGAGACCGACCATATAGCAAGGAAGGATTACGGAACAGTCTGTAATAATTTACACGGGAAGAGGATCTCTACATAAATAGGTATATAGAATATGTAGATGAACCAGAGTGTGTACACCTTGGACAAGCAACATTCTAACGATTACCCCAATTGAAAAAATTAAAATAACGAACTAGGAGTAAGGAGACATAAACTTATGGGGGGTTTTCCTGGCACATTCCATCCAAATTTAAAACCTAGGCAAACAACTTCCAGAATGGCTCTGCTGCCCTAGTACCCAGATTTGGGAATGGAGAAATGCTGCATCCTTGTGGCCGTTTCCCACAACAGCAGCTTTAAACCCACTGCAAAAGGTCACTAAATATTCACCAATTGCAGGTCTGTAAAAGACACCGGCCCTCCAAAAAATACTGAGGTCGAAAATCGACCCAAAATTCTAGAGTGCCACCTTCCAAAGAGAAAATTTGAAGAGGTATATTATACTCACACATTTTTTCTTTTAACAGAAAAGGAAAAGGCGTGGAAAAATGATGAATTGTAGGAATTTTTACAGACATGTAAACCCAAATTACAAAAACCTATCAGCTCACACCAGTCAGAATGGCCATCAACAAAAATGCTGCAAACAATAAATGCTGACGTGATTGTGGACAAATTCGTACCCTCGATTCTAAGGGGGACATGGTAAGAGCCACTAATGAAAGCACAATTGAGGTGCCTTGAATAGGTCAACGTTGAGCTACCATACCAGTCAATCAATCAAACCCACTGCTGGGTCTATCACCTGAGAAAATGAAAATCAAAAATCACAGTCTGGCAATCCTGCACTCCAGCAATATTTACCATAGGCAACACTTGGAAGCAACGAAAATGTCCATCAACAGAGGAACGCACCAAGAAGAAGTGGTCCATGTACACACTGGAATATTAGCCATGGAAAACATGGAAGCACTGCTCTTTGAGGCACCATAGATGAGCCTGGAGATAATCACAAAACATGAAGTAGGTCGTAAAGCAAAAGACATATAGCCTATATTATCACTTATGGCATTATCTAATAACTGACACAGATGAACATATTTCCAAAGAGAAAGACACTCACAGGCTTAGAAAACAAACTATGCTATCGAAAAGGAAAGGAGGGGGGAAATTGAGAAATGAAAATTAGTGTCACTATACATATACAAATACATATTATATACATGTATCAAAAAGACCGAACATATAGCAAGGGAGGTCGACGGAACACTGTAATATTTTACATGGGAAGAGGATCTGTACATTAATAGACATACATAATGTACAAATGAACCAGATTGTGTACACCTAGGACAAACAATATTCTAAACTTTACCCAGATTTTAAAAAAAATGTAAAAACCAAGAAGAAGTAATGAGACATAAACTTATGGGGATTTCTCCTGGCAAATTCCATCCTAATTTACAACCTAGGACAATGACTTCCAGAAAGGCTCTGCTGCCCTAGTACCCAGATTGGGGAATGGAGAAATGCTACCTCCTTGTGGCCGTTTCCCACAACAGCAGCTTTGAACGCACTGCAAAAGTCACTAAATTTTCACCAACTTGCAGTTCTGTAAATGACACCTGCCCTCCAGAAAATTTCTGGGGTCAAAAATCGACCAAAAATTTCAGAAGAGGGCAACCTTCGAAGAAGACAATTTCAAGAGCTATATTGTACTCACGGTTTTTTCTTTTAAGAAAAAGGCATAGGAATATGATGAATTTTAAAAATTTTAATGACATGCATAGCCATATTACAAAAACCTATCAGCTCACAGCAGTCAGAATGGCCATTAGGAAAAATGCTGCAAAAAATAAATGGTGAAGGGAGTGTGGAGAAATGCGTACCCTCGGTTGTAAGGGGGGGCATGTAAAGAGCCACTAAAGAAAACACAATGTAGGTGCTTTGAAAAGGGAAACATTGAGCTACCGGCCAATCAATCACAACCACTGCTTGGCCTATCACCTGAGAAAATGAGAATCAAAAAGTCACAGGCTGGCAAACCTGTACGCCAGCAAGATTAACCATAGCCAGCACTTGGAAGCAATGAAAATGTCCATCAACCGAGGAATGCACCAAGAAGTGGTCCACGTACACAATGGAATATTACTCTAATAATAAATATAAATTAAATTTAAAAACAAACAAAAGCAAGGAGACATCAACATTTGTGGGTTTACCCGGGCACGTTGCACTCTAATTTATAACCGAAGAACACCACTGGCCGGTAGGTCTGTTTCCCTAGTACCAGCAAGGGGAACGTAGAAAGGCTGCCGCTCTCTGGCCGTTACCTGCAAAAGCAGGTTTAAAGCCTGAGCTAATGGTCACTTCATATGAACAAGTACTGCAGGGCTGTAAATGAAACCTGCCCTCAAAATGTCTTGAGGGAGAAAATGGCCAAAATATTTCCAATGGTGACACATACTTTAAGAAAACACTTTGAAGAAATAAGCTCTAATCACAGCTGGAAAAATAAAAAGGACATGTCTTAAAGCTCAATTTCAACGCATTATGAGACACATGCAAATGCAACCACAAAGAGGTATCAGCTCACACCACTCAGAATAACCATCAGCAAAAACTACAAAGAATAAATGCTGAAGGTGCTGGGAAGAAATACATACCCTCCACTTTAAGTGGAACCTAACCTGGAAAGAGCCACTAAGGAGAACAGAATAGAGGTGCCTTTAAAAGGTAAACATTGAGCTACCATATGATCCAGCAGACCTATTCCTGGACCTATAAACTAAGAAGACAGAATTGGAAGGACACAGGCACGCAAATCTGCATTGCCTAGTATTACAATAGCCAAGATATGGAAGTAACCAAAAAGTCCACAGACAGATGGGTGGACAAAGAAGAACTGCTACCTGTACAGATGGAATATGAGCTAGTGAAAAAATGAAACAATGCCATTTGCAGCACCATAGATGAGTCTAGAAGTAATCACGCAACTTGGAGTAAGTGAGAAGGCAAAAGACACATATCCTATCATATCACATATAGGTGTTACCTAGAAAATGATACAAACAAAGATATTTCCACAGAGAAACACTATCATAGATTCATTAAAAAAACTTATGCTTCACCAACTGGAAAGGTGTGAGGATTGGATACATTACCATATTGAGGTTAACAGAGAGATACAAACACATGTGAAATATAGAATCACCAAAGACCTACGCAATACCAAGAGAAGACTAGTCAACATTGTGTCATAAGCTACGTGGGAAAAGGATCCGAAGAAGAATAGATATATGTATATGTGTGAAAGAACCACATCTTGCACACCTAGAACAAACAAAACATTGTAATCAAGTTTGCTGTGATAAAAAATAAAAATTAAGTTAAAAATACGAACAAGAAGTAATGAGACATAAACTTAAAGGGCTTTTTCCTCGCACATTCCATTCTAATTTAAAACCTAAAACACCACTTCCAGTAAGGCTCTGTTGCCCTAGTAACCAGATTTGGTAAAGGAGAAATGCTGCCGCCTTGTGGCCGATTCCCGCAACAGCAGCTTTTAACCCACAACTAATGGTCACTTACCATTCACAAGGACTCAGGGCTGTAAAGGACACCTGCCCTCAAAATTGTGCTGAAGTAGGGAATGGAGAAAAAAATTCAAAACAGACAAAATTTTCAAGAAGATAGTATGAAGAGGTAAGTTTTCCTCACTGTCTTTTTAAAAAAAGGAAAATGGATAAAAGCTCCACCTCAGGAAGTATTAGACTCTTGCAATCTAATCTACAAAATGTTTTCAACTCAAACCAGTCGAATGACCATTGGCAAAAAGTCTACAAACAATAAATGCTGAAGAGGTTTTAGAGAAATGTGTACCCTCTAGCTGCTGGTGAGATGTAAAGGGGTTAACCGCCAATAATGAGAACAGAAAGGAGCTGCGTTTAAAAGGAAAAATTGAGGTACCATTCAATCCAGCAGGCGCACCAATGGGCCTCTCACCTGAGAAGACCAGAATGAAGAAGACCCAGGCTGCAAAAGCTGCACTGCAGCCTTATTCACAATAGACAAGACAGTGAAGCAACCAAAATGTCCATCAACAGATGAAAGGATAAAGAAGAAGTGGTCCATGTACACAATGCATACTAGCCATGGAAAACAATGAAACACTGCTCTTTGAGGCACCATAGATGATCTTGGAGATAATCACAGAACACGAGGTAAGTCGGAAAGCAAAAGTCCTATATCCTATGATATCACTTATAGGCGTTATCTAATAACTGACACAAATGAACTTATTTCCACAGAGAAAGTCAATCACAGACTTATTAAAAAAAACTATGCTTATCTAAAAGGAAAGGTGGGGGAATGGGTAAATGAAGATTAGCATTACCATATGTATACAAATACATATTATATACATATATCAAAGAGACCGACCATATAACAAGGAAGGATTACGGAACAGTCTGTAATAATTTACACGGGAAGAGGATCTCTACATAAATAGGTATATAGAATATGTAGATGAACCAGAGTGTGTACACCTTGGACAAGCAACATTCTAACGATTACCCCAATTGAAAAAATTAAAATAACGAACTAGGAGTAAGGAGACATAAACTTATGGGGGGTTTTCCTGGCACATTCCATCCAAATTTAAAACCTAGGCAAACAACTTCCAGAATGGCTCTGCTGCCCTAGTACCCAGATTTGGGAATGGAGAAATGCTGCATCCTTGTGGCCGTTTCCCACAACAGCAGCTTTAAACCCACTGCAAAAGGTCACTAAATATTCACCAATTGCAGGTCTGTAAAAGACACCGGCCCTCCAAAAAATACTGAGGTCGAAAATCGACCCAAAATTCTAGAGTGCCACCTTCCAAAGAGAAAATTTGAAGAGGTATATTATACTCACACATTTTTTCTTTTAACAGAAAAGGAAAAGGCGTGGAAAAATGATGAATTGTAGGAATTTTTACAGACATGTAAACCCAAATTACAAAAACCTATCAGCTCACACCAGTCAGAATGGCCATCAACAAAAATGCTGCAAACAATAAATGCTGACGTGATTGTGGACAAATTCGTACCCTCGATTCTAAGGGGGACGTGGTAAGAGGCACTAATGAAAGCACAATTGAGGTGCCTTGAATAGGTCAACGTTGAGCTACCATACCAGTCAATCAATCAAACCCACTGCTGGGTCTATCACCTGAGAAAATGAAAATCAAAAATCACAGTCTGGCAATCCTGCACTCCAGCAATATTTACCATAGGCAACACTTGGAAGCAACGAAAATGTCCATCAACAGAGGAACGCACCAAGAAGAAGTGGTCCATGTACACACTGGAATATTAGCCATGGAAAACATGGAAGCACTGCTCTTTGAGGCACCATAGATGAGCCTGGAGATAATCACAAAACATGAAGTAGGTCGTAAAGCAAAAGACATATAGCCTATATTATCACTTATGGCATTATCTAATAACTGACACAGATGAACATATTTCCAAAGAGAAAGACACTCACAGGCTTAGAAAACAAACTATGCTATCGAAAAGGAAAGGAGGGGGGAAATTGAGAAATGAAAATTAGTGTCACTATACATATACAAATACATATTATATACATGTATCAAAAAGACCGAACATATAGCAAGGGAGGTCGACGGAACACTGTAATATTTTACATGGGAAGAGGATCTGTACATTAATAGACATACATAATGTACAAATGAACCAGATTGTGTACACCTAGGACAAACAATATTCTAAACTTTACCCAGATTTAAAAAAAAATGTAAAAACCAAGAAGAAGTAATGAGACATAAACTTATGGGGATTTCTCCTGGCAAATTCCATCCTAATTTACAACCTAGGACAATGACTTCCAGAAAGGCTCTGCTGCCCTAGTACCCAGATAGGGGAATGGAGAAATGCTACCTCCTTGTGGCCGTTTCCCACAACAGCAGCTTTGAACGCACTGCAAAAGTCACTAAATTTTCACCAACTTGCAGTTCTGTAAATGACACCTGCCCTCCAGAAAATTTCTGGGGTCAAAAATCGACCAAAAATTTCAGAAGAGGGCAACCTTCGAAGAAGACAATTTCAAGAGCTATATTGTACTCACGGTTTTTTCTTTTAAGAAAAAGGCATAGGAATATGATGAATTTTAAAAATTTTAATGACATGCATAGCCATATTACAAAAACCTATCAGCTCACAGCAGTCAGAATGGCCATTAGGAAAAATGCTGCAAAAAATAAATGGTGAAGGGAGTGTGGAGAAATGCGTACCCTCGGTTGTAAGGGGGGGCATGTAAAGAGCCACTAAAGAAAACACAATGTAGGTGCTTTGAAAAGGGAAACATTGAGCTACCGGCCAATCAATCACAACCACTGCTTGGCCTATCACCTGAGAAAATGAGAATCAAAAAGTCACAGGCTGGCAAACCTGTACGCCAGCAAGATTAACCATAGCCAGCACTTGGAAGCAATGAAAATGTCCATCAACCGAGGAATGCACCAAGAAGTGGTCCACGTACACAATGGAATATTACTCTAATAATAAATATAAATTAAATTTAAAAACAAACAAAAGCAAGGAGACATCAACATTTGTGGGTTTACCCGGGCACGTTGCACTCTAATTTATAACCGAAGAACACCACTGGCCGGTAGGTCTGTTTCCCTAGTACCAGCAAGGGGAACGTAGAAAGGCTGCCGCTCTCTGGCCGTTACCTGCAAAAGCAGGTTTAAAGCCTGAGCTAATGGTCACTTCATATGAACAAGTACTGCAGGGCTGTAAATGAAACCTGCCCTCAAAATGTCTTGAGGGAGAAAATGGCCAAAATATTTCCAATGGTGACACATACTTTAAGAAAACACTTTGAAGAAATAAGCTCTAATCACAGCTGGAAAAATAAAAAGGACATGTCTTAAAGCTCAATTTCAACGCATTATGAGACACATGCAAATGCAACCACAAAGAGGTATCAGCTCACACCACTCAGAATAACCATCAGCAAAAACTACAAAGAATAAATGCTGAAGGTGCTGGGAAGAAATACATACCCTCCACTTTAAGTGGGACCTAACCTGGAAAGAGCCACTAAGGAGAACAGAATAGAGGTGCCTTTAAAAGGTAAACATTGAGCTACCATATGATCCAGCAGACCTATTCCTGGACCTATAAACTAAGAAGACAGAATTGGAAGGACACAGGCACGCAAATCTGCATTGCCTAGTATTACAATAGCCAAGATATGGAAGTAACCAAAAAGTCCACAGACAGATGGGTGGACAAAGAAGAACTGCTACCTGTATAGATGGAATATGAGCTAGTGAAAAAATGAAACAATGCCATTTGCAGCACCATAGATGAGTCTAGAAGTAATCACGCAACTTGGAGTAAGTGAGAAGGCAAAAGACACATATCCTATCATATCACATATAGGTGTTACCTAGAAAATGATACAAACAAAGATATTTCCACAGAGAAACACTATCATAGATTCATTAAAAAAACTTATGCTTCACCAACTGGAAAGGTGTGAGGATTGGATACATTACCATATTGAGGTTAACAGAGAGATACAAACACATGTGAAATATAGAATCACCAAAGACCTACGCAATACCAAGAGAAGACTAGTCAACATTGTGTCATAAGCTACGTGGGAAAAGGATCCGAAGAAGAATAGATATATGTATATGTGTGAAAGAACCACATCTTGCACACCTAGAACAAACAAAACATTGTAATCAAGTTTGCTGTGATAAAAAATAAAAATTAAGTTAAAAATACGAACAAGAAGTAATGAGACATAAACTTAAAGGGCTTTTTCCTCGCACATTCCATTCTAATTTAAAACCTAAAACACCACTTCCAGTAAGGCTCTGTTGCCCTAGTAACCAGATTTGGTAAAGGAGAAATGCTGCCGCCTTCTGGCCGATATCCGCAAGAGCAGCTTTTAACCCACAGCTGATGGTCACTTACCATTCACAAGGACTCAGGGCTGTAAAGGACACCTGCCTTCAAAATTGTGCTGAGGTAGGGAATGGATAAAAAAAATTCAAAACAGGCAAAATTTTCAAGAAGATAGTATGTAGAGGTAAGTTTTCCTCACTGTCTGTTCAAAAAAAGGAAAATGGATAAAAGCTCCACCTCAGGAAGTATTAGACTCTTGCAATCTAATCTACAAAATGTTTTCAACTCAAACCAGTCGAATGACCATTGGCAAAAAGTCTACAAACAATAAATGCTGAAGAGGTTTTAGAGAAATGTGTACCCTCTAGCTGCTGGTGAGATGTAAAGGGGTTAACCGCCAATAATGAGAACAGAAAGGAGCTGCGTTTAAAAGGAAAAATTGAGGTACCATTCAATCCAGCAGGCGCACCAATGGGCCTCTCACCTGAGAAGACCAGAATGAAGAAGACCCAGGCTGCAAAAGCTGCACTGCAGCCTTATTCACAATAGACAAGACAGTGAAGCAACCAAAATGTCCATCAACAGATGAAAGGATAAAGAAGAAGTGGTCCATGTACACAATGCATACTAGCCATGGAAAACAATGAAACACTGCTCTTTGAGGCACCATAGATGATCTTGGAGATAATCACAGAACACGAGGTAAGTCGGAAAGCAAAAGTCCTATATCCTATGATATCACTTATAGGCGTTATCTAATAACTGACACAAATGAACTTATTTCCACAGAGAAAGTCAATCACAGACTTATTAAAAAAAACTATGCTTATCTAAAAGGAAAGGTGGGGGAATGGGTAAATGAAGATTAGCATTACCATATGTATACAAATACATATTATATACATATATCAAAGAGACCGACCATATAGCAAGGAAGGATTACGGAACAGTCTGTAATAATTTACACGGGAAGAGGATCTCTACATAAATAGGTATATAGAATATGTAGATGAACCAGAGTGTGTACACCTTGGACAAGCAACATTCTAACGATTACCCCAATTGAAAAAATTAAAATAACGAACTAGGAGTAAGGAGACATAAACTTATGGGGGGTTTTCCTGGCACATTCCATCCAAATTTAAAACCTAGGCAAACAACTTCCAGAATGGCTCTGCTGCCCTAGTACCCAGATTTGGGAATGGAGAAATGCTGCATCCTTGTGGCCGTTTCCCACAACAGCAGCTTTAAACCCACTGCAAAAGGTCACTAAATATTCACCAATTGCAGGTCTGTAAAAGACACCGGCCCTCCAAAAAATACTGAGGTCGAAAATCGACCCAAAAATTCTAGAGTGCCACCTTCCAAAGAGAAAATTTGAAGAGGTATATTATACTCACACATTTTTTCTTTTAACAGAAAAGGAAAAGGCGTGGAAAAATGATGAATTGTAGGAATTTTTACAGACATGTAAACCCAAATTACAAAAACCTATCAGCTCACACCAGTCAGAATGGCCATCAACAAAAATGCTGCAAACAATAAATGCTGACGTGATTGTGGACAAATGCGTACCCTCGATTCTAAGGGGGACGTGGTAAGAGCCACTAATGAAAGCACAATTGAGGTGCCTTGAATAGGTCAACGTTGAGCTACCATACCAGTCAATCAATCAAACCCACTGCTGGGTCTATCACCTGAGAAAATGAAAATCAAAAATCACAGTCTGGCAATCCTGCACTCCAGCAATATTTACCATAGGCAACACTTGGAAGCAACGAAAATGTCCATCAACAGAGGAACGCACCAAGAAGAAGTGGTCCATGTACACACTGGAATATTAGCCATGGAAAACATGGAAGCACTGCTCTTTGAGGCACCATAGATGAGCCTGGAGATAATCACAAAACATGAAGTAGGTCGTAAAGCAAAAGACATATAGCCTATATTATCACTTATGGCATTATCTAATAACTGACACAGATGAACATATTTCCAAAGAGAAAGACACTCACAGGCTTAGAAAACAAACTATGCTATCGAAAAGGAAAGGAGGGGGGAAATTGAGAAATGAAGATTAGTGTCACTATACATATACAAATACATATTATATACATGTATCAAAAAGACCGAACATATAGCAAGGGAGGTCGACGGAACACTGTAATATTTTACATGGGAAGAGGATCTGTACATTAATAGACATACATAATGTACAAATGAACCAGATTGTGTACACCTAGGACAAACAATATTCTAAACTTTACCCAGATTTAAAAAAAAATGTAAAAACCAAGAAGAAGTAATGAGACATAAACTTATGGGGATTTCTCCTGGCAAATTCCATCCTAATTTACAACCTAGGACAATGACTTCCAGAAAGGCTCTGCTGCCCTAGTACCCAGATTGGGGAATGGAGAAATGCTACCTCCTTGTGGCCGTTTCCCACAACAGCAGCTTTGAACGCACTGCAAAAGGTCACTAAATTTTCACCAACTTGCAGTTCTGTAAATGACACCTGCCCTCCAGAAAATTTCTGGGGTCAAAAATCGACCAAAAATTTCAGAAGAGGGCAACCTTCGAAGAAGACAATTTCAAGAGCTATATTGTACTCACGGTTTTTTCTTTTAAGAAAAAGGCATAGGAATATGATGAATTTTAAAAATTTTAATGACATGCATAGCCATATTACAAAAACCTATCAGCTCACAGCAGTCAGAATGGCCATTAGGAAAAATGCTGCAAAAAATAAATAGTGAAGGGAGTGTGGAGAAATGCGTACCCTCGGTTGTAAGGGGGGGCATGTAAAGAGCCACTAAAGAAAACACAATGTAGGTGCTTTGAAAAGGGAAACATTGAGCTACCGGCCAATCAATCACAACGACTGCTTGGCCTATCACCTGAGAAAATGAGAATCAAAAAGTCACAGGCTGGCAAACCTGTACGCCAGCAAGATTAACCATAGCCAGCACTTGGAAGCAATGAAAATGTCCATCAACCGAGGAATGCACCAAGAAGTGGTCCACGTACACAATGGAATATTACTCTAATAATAAATATAAATTAAATTTAAAAACAAACAAAAGCAAGGAGACATCAACATTTGTGGGTTTACCCAGGCACGTTGCACTCTAATTTATAACCGAAGAACACCACTGGCCGGTAGGTCTGTTTCTCTAGTACCAGCAAGGGGAACGTAGAAAGGCTGCCGCTCTCTGGCCGTTACCTGCAAAAGCAGGTTTAAAGCCTGAGCTAATGGTCACTTCATATGAACAAGTACTGCAGGGCTGTAAATGAAACCTGCCCTCAAAATGTCTTGAGGGAGAAAATGGCCAAAATATTTCCAATGGTGACACATACTTTAAGAAAACACTTTGAAGAAATAAGCTCTAATCACAGCTGGAAAAATAAAAAGGACATGTCTTAAAGCTCAATTTCAACGCATTATGAGACACATGCAAATGCAACCACAAAGAGGTATCAGCTCACACCACTCAGAATAACCATCAGCAAAAACTACAAAGAATAAATGCTGAAGGTGCTGGGAAGAAATACATACCCTCCACTTTAAGTGGGACCTAACCTGGAAAGAGCCACTAAGGAGAACAGAATAGAGGTGCCTTTAAAAGGTAAACATTGAGCTACCATATGATCCAGCAGACCTATTCCTGGACCTATAAACTAAGAAGACAGAATTGGAAGGACACAGGCACGCAAATCTGCATTGCCTAGTATTACAATAGCCAAGATATGGAAGTAACCAAAAAGTCCACAGACAGATGGGTGGACAAAGAAGAACTGCTACCTGTACAGATGGAATATGAGCTAGTGAAAAAATGAAACAATGCCATTTGCAGCACCATAGATGAGTCTAGAAGTAATCACGCAACTTGGAGTAAGTGAGAAGGCAAAAGACACATATCCTATCATATCACATATAGGTGTTACCTAGAAAATGATACAAACAAAGATATTTCCACAGAGAAACACTATCATAGATTCATTAAAAAAACTTATGCTTCACCAACTGGAAAGGTGTGAGGATTGGATACATTACCATATTGAGGTTAACAGAGAGATACAAACACATGTGAAATATAGAATCACCAAAGACCTACGCAATACCAAGAGAAGACTATTCAACATTGTGTCATAAGCTACGAGGGAAAAGGATCCGAAGAAGAATAGATATATGTATATGTGTGAAAGAACCACATCTTGCACACCTAGAACAAACAAAACATTGTAATCAAGTTTGCTGTGATAAAAAATAAAAATTAAGTTAAAAATACGAACAAGAAGTAATGAGACATAAACTTAAAGGGCTTTTTCCTCGCACATTCCATTCTAATTTAAAACCTAAAACACCACTTCCAGTAAGGCTCTGTTGCCCTAGTAACCAGATTTGGTAAAGGAGAAATGCTGCCGCCTTGTGGCCGATTCCCGCAACAGCAGCTTTTAACCCACAACTAATGGTCACTTACCATTCACAAGGACTCAGGGCTGTAAAGGACACCTGCCCTCAAAATTGTGCTGAAGTAGGGAATGGAGAAAAAAATTCAAAACAGACAAAATTTTCAAGAAGATAGTATGAAGAGGTAAGTTTTCCTCACTGTCTTTTTAAAAAAAGGAAAATGGATAAAAGCTCCACCTCAGGAAGTATTAGACTCTTGCAATCTAATCTACAAAATGTTTTCAACTCAAACCAGTCGAATGACCATTGGCAAAAAGTCTACAAACAATAAATGCTGAAGAGGTTTTAGAGAAATGTGTACCCTCTAGCTGCTGGTGAGATGTAAAGGGGTTAACCGCCAATAATGAGAACAGAAAGGAGCTGCGTTTAAAAGGAAAAATTGAGGTACCATTCAATCCAGCAGGCGCACCAATGGGCCTCTCACCTGAGAAGACCAGAATGAAGAAGACCCAGGCTGCAAAAGCTGCACTGCAGCCTTATTCACAATAGACAAGACAGTGAAGCAACCAAAATGTCCATCAACAGATGAAAGGATAAAGAAGAAGTGGTCCATGTACACAATGCATACTAGCCATGGAAAACAATGAAACACTGCTCTTTGAGGCACCATAGATGATCTTGGAGATAATCACAGAACACGAGGTAAGTCGGAAAGCAAAAGTCCTATATCCTATGATATCACTTATAGGCGTTATCTAATAACTGACACAAATGAACTTATTTCCACAGAGAAAGTCAATCACAGACTTATTAAAAAAAACTATGCTTATCTAAAAGGAAAAGTGGGGGAATGGGTAAATGAAGATTAGCATTACCATATGTATACAAATACATATTATATACATATATCAAAGAGACCGACCATATAGCAAGGAAGGATTACGGAACAGTCTGTAATAATTTACACGGGAAGAGGATCTCTACATAAATAGGTATATAGAATATGTAGATGAACCAGAGTGTGTACACCTTGGACAAGCAACATTCTAACGATTACCCCAATTGAAAAAATTAAAATAACGAACTAGGAGTAAGGAGACATAAACTTATGGGGGGATTTCCTGGCACATTCCATCCAAATTTAAAACCTAGGCAAACAACTTCCAGAATGGCTCTGCTGCCCTAGTACCCAGATTTGGGAATGGAGAAATGCTGCATCCTTGTGGCCGTTTCCCACAACAGCAGCTTTAAACCCACTGCAAAAGGTCACTAAATATTCACGAATTGCAGGTCTGTAAAAGACACCGGCCCTCCAAAAAATACTGAGGTCGAAAATCGACCCAAAAATTCTAGAGTGCCACCTTCCAAAGAGAAAATTTGAAGAGGTATATTATACTCACACATTTTTTCTTTTAACAGAAAAGGAAAAGGCGTGGAAAAATGATGAATTGTAGGAATTTTTACAGACATGTAAACCCAAATTACAAAAACCTATCAGCTCACACCAGTCAGAATGGCCATCAACAAAAATGCTGCAAACAATAAATGCTGACGTGATTGTGGACAAATGCGTACCCTCGATTCTAAGGGGGACGTGGTAAGAGCCACTAATGAAAGCACAATTGAGGTGCCTTGAATAGGTCAACGTTGAGCTACCATACCAGTCAATCAATCAAACCCACTGCTGGGTCTATCACCTGAGAAAATGAAAATCAAAAATCACAGTCTGGCAATCCTGCACTCCAGCAATATTTACCATAGGCAACACTTGGAAGCAACGAAAATGTCCATCAACAGAGGAACGCACCAAGAAGAAGTGGTCCATGTACACACTGGAATATTAGCCATGGAAAACATGGAAGCACTGCTCTTTGAGGCACCATAGATGAGCCTGGAGATAATCACAAAACATGAAGTAGGTCGTAAAGCAAAAGACATATAGCCTATATTATCACTTATGGCATTATCTAATAACTGACACAGATGAACATATTTCCAAAGAGAAAGACACTCACAGGCTTAGAAAACAAACTATGCTATCGAAAAGGAAAGGAGGGGGGAAATTGAGAAATGAAGATTAGTGTCACTATACATATACAAATACATATTATATACATGTATCAAAAAGACCGAACATATAGCAAGGGAGGTCGACGGAACACTGTAATATTTTACATGGGAAGAGGATCTGTACATTAATAGACATACATAATGTACAAATGAACCAGATTGTGTACACCTAGGACAAACAATATTCTAAACTTTACCCAGATTTAAAAAAAAATGTAAAAACCAAGAAGAAGTAATGAGACATAAACTTATGGGGATTTCTCCTGGCAAATTCCATCCTAATTTACAACCTAGGACAATGACTTCCAGAAAGGCTCTGCTGCCCTAGTACCCAGATTGGGGAATGGAGAAATGCTACCTCCTTGTGGCCGTTTCCCACAACAGCAGCTTTGAACGCACTGCAAAAGGTCACTAAATTTTCACCAACTTGCAGTTCTGTAAATGACACCTGCCCTCCAGAAAATTTCTGGGGTCAAAAATCGACCAAAAATTTCAGAAGAGGGCAACCTTCGAAGAAGACAATTTCAAGAGCTATATTGTACTCACGGTTTTTTCTTTTAAGAAAAAGGCATAGGAATATGATGAATTTTAAAAATTTTAATGACATTCATAGCCATATTACAAAAACCTATCAGCTCACAGCAGTCAGAATGGCCATTAGGAAAAATGCTGCAAAAAATAAATAGTGAAGGGAGTGTGGAGAAATGCGTACCCTCGGTTGTAAGGGGGGGCATGTAAAGAGCCACTAAAGAAAACACAATGTAGGTGCTTTGAAAAGGGAAACATTGAGCTACCGGCCAATCAATCACAACGACTGCTTGGCCTATCACCTGAGAAAATGAGAATCAAAAAGTCACAGGCTGGCAAACCTGTACGCCAGCAAGATTAACCATAGCCAGCACTTGGAAGCAATGAAAATGTCCATCAACCGAGGAATGCACCAAGAAGTGGTCCACGTACACAATGGAATATTACTCTAATAATAAATATAAATTAAATTTAAAAACAAACAAAAGCAAGGAGACATCAACATTTGTGGGTTTACCCAGGCACGTTGCACTCTAATTTATAACCGAAGAACACCACTGGCCGGTAGGTCTGTTTCCCTAGTACCAGCAAGGGGAACGTAGAAAGGCTGCCGCTCTCTGGCCGTTACCTGCAAAAGCAGGTTTAAAGCCTGAGGTAATGGTCACTTCATATGAACAAGTACTGCAGGGCTGTAAATGAAACCTGCCCTCAAAATGTCTTGAGGGAGAAAATGGCCAAAATATTTCCAATGGTGACACATACTTTAAGAAAACACTTTGAAGAAATAAGCTCTAATCACAGCTGGAAAAATAAAAAGGACATGTCTTAAAGCTCAATTTCAACGCATTATGAGACACATGCAAATGCAACCACAAAGAGGTATCAGCTCACACCACTCAGAATAACCATCAGCAAAAACTACAAAGAATAAATGCTGAAGGTGCTGGGAAGAAATACATACCCTCCACTTTAAGTGGGACCTAACCTGGAAAGAGCCACTAAGGAGAACAGAATAGAGGTGCCTTTAAAAGGTAAACATTGAGCTACCATATGATCCAGCAGACCTATTCCTGGACCTATAAACTAAGAAGACAGAATTGGAAGGACACAGGCACGCAAATCTGCATTGCCTAGTATTACAATAGCCAAGATATGGAAGTAACCAAAAAGTCCACAGACAGATGGGTGGACAAAGAAGAACTGCTACCTGTACAGATGGAATATGAGCTAGTGAAAAAATGAAACAATGCCATTTGCAGCACCATAGATGAGTCTAGAAGTAATCACGCAACTTGGAGTAAGTGAGAAGGCAAAAGACACATATCCTATCATATCACATATAGGTGTTACCTAGAAAATGATACAAACAAAGATATTTCCACAGAGAAACACTATCATAGATTCATTAAAAAAACTTATGCTTCACCAACTGGAAAGGTGTGAGGATTGGATACATTACCATATTGAGGTTAACAGAGAGATACAAACACATGTGAAATATAGAATCACCAAAGACCTACGCAATACCAAGAGAAGACTAGTCAACATTGTGTCATAAGCTACGTGGGAAAAGGATCCGAAGAAGAATAGATATATGTATATGTGTGAAAGAACCACATCTTGCACACCTAGAACAAACAAAACATTGTAATCAAGTTTGCTGTGATAAAAAATAAAAATTAAGTTAAAAATACGAACAAGAAGTAATGAGACATAAACTTAAAGGGCTTTTTCCTCGCACATTCCATTCTAATTTAAAACCTAAAACACCACTTCCAGTAAGGCTCTGTTGCCCTAGTAACCAGATTTGGTAAAGGAGAATTGCTGCCGCCTTGTGGCCGATTCCCGCAACAGCAGCTTTTAACCCACAACTAATGGTCACTTACCATTCACAAGGACTCAGGGCTGTAAAGGACACCTGCCCTCAAAATTGTGCTGAAGTAGGGAATGGAGAAAAAAATTCAAAACAGACAAAATTTTCAAGAAGATAGTATGAAGAGGTAAGTTTTCCTCACTGTCTTTTTTAAAAAAAGAAAATGGATAAAAGCTCCACCTCAGGAAGTATTAGACTCTTGCAATCTATTCTACAAAATGTTTTCAACTCAAACCAGTCGAATGACCATTGGCAAAATGTGTACAAACAATAAATGCTGAAGAGGTTTTAGAGAAATGTGTACCCTCTAGCTGCTGGTGAGATGTAAAGGGGTTAACCGCCAATAATGAGAACAGAAAGGAGCTGCGTTTAAAAGGAAATATTGAGGTACCATTCAATCCAGCAGGCACACCAATGGGCCTCTCACCTGAGAAGACCAGAATGAAGAAGACCCGGGCTGCAAAAGCTGCACTGCAGCCTTATTCACAATAGACAAGACAGTGAAGCTACCAAAATGTCCATCAACAGATGAAAGGATAAAGAAGAAGTGGTCCATGTACACAATGAATACTAGCTATGGAAAACAATGAACCACTGCTCTTTGAGGCACCATAGATGATCTTGGAGATAATCACAGAACACGAGGTAAGTCGGAAAGCAAAAGTCCTATATCCTATGATATCACTTATAGGCGTTATCTAATAACTGACACAAATGAACTTATTTCCACAGAGAAAGTCAATCACAGACTTATTAATAAAACTATGCTTATCTAAAAGGAAAGGTGGGGGAATGGGTAAATGAAGATTAGCATTACCATATGTATACAAATACATATTATATACATATATCAAAGAGACCGACCATATAGCAAGGAAGGATTACGGAACACTCTGTAATAATTTACACGGGAAGAGGATCTCTACATAAATAGGTATATAGAATATGTAGATGAACCAGAGTGTGTACACCTTGGACAAGCAACATTCTCACCATTACCCCAATTGAAAAAATTAAAACAACGAACTAGGAGTAAGGAGACATAAACTTATGGGGGGTTTTCCTGGCACATTCCATCCAAATTTAAAACCTAGGCAAACAACTTCCAGCATGGCTCTGCTGCCCTAGTACCCAGATTTGGGAATGGAGAAATGCTGCATCCTTGTGGCCGTTTCCCACAACAGCAGCTTTAAACCCACTGCAAAAGGTCACTAAATATTCACCAATTGCAGGTCTGTAAATGACACCGGCCCTCCAAAAAATACTGAGGTCGAAAATCGACCCAAAAATTCTAGAGTGCCACCTTCCAAAGAGAAAATTTGAAGAGGTATATTATACTCACACATTTTTTCTTTTTTCTTTTAACAGAAAAGGAAAAGTCGTGGAAAAATGATGAATTGTAGGATTTTTTACAGACATGTAAACCCAAATTACAAAAACCTATCAGCTCACACCAGTCAGAATGGCCATCAACAAAAATGCTGCAAACAATAAATGCTGACGTGATTGTGGACAAATGCGTACCCTCGATTCTAAGGGGGACGTGGTAAGAGCCACTAATGAAAGCACAATTGAGGTGCCTTGAAAAGGTCAACGTTGAGCTACCATACCAGTCAATCAATCAAACCCACTGCTGGGTCTATCACCTGAGAAAATGAAAATCAAAAATCACAGGCTGGCAATCCTGCACTCCAGCAATATTTACCATAGGCAACACTTGGAAGCAACGAAAATGTCCATCAACAGAGGAACGCACCAAGAAAAAGTGGTCCATGTACACACTGGAATATTAGCCATGGAAAACATGGAAGCACTGCTCTTTGAGGCACCATAGATGAGCCTGGAGATAATCACAAAACATGAAGTAGGTCGTAAAGCAAAAAACATATAGCCTATATTATCACTTATGGCATTATCTAATAACTGACACAGATGAACATATTTCCAAAGAGAAAGACACTCACAGGCTTAGAAAACAAACTATGCTATCGAAAAGGAAAGGAGGGGGGAAATTGAGAAATGAAGATTAGTGTCACTATACATATACAAATACATATTATATACATGTATCAAAAAGACCGAACATATAGCAAGGGAGGTCGACGGAACACTGTAATATTTTACATGGGAAGAGGATCTGTACATTAATAGACATACATAATGTACAAATGAACCAGATTGTGTACACCTAGGACAAACAATATTCTAAACTTTACCCAGATTTAAAAAAAAATGTAAAAACCAAGAAGAAGTAATGAGACATAAACTTATGGGGATTTCTCCTGGCAAATTCCATCCTAATTTACAACCTAGGACAATGACTTCCAGAAAGGCTCTGCTGCCCTAGTACCCAGATAGGGGAATGGAGAAATGCTACCTCCTTGTGGCCGTTTCCCACAACAGCAGCTTTGAACGCACTGCAAAAGTCACTAAATTTTCACCAACTTGCAGTTCTGTAAATGACACCTGCCCTCCAGAAAATTTCTGGGGTCAAAAATCGACCAAAAATTTCAGAAGAGGGCAACCTTCGAAGAAGACAATTTCAAGAGCTATATTGTACTCACGGTTTTTTCTTTTAAGAAAAAGGCATAGGAATATGATGAATTTTAAAAATTTTAATGACATGCATAGCCATATTACAAAAACCTATCAGCTCACAGCAGTCAGAATGGCCATTAGGAAAAATGCTGCAAAAAATAAATGGTGAAGGGAGTGTGGAGAAATGCGTACCCTCGGTTGTAAGGGGGGGCATGTAAAGAGCCACTAAAGAAAACACAATGTAGGTGCTTTGAAAAGGGAAACATTGAGCTACCGGCCAATCAATCACAACCACTGCTTGGCCTATCACCTGAGAAAATGAGAATCAAAAAGTCACAGGCTGGCAAACCTGTACGCCAGCAAGATTAACCATAGCCAGCACTTGGAAGCAATGAAAATGTCCATCAACCGAGGAATGCACCAAGAAGTGGTCCACGTACACAATGGAATATTACTCTAATAATAAATATAAATTAAATTTAAAAACAAACAAAAGCAAGGAGACATCAACATTTGTGGGTTTACCCGGGCACGTTGCACTCTAATTTATAACCGAAGAACACCACTGGCCGGTAGGTCTGTTTCCCTAGTACCAGCAAGGGGAACGTAGAAAGGCTGCCGCTCTCTGGCCGTTACCTGCAAAAGCAGGTTTAAAGCCTGAGCTAATGGTCACTTCATATGAACAAGTACTGCAGGGCTGTAAATGAAACCTGCCCTCAAAATGTCTTGAGGGAGAAAATGGCCAAAATATTTCCAATGGTGACACATACTTTAAGAAAACACTTTGAAGAAATAAGCTCTAATCACAGCTGGAAAAATAAAAAGGACATGTCTTAAAGCTCAATTTCAACGCATTATGAGACACATGCAAATGCAACCACAAAGAGGTATCAGCTCACACCACTCAGAATAACCATCAGCAAAAACTACAAAGAATCAATGCTGAAGGTGCTGGGAAGAAATACATACCCTCCACTTTAAGTGGGACCTAACCTGGAAAGAGCCACTAAGGAGAACAGAATAGAGGTGCCTTTAAGAGGTAAACATTGAGCTACCATATGATCCAGCAGACCTATTCCTGGACCTATAAACTAAGAAGACAGAATTGGAAGGACACAGGCACGCAAATCTGCATTGCCTAGTATTACAATAGCCAAGATATGGAAGTAACCAAAAAGTCCACAGACAGATGGGTGGACAAAGAAGAACTGCTACCTGTACAGATGGAATATGAGCTAGTGAAAAAATGAAACAATGCCATTTGCAGCACCATAGATGAGTCTAGAAGTAATCACGCAACTTGGAGTAAGTGAGAAGGCAAAAGACACATATCCTATCATATCACATATAGGTGTTACCTAGAAAATGATACAAACAAAGATATTTCCACAGAGAAACACTATCATAGATTCATTAAAAAAACTTATGCTTCACCAACTGGAAAGGTGTGAGGATTGGATACATTACCATATTGAGGTTAACAGAGAGATACAAACACATGTGAAATATAGAATCACCAAAGACCTACGCAATACCAAGAGAAGACTACTCAACATTGTGTCATAAGCTACGTGGGAAAAGGATCCGAAGAAGAATAGATATATGTATATGTGTGAAAGAACCACATCTTGCACACCTAGAACAAACAAAACATTGTAATCAAGTTTGCTGTGATAAAAAATAAAAATTAAGTTAAAAATACGAACAAGAAGTAATGAGACATAAACTTAAAGGGCTTTTTCCTCGCACATTCCATTCTAATTTAAAACCTAAAACACCACTTCCAGTAAGGCTCTGTTGCCCTAGTAACCAGATTTGGTAAAGGAGAATTGCTGCCGCCTTGTGGCCGATTCCCGCAACAGCAGCTTTTAACCCACAACTAATGGTCACTTACCATTCACAAGGACTCAGGGCTGTAAAGGACACCTGCCCTCAAAATTGTGCTGAAGTAGGGAATGGAGAAAAAAATTCAAAACAGACAAAATTTTCAAGAAGATAGTATGAAGAGGTAAGTTTTCCTCACTGTCTTTTTTAAAAAAAGAAAATGGATAAAAGCTCCACCTCAGGAAGTATTAGACTCTTGCAATCTATTCTACAAAATGTTTTCAACTCAAACCAGTCGAATGACCATTGGCAAAATGTGTACAAACAATAAATGCTGAAGAGGTTTTAGAGAAATGTGTACCCTCTAGCTGCTGGTGAGATGTAAAGGGGTTAACCGCCAATAATGAGAACAGAAAGGAGCTGCGTTTAAAAGGAAATATTGAGGTACCATTCAATCCAGCAGGCACACCAATGGGCCTCTCACCTGAGAAGACCAGAATGAAGAAGACCCGGGCTGCAAAAGCTGCACTGCAGCCTTATTCACAATAGACAAGACAGTGAAGCTACCAAAATGTCCATCAACAGATGAAAGGATAAAGAAGAAGTGGTCCATGTACACAATGAATACTAGCTATGGAAAACAATGAACCACTGCTCTTTGAGGCACCATAGATGATCTTGGAGATAATCACAGAACACGAGGTAAGTCGGAAAGCAAAAGTCCTATATCCTATGATATCACTTATAGGCGTTATCTAATAACTGACACAAATGAACTTATTTCCACAGAGAAAGTCAATCACAGACTTATTAATAAAACTATGCTTATCTAAAAGGAAAGGTGGGGGAATGGGTAAATGAAGATTAGCATTACCATATGTATACAAATACATATTATATACATATATCAAAGAGACCGACCATATAGCAAGGAAGGATTACGGAACACTCTGTAATAATTTACACGGGAAGAGGATCTCTACATAAATAGGTATATAGAATATGTAGATGAACCAGAGTGTGTACACCTTGGACAAGCAACATTCTCACCATTACCCCAATTGAAAAAATTAAAACAACGAACTAGGAGTAAGGAGACATAAACTTATGGGGGGTTTTCCTGGCACATTCCATCCAAATTTAAAACCTAGGCAAACAACTTCCAGAATGGCTCTGCTGCCCTAGTACCCAGATTTGGGAATGGAGAAATGCTGCATCCTTGTGGCCGTTTCCCACAACAGCAGCTTTAAACCCACTGCAAAAGGTCACTAAATATTCACCAATTGCAGGTCTGTAAATGACACCGGCCCTCCAAAAAATACTGAGGTCGAAAATCGACCCAAAAATTCTAGAGTGCCACCTTCCAAAGAGAAAATTTGAAGAGGTATATTATACTCACACATTTTTTCTTTTTTCTTTTAACAGAAAAGGAAAAGTCGTGGAAAAATGATGAATTGTAGGATTTTTTACAGACATGTAAACCCAAATTACAAAAACCTATCAGCTCACACCAGTCAGAATGGCCATCAACAAAAATGCTGCAAACAATAAATGCTGACGTGATTGTGGACAAATGCGTACCCTCGATTCTAAGGGGGACGTGGTAAGAGCCACTAATGAAAGCACAATTGAGGTGCCTTGAAAAGGTCAACGTTGAGCTACCATACCAGTCAATCAATCAAACCCACTGCTGGGTCTATCACCTGAGAAAATGAAAATCAAAAATCACAGTCTGGCAATCCTGCACTCCAGCAATATTTACCATAGGCAACACTTGGAAGCAACGAAAATGTCCATCAACAGAGGAACGCACCAAGAAGAAGTGGTCCATGTACACACTGGAATATTAGCCATGGAAAACATGGAAGCACTGCTCTTTGAGGCACCATAGATGAGCCTGGAGATAATCACAAAACATGAAGTAGGTCGTAAAGCAAAAAACATATAGCCTATATTATCACTTATGGCATTATCTAATAACTGACACAGATGAACATATTTCCAAAGAGAAAGACACTCACAGGCTTAGAAAACAAACTATGCTATCGAAAAGGAAAGGAGGGGGGAAATTGAGAAATGAAGATTAGTGTCACTATACATATACAAATACATATTATATACATGTATCAAAAAGACCGAACATATAGCAAGGGAGGTCGACGGAACACTGTAATATTTTACATGGGAAGAGGATCTGTACATTAATAGACATACATAATGTACAAATGAACCAGATTGTGTACACCTAGGACAAACAATATTCTAAACTTTACCCAGATTTAAAAAAAAATGTAAAAACCAAGAAGAAGTAATGAGACATAAACTTATGGGGATTTCTCCTGGCAAATTCCATCCTAATTTACAACCTAGGACAATGACTTCCAGAAAGGCTCTGCTGCCCTAGTACCCAGATTGGGGAATGGAGAAATGCTACCTCCTTGTGGCCGTTTCCCACAACAGCAGCTTTGAACGCACTGCAAAAGGTCACTAAATTTTCACCAACTTGCAGTTCTGTAAATGACACCTGCCCTCCAGAAAATTTCTGGGGTCAAAAATCGACCAAAAATTTCAGAAGAGGGCAACCTTCGAAGAAGACAATTTCAAGAGCTATATTGTACTCACGGTTTTTTCTTTTAAGAAAAAGGCATAGGAATATGATGAATTTTAAAAATTTTAATGACATGCATAGCCATATTACAAAAACCTATCAGCTCACAGCAGTCAGAATGGCCATTAGGAAAAATGCTGCAAAAAATAAATGGTGAAGGGAGTGTGGAGAAATGCGTACCCTCGGTTGTAAGGGGGGGCATGTAAAGAGCCACTAAAGAAAACACAATGTAGGTGCTTTGAAAAGGGAAACATTGAGCTACCGGCCAATCAATCACAACCACTGCTTGGCCTATCACCTGAGAAAATGAGAATCAAAAAGTCACAGGCTGGCAAACCTGTACGCCAGCAAGATTAACCATAGCCAGCACTTGGAAGCAATGAAAATGTCCATCAACCGAGGAATGCACCAAGAAGTGGTCCACGTACACAATGGAATATTACTCTAATAATAAATATAAATTAAATTTAAAAACAAACAAAAGCAAGGAGACATCAACATTTGTGGGTTTACCCGGGCACGTTGCACTCTAATTTATAACCGAAGAACACCACTGGCCGGTAGGTCTGTTTCCCTAGTACCAGCAAGGGGAACGTAGAAAGGCTGCCGCTCTCTGGCCGTTACCTGCAAAAGCAGGTTTAAAGCCTGAGCTAATGGTCACTTCATATGAACAAGTACTGCAGGGCTGTAAATGAAACCTGCCCTCAAAATGTCTTGAGGGAGAAAATGGCCAAAATATTTCCAATGGTGACACATACTTTAAGAAAACACTTTGAAGAAATAAGCTCTAATCACAGCTGGAAAAATAAAAAGGACATGTCTTAAAGCTCAATTTCAACGCATTATGAGACACATGCAAATGCAACCACAAAGAGGTATCAGCTCACACCACTCAGAATAACCATCAGCAAAAACTACAAAGAATCAATGCTGAAGGTGCTGGGAAGAAATACATACCCTCCACTTTAAGTGGGACCTAACCTGGAAAGAGCCACTAAGGAGAACAGAATAGAGGTGCCTTTAAAAGGTAAACATTGAGCTACCATATGATCCAGCAGACCTATTCCTGGACCTATAAACTAAGAAGACAGAATTGGAAGGACACAGGCACGCAAATCTGCATTGCCTAGTATTACAATAGCCAAGATATGGAAGTAACCAAAAAGTCCACAGACAGATGGGTGGACAAAGAAGAACTGCTACCTGTACAGATGGAATATGAGCTAGTGAAAAAATGAAACAATGCCATTTGCAGCACCATAGATGAGTCTAGAAGTAATCACGCAACTTGGAGTAAGTGAGAAGGCAAAAGACACATATCCTATCATATCACATATAGGTGTTACCTAGAAAATGATACAAACAAAGATATTTCCACAGAGAAACACTATCATAGATTCATTAAAAAAACTTATGCTTCACCAACTGGAAAGGTGTGAGGATTGGATACATTACCATATTGAGGTTAACAGAGAGATACAAACACATGTGAAATATAGAATCACCAAAGACCTACGCAATACCAAGAGAAGACTACTCAACATTGTGTCATAAGCTACGTGGGAAAAGGATCCGAAGAAGAATAGATATATGTATATGTGTGAAAGAACCACATCTTGCACACCTAGAACAAACAAAACATTGTAATCAAGTTTGCTGTGATAAAAAATAAAAATTAAGTTAAAAATACGAACAAGAAGTAATGAGACATAAACTTAAAGGGCTTTTTCCTCGCACATTCCATTCTAATTTAAAACCTAAAACACCACTTCCAGTAAGGCTCTGTTGCCCTAGTAACCAGATTTGGTAAAGGAGAAATGCTGCCGCCTTGTGGCCGATTCCCGCAATAGCAGCTTTTAACCCACAACTAATGGTCACTTACCATTCACAAGGACTCAGGGCTGTAAAGGACACCTGCCCTCAAAATTGTGCTGAAGTAGGGAATGGAGAAAAAAATTCAAAACAGACAAAATTTTCAAGAAGATAGTATGAAGAGGTAAGTTTTCCTCACTGTCTTTTTAAAAAAAGGAAAATGGATAAAAGCTCCACCTCAGGAAGTATTAGACTCTTGCAATCTAATCTACAAAATGTTTTCAACTCAAACCAGTCGAATGACCATTGGCAAAAAGTCTACAAACAATAAATGCTGAAGAGGTTTTAGAGAAATGTGTACCCTCTAGCTGCTGGTGAGATGTAAAGGGGTTAACCGCCAATAATGAGAACAGAAAGGAGCTGCGTTTAAAAGGAAAAATTGAGGTACCATTCAATCCAGCAGGCGCACCAATGGGCCTCTCACCTGAGAAGACCAGAATGAAGAAGACCCAGGCTGCAAAAGCTGCACTGCAGCCTTATTCACAATAGACAAGACAGTGAAGCAACCAAAATGTCCATCAACAGATGAAAGGATAAAGAAGAAGTGGTCCATGTACACAATGCATACTAGCCATGGAAAACAATGAACCACTGCTCTTTGAGGCACCATAGATGATCTTGGAGATAATCACAGAACACGAGGTAAGTCGGAAAGCAAAAGTCCTATATCCTATGATATCACTTATAGGCGTTATCTAATAACTGACACAAATGAACTTATTTCCACAGAGAAAGTCAATCACAGACTTATTAATAAAACTATGCTTATCTAAAAGGAAAGGTGGGGGAATGGGTAAATGAAGATTAGCATTACCATATGTATACAAATACATATTATATACATATATCAAAGAGACCGACCATATAGCAAGGAAGGATTACGGAACACTCTGTAATAATTTACACGGGAAGAGGATCTCTACATAAATAGGTATATAGAATATGTAGATGAACCAGAGTGTGTACACCTTGGACAAGCAACATTCTCACCATTACCCCAATTGAAAAAATTAAAACAACGAACTAGGAGTAAGGAGACATAAACTTATGGGGGGTTTTCCTGGCACATTCCATCCAAATTTAAAACCTAGGCAAACAACTTCCAGCATGGCTCTGCTGCCCTAGTACCCAGATTTGGGAATGGAGAAATGCTGCATCCTTGTGGCCGTTTCCCACAACAGCAGCTTTAAACCCACTGCAAAAGGTCACTAAATATTCACCAATTGCAGGTCTGTAAATGACACCGGCCCTCCAAAAAATACTGAGGTCGAAAATCGACCCAAAAATTCTAGAGTGCCACCTTCCAAAGAGAAAATTTGAAGAGGTATATTATACTCACACATTTTTTCTTTTAACAGAAAAGGAAAAGGCGTGGAAAAATGATGAATTGTAGGAATTTTTACAGACATGTAAACCCAAATTACAAAAACCTATCAGCTCACACCAGTCAGAATGGCCATCAACAAAAATGCTGCAAACAATAACTGCTGACGTGATTGTGGAGAAATGCGTACCCTCGATTCTAAGGGGGACGTGGTAAGAGCACTAATGAAAGCACAATTGAGGTGCCTTGAAAAGGTCAACGTTGAGCTACCATACCAGTCAATCAATCAAACCCACTGCTGGGTCTATCACCTGAGAAAATGAAAATCAAAAATCACAGGCTGGCAATCCTGCACTCCAGCAATATTTACCATAGGCAACACTTGGAAGCAACGAAAATGTCCATCAACAGAGGAACGCACCAAGAAGAAGTGGTCCATGTACACACTGGAATATTAGCCATGGAAAACGTGGAAGCACTGCTCTTTGAGGCACCACAGATGAGCCTGGAGATAATCACAAAACGTGAAGTAGGTCGGAAAGCAAAAGACCTATAGCCTATATTATCACTTATGGCATTATCTAATAACTGACACAGATGAACATATTTCCAAAGAGAAAGACACTCACAGGCTTAGAAAACAAACTATGCTATCGAAAAGGAAAGGAGGGGGGAAATTGAGAAATGAAGATTAGTGTCACTATACATATACAAATACATATTATATACATGTATCAAAAAGACCGAACATATAGCAAGGGAGGTCGACGGAACACTGTAATATTTTACATGGGAAGAGGATCTGTACATTAATAGACATACATAATGTACAAATGAACCAGATTGTGTACACCTAGGACAAACAATATTCTAAACTTTACCCAGATTTTAAAAAAATGTAAAAACCAAGAAGAAGTAATGAGACATAAACTTATGGGGATTTCTCCTGGCAAATTGCATCCTAATTTACAACCTAGGACAATGACTTCCAGAAAGGCTCTGCTGCCCTAGTACCCAGATTGGGGAATGGAGAAATGCTACCTCCTTGTGGTCGTTTCCCACAACAGCAGCTTTGAACGCACTGCAAAAGGTCACTAAATTTTCACCAACTTGCAGTTCTGTAAATGACACCTGCCCTCCAGAAAATTTCTGGGGTCAAAAATCGACCAAAAATTTCAGAAGAGTGCGACCTTCGAAGAAGACAATTTCAAGAGCTATATTGTACTCACGGTTTTTTTCTTTTAGGAAAAAGGCATAGGAATATGATGAATTTTAAAAATTTTAATGACATGCATAGCCATATTACAAAAACCTATCAGCTCACAGCAGTCAGAATGGCCATTAGGAAAAATGCTGCAAAAAATAAATGGTGAAGGGAGTGTGGAGAAATGCGTACCCTCGGTTGTAAGTGGGGGCATGTAAAGAGCCACTAAAGAAAACACAATGTAGGTGCTTTGAAAAGGGAAACATTGAGCTACCAGCCAATCAATCACAACCACTGCTTGGCCTATCACCTGAGAAAATGAGAATCAAAAAGTCACAGGCTGGCAAACCTGTACGCCAGCAAGATTAACCATAGCCAGCACTTGGAAGCAATGAAAATGTCCATCAACCGAGGAATGCACCAAGAAGAAGTGGTCCACGTACACAATGGAATATTACTCTAATAATAAATATAAATTAAATTTAAAAACAAACAAAAGCAAGGAGACATCAACATTTGTGGGTTTACCCGGGCACGTTGCACTCTAATTTATAACCGAAGAACACCACTGGCCGGTAGGTCTGTTTCCCTAGTACCAGCAAGGGGAACGTAGAAAGGCTGCCGCTCTCTGGCCGTTACCTGCAAAAGCAGGTTTAAAGCCTGAGCTAATGGTCACTTCATATGAACAAGTACTGCAGGGCTGTAAATGAAACCTGCCCTCAAAATGTCTTGAGGGAGAAAATGGCCAAAATATTTCCAATGGTGACACATACTTTAAGAAAACACTTTGAAGAAATAAGCTCTAATCACAGCTGGAAAAATAAAAAGGACATGTCTTAAAGCTCAATTTCAACGCATTATGAGACACATGCAAATGCAACCACAAAGAGGTATCAGCTCACACCACTCAGAATAACCATCAGCAAAAACTACAAAGAATCAATGCTGAAGGTGCTGGGAAGAAATACATACCCTCCACTTTAAGTGGGACCTAACCTGGAAAGAGCCACTAAGGAGAACAGAATAGAGGTGCCTTTAAAAGGTAAACATTGAGCTACCATATGATCCAGCAGACCTATTCCTGGACCTATAAACTAAGAAGACAGAATTGGAAGGACACAGGCACGCAAATCTGCATTGCCTAGTATTACAATAGCCAAGATATGGAAGTAACCAAAAAGTCCACAGACAGATGGGTGGACAAAGAAGAACTGCTACCTGTACAGATGGAATATGAGCTAGTGAAAAAATGAAACAATGCCATTTGCAGCACCATAGATGAGTCTAGAAGTAATCACGCAACTTGGAGTAAGTGAGAAGGCAAAAGACACATATCCTATCATATCACATATAGGTGTTACCTAGAAAATGATACAAACAAAGATATTTCCACAGAGAAACACTATCATAGATTCATTAAAAAAACTTATGCTTCACCAACTGGAAAGGTGTGAGGATTGGATACATTACCATATTGAGGTTAACAGAGAGATACAAACACATGTGAAATATAGAATCACCAAAGACCTACGCAATACCAAGAGAAGACTAGTCAACATTGTGTCATAAGCTACGTGGGAAAAGGATCCGAAGAAGAATAGATATATGTATATGTGTGAAAGAACCACATCTTGCACACCTAGAACAAACAAAACATTGTAATCAAGTTTGCTGTGATAAAAAATAAAAATTAAGTTAAAAATACGAACAAGAAGTAATGAGACATAAACTTAAAGGGCTTTTTCCTCGCACATTCCATTCTAATTTAAAACCTAAAACACCACTTCCAGTAAGGCTCTGTTGCCCTAGTAACCAGATTTGGTAAAGGAGAAATGCTGCCGCCTTGTGGCCGATTCCCGCAACAGCAGCTTTTAACCCACAACTAATGGTCACTTACCATTCACAAGGACTCAGGGCTGTAAAGGACACCTGCCCTCAAAATTGTGCTGAAGTAGGGAATGGAGAAAAAAATTCAAAACAGACAAAATTTTCAAGAAGATAGTATGAAGAGGTAAGTTTTCCTCACTGTCTTTTTAAAAAAAGGAAAATGGATAAAAGCTCCACCTCAGGAAGTATTAGACTCTTGCAATCTAATCTACAAAATGTTTTCAACTCAAACCAGTCGAATGACCATTGGCAAAAAGTCTACAAACAATAAATGCTGAAGAGGTTTTAGAGAAATGTGTACCCTCTAGCTGCTGGTGAGATGTAAAGGGGTTAACCGCCAATAATGAGAACAGAAAGGAGCTGCGTTTAAAAGGAAAAATTGAGGTACCATTCAATCCAGCAGGCGCACCAATGGGCCTCTCACCTGAGAAGACCAGAATGAAGAAGACCCAGGCTGCAAAAGCTGCACTGCAGCCTTATTCACAATAGACAAGACAGTGAAGCAACCAAAATGTCCATCAACAGATGAAAGGATAAAGAAGAAGTGGTCCATGTACACAATGCATACTAGCCATGGAAAACAATGAAACACTGCTCTTTGAGGCACCATAGATGATCTTGGAGATAATCACAGAACACGAGGTAAGTCGGAAAGCAAAAGTCCTATATCCTATGATATCACTTATAGGCGTTATCTAATAACTGACACAAATGAACTTATTTCCACAGAGAAAGTCAATCACAGACTTATTAAAAAAAACTATGCTTATCTAAAAGGAAAGGTGGGGGAATGGGTAAATGAAGATTAGCATTACCATATGTATACAAATACATATTATATACATATATCAAAGAGACCGACCATATAGCAAGGAAGGATTACGGAACAGTCTGTAATAATTTACACGGGAAGAGGATCTCTACATAAATAGGTATATAGAATATGTAGATGAACCAGAGTGTGTACACCTTGGACAAGCAACATTCTAACGTTTACCCCAATTGAAAAAATTAAAATAACGAACTAGGAGTAAGGAGACATAAACTTATGGGGGGTTTTCCTGGCACATTCCATCCAAATTTAAAACCTAGGCAAACAACTTCCAGAATGGCTCTGCTGCCCTAGTACCCAGATTTGGGAATGGAGAAATGCTGCATCCTTGTGGCCGTTTCCCACAACAGCAGCTTTAAACCCACTGCAAAAGGTCACTAAATATTCACGAATTGCAGGTCTGTAAAAGACACCGGCCCTCCAAAAAATACTGAGGTCGAAAATCGACCCAAAAATTCTAGAGTGCCACCTTCCAAAGAGAAAATTTGAAGAGGTATATTATACTCACACATTTTTTCTTTTAACAGAAAAGGAAAAGGCGTGGAAAAATGATGAATTGTAGGAATTTTTACAGACATGTAAACCCAAATTACAAAAACCTATCAGCTCACACCAGTCAGAATGGCCATCAACAAAAATGCTGCAAACAATAAATGCTGACGTGATTGTGCACAAATTCGTACCCTCGATTCTAAGGGGGACGTGGTAAGAGCCACTAATGAAAGCACAATTGAGGTGCCTTGAATAGGTCAACGTTGAGCTACCATACCAGTCAATCAATCAAACCCACTGCTGGGTCTATCACCTGAGAAAATGAAAATCAAAAATCACAGTCTGGCAATCCTGCACTCCAGCAATATTTACCATAGGCAACACTTGGAAGCAACGAAAATGTCCATCAACAGAGGAACGCACCAAGAAGAAGTGGTCCATGTACACACTGGAATATTAGCCATGGAAAACATGGAAGCACTGCTCTTTGAGGCACCATAGATGAGCCTGGAGATAATCACAAAACATGAAGTAGGTCGTAAAGCAAAAGACATATAGCCTATATTATCACTTATGGCATTATCTAATAACTGACACAGATGAACATATTTCCAAAGAGAAAGACACTCACAGGCTTAGAAAACAAACTATGCTATCGAAAAGGAAAGGAGGGGGGAAATTGAGAAATGAAGATTAGTGTCACTATACATATACAAATACATATTATATACATGTATCAAAAAGACCGAACATATAGCAAGGGAGGTCGACGGAACACTGTAATATTTTACATGGGAAGAGGATCTGTACATTAATAGACATACATAATGTACAAATGAACCAGATTGTGTACACCTAGGACAAACAATATTCTAAACTTTACCCAGATTTAAAAAAAAATGTAAAAACCAAGAAGAAGTAATGAGACATAAACTTATGGGGATTTCTCCTGGCAAATTCCATCCTAATTTACAACCTAGGACAATGACTTCCAGAAAGGCTCTGCTGCCCTAGTACCCAGATTGGGGAATGGAGAAATGCTACCTCCTTGTGGCCGTTTCCCACAACAGCAGCTTTGAACGCACTGCAAAAGTCACTAAATTTTCACCAACTTGCAGTTCTGTAAATGACACCTGCCCTCCAGAAAATTTCTGGGGTCAAAAATCGACCAAAAATTTCAGAAGAGGGCAACCTTCGAAGAAGACAATTTCAAGAGCTATATTGTACTCACGGTTTTTTCTTTTAAGAAAAAGGCATAGGAATATGATGAATTTTAAAAATTTTAATGACATGCATAGCCATATTACAAAAACCTATCAGCTCACAGCAGTCAGAATGGCCATTAGGAAAAATGCTGCAAAAAATAAATGGTGAAGGGAGTGTGGAGAAATGCGTACCCTCGGTTGTAAGGGGGGGCATGTAAAGAGCCACTAAAGAAAACACAATGTAGGTGCTTTGAAAAGGGAAACATTGAGCTACCGGCCAATCAATCACAACCACTGCTTGGCCTATCACCTGAGAAAATGAGAATCAAAAAGTCACAGGCTGGCAAACCTGTACGCCAGCAAGATTAACCATAGCCAGCACTTGGAAGCAATGAAAATGTCCATCAACCGAGGAATGCACCAAGAAGTGGTCCACGTACACAATGGAATATTACTCTAATAATAAATATAAATTAAATTTAAAAACAAACAAAAGCAAGGAGACATCAACATTTGTGGGTTTACCCGGGCACGTTGCACTCTAATTTATAACCGAAGAACACCACTGGCCGGTAGGTCTGTTTCCCTAGTACCAGCAAGGGGAACGTAGAAAGGCTGCCGCTCTCTGGCCGTTACCTGCAAAAGCAGGTTTAAAGCCTGAGCTAATGGTCACTTCATATGAACAAGTACTGCAGGGCTGTAAATGAAACCTGCCCTCAAAATGTCTTGAGGGAGAAAATGGCCAAAATATTTCCAATGGTGACACATACTTTAAGAAAACACTTTGAAGAAATAAGCTCTAATCACAGCTGGAAAAATAAAAAGGACATGTCTTAAAGCTCAATTTCAACGCATTATGAGACACATGCAAATGCAACCACAAAGAGGTATCAGCTCACACCACTCAGAATAACCATCAGCAAAAACTACAAAGAATAAATGCTGAAGGTGCTGGGAAGAAATACATACCCTCCACTTTAAGTGGGACCTAACCTGGAAAGAGCCACTAAGGAGAACAGAATAGAGGTGCCTTTAAAAGGTAAACATTGAGCTACCATATGATCCAGCAGACCTATTCCTGGACCTATAAACTAAAGACATAATTGGAAGGACACAGGCACGCAAATCTGCATTGCCTAGTATTACAATAGCCAAGATATGGAAGTAACCAAAAAGTCCACAGACAGATGGGTGGACAAAGAAGAACTGCTACCTGTACAGATGGAATATGAGCTAGTGAAAAAATGAAACAATGCCATTTGCAGCACCATTGATGAGTCTAGAAGTAATCACGCAACTTGGAGTAAGTGAGAAGGCAAAAGACACATATCCTATCATATCACATATAGGTGTTACCTAGAAAATGATACAAACAAAGATATTTCCACAGAGAAACACTATCATAGATTCATTAAAAAAACTTATGCTTCACCAACTGGAAAGGTGTGAGGATTGGATACATTACCATATTGAGGTTAACAGAGAGATACAAACACATGTGAAATATAGAATCACCAAAGACCTACGCAATACCAAGAGAAGACTACTCAACATTGTGTCATAAGCTACGTGGGAAAAGGATCCGAAGAAGAATAGATATATGTATATGTGTGAAAGAACCACATCTTGCACACCTAGAACAAACAAAACATTGTAATCAAGTTTGCTGTGATAAAAAATAAAAATTAAGTGAAAAATACGAACAAGAAGTAATGAGACATAAACTTAAAGGGCTTTTTCCTCGCACATTCCATTCTAATTTAAAACCTAAAACACCACTTCCAGTAAGGCTCTGTTGCCCTAGTAACCAGATTTGGTAAAGGAGAAATGCTGCCGCCTTGTGGCCGATTCCCGCAACAGCAGCTTTTAACCCACAACTAATGGTCACTTACCATTCACAAGGACTCAGGGCTGTAAAGGACACCTGCCCTCAAAATTGTGCTGAAGTAGGGAATGGAGAAAAAAATTCAAAACAGACAAAATTTTCAAGAAGATAGTATGAAGAGGTAAGTTTTCCTCACTGTCTTTTTAAAAAAAGGAAAATGGATAAAAGCTCCACCTCAGGAAGTATTAGACTCTTGCAATCTAATCTACAAAATGTTTTCAACTCAAACCAGTCGAATGACCATTGGCAAAAAGTCTACAAACAATAAATGCTGAAGAGGTTTTAGAGAAATGTGTACCCTCTAGCTGCTGGTGAGATGTAAAGGGGTTAACCGCCAATAATGAGAACAGAAAGGAGCTGCGTTTAAAAGGAAAAATTGAGGTACCATTCAATCCAGCAGGCGCACCAATGGGCCTCTCACCTGAGAAGACCAGAATGAAGAAGACCCAGGCTGCAAAAGCTGCACTGCAGCCTTATTCACAATAGACAAGACAGTGAAGCAACCAAAATGTCCATCAACAGATGAAAGGATAAAGAAGAAGTGGTCCATGTACACAATGCATACTAGCCATGGAAAACAATGAAACACTGCTCTTTGAGGCACCATAGATGATCTTGGAGATAATCACAGAACACGAGGTAAGTCGGAAAGCAAAAGTCCTATATCCTATGATATCACTTATAGGCGTTATCTAATAACTGACACAAATGAACTTATTTCCACAGAGAAAGTCAATCACAGACTTATTAAAAAAAACTATGCTTATCTAAAAGGAAAGGTGGGGGAATGGGTAAATGAAGATTAGCATTACCATATGTATACAAATACATATTATATACATATATCAAAGAGACCGACCATATAGCAAGGAAGGATTACGGAACAGTCTGTAATAATTTACATGGGAAGAGGATCTCTACATAAATAGGTATATAGAATATGTAGATGAACCAGAGTGTGTACACCTTGGACAAGCAACATTCTAACGTTTACCCCAATTGAAAAAATTAAAATAACGAACTAGGAGTAAGGAGACATAAACTTATGGGGGGTTTTCCTGGCACATTCCATCCAAATTTAAAACCTAGGCAAACAACTTCCAGAATGGCTCTGCTGCCCTAGTACCCAGATTTGGGAATGGAGAAATGCTGCATCCTTGTGGCCGTTTCCCACAACAGCAGCTTTAAACCCACTGCAAAAGGTCACTAAATATTCACGAATTGCAGGTCTGTAAAAGACACCGGCCCTCCAAAAAATACTGAGGTCGAAAATCGACCCAAAAATTCTAGAGTGCCACCTTCCAAAGAGAAAATTTGAAGAGGTATATTATACTCACACATTTTTTCTTTTAACAGAAAAGGAAAAGGCGTGGAAAAATGATGAATTGTAGGAATTTTTACAGACATGTAAACCCAAATTACAAAAACCTATCAGCTCACACCAGTCAGAATGGCCATCAACAAAAATGCTGCAAACAATAAATGCTGACGTGATTGTGCACAAATTCGTACCCTCGATTCTAAGGGGGACGTGGTAAGAGCCACTAATGAAAGCACAATTGAGGTGCCTTGAAAAGGTCAACGTTGAGCTACCATACCAGTCAATCAATCAAACCCACTGCTGGGTCTATCACCTGAGAAAATGAAAATCAAAAATCACAGTCTGGCAATCCTGCACTCCAGCAATATTTACCATAGGCAACACTTGGAAGCAACGAAAATGTCCATCAACAGAGGAACGCACCAAGAAGAAGTGGTCCATGTACACACTGGAATATTAGCCATGGAAAACATGGAAGCACTGCTCTTTGAGGCACCATAGATGAGCCTGGAGATAATCACAAAACATGAAGTAGGTCGGAAAGCAAAAGACATATAGCCTATATTATCACTTATGGCATTATCTAATAACTGACACAGATGAACATATTTCCAAAGAGAAAGACACTCACAGGCTTAGAAAACAAACTATGCTATCGAAAAGGAAAGGAGGGGGGAAATTGAGAAATGAAGATTAGTGTCACTATACATATACAAATACATATTATATACATGTATCAAAAAGACCGAACATATAGCAAGGGAGGTCGACGGAACACTGTAATATTTTACATGGGAAGAGGATCTGTACATTAATAGACATACATAATGTACAAATGAACCAGATTGTGTACACCTAGGAGAAACAATATTCTAAACTTTACCCAGATTTAAAAAAAAATGTAAAAACCAAGAAGAAGTAATGAGACATAAACTTATGGGGATTTCTCCTGGCAAATTCCATCCTAATTTACAACCTAGGACAATGACTTCCAGAAAGGCTCTGCTGCCCTAGTACCCAGATTGGGGAATGGAGAAATGCTACCTCCTTGTGGCCGTTTCCCACAACAGCAGCTTTGAACGCACTGCAAAAGTCACTAAATTTTCACCAACTTGCAGTTCTGTAAATGACACCTGCCCTCCAGAAAATTTCTGGGGTCAAAAATCGACCGTAAATTTCAGAAGAGGGCAACCTTCGAAGAAGACAATTTCAAGAGCTATATTGTACTCACGGTTTTTTCTTTTAAGAAAAAGGCATAGGAATATGATGGATTTTAAATATTTTAATGACATGCATAGCCATATTACAAAAACCTATCAGCTCACAGCAGTCAGAATGGCCATTAGGAAAAATGCTGCAAAAAATAAATGGTGAAGGGAGTGTGGAGAAATGCGTACCCTCGGTTGTAAGGGGGGGCATGTAAAGAGCCACTAAAGAAAACACAACGTAGGTGCTTTGAAAAGGGAAACATTGAGCTACCGGTCAATCAATCACAACCACTGCTTGGCCTATCACCTGAGAAAATGAGAATCAAAAAGTCACAGGCTGGCAAACCTGTACGCCAGCAAGATTAACCATAGCCAGCACTTGGAAGCAATGAAAATGTCCATCAACCGAGGAATGCACCAAGAAGTGGTCCATGTACACAATGGAATATTACTCTAATAATAAATATAAATTAAATTTAAAAACAAACAAAAGCAAGGAGACATCAACATTTGTGGGTTTACCCGGGCACGTTGCACTCTAATTTATAACCGAAGAACACCACTGGCCGGTAGGTCTGTTTCCCTAGTACCAGCAAGGGGAACGAAGAAAGGCTGCCGCTCTCTGGCCGTTACCTGCAAAAGCAGGTTTAAAGCCTGAGCTAATGGTCACTTCATATGAACAAGTACTGCAGGGCTGTAAATGAAACCTGCCCTCAAAATGTCTTGAGGGAGAAAATGGCCAAAATATTTCCAATGGTGACACATACTTTAAGAAAACACTTTGAAGAAATAAGCTCTAATCACAGCTGGAAAAATAAAAAGGACATGTCTTAAAGCTCAATTTCAACGCATTATGAGACACATGCAAATTCAACCACAAAGAGGTATCAGCTCACACCACTCAGAATAACCATCAGCAAAAACTACAAAGAATCAATGCTGAAGGTGCTGGGAAGAAATACATACCCTCCACTTTAAGTGGGACCTAACCTGGAAAGAGCCACTAAGGAGAACAGAATAGAGGTGCCTTTAAAAGGTAAACATTGAGCTACCATATGATCCAGCAGACCTATTCCTGGACCTATAAACTAAGAAGACAGAATTGGAAGGACACAGGCACGCAAATCTGCATTGCCTAGTATTACAATAGCCAAGATATGGAAGTAACCAAAAAGTCCACAGACAGATGGGTGGACAAAGAAGAACTGCTACCTGTACAGATGGAATATGAGCTAGTGAAAAAATGAAACAATGCCATTTGCAGCACCATTGATGAGTCTAGAAGTAATCACGCAACTTGGAGTAAGTGAGAAGGCAAAAGACACATATCCTATCATATCACATATAGGTGTTACCTAGAAAATGATACAAACAAAGATATTTCCACAGAGAAACACTATCATAGATTCATTAAAAAAACTTATGCTTCACCAACTGGAAAGGTGTGAGGATTGGATACATTACCATATTGAGGTTAACAGAGAGATACAAACACATGTGAAATATAGAATCACCAAAGACCTACGCAATACCAAGAGAAGACTACTCAACATTGTGTCATAAGCTACGTGGGAAAAGGATCCGAAGAAGAATAGATATATGTATATGTGTGAAAGAACCACATCTTGCACACCTAGAACAAACAAAACATTGTAATCAAGTTTGCTGTGATAAAAAATAAAAATTAAGTGAAAAATACGAACAAGAAGTAATGAGACATAAACTTAAAGGGCTTTTTCCTCGCACATTCCATTCTAATTTAAAACCTAAAACACCACTTCCAGTAAGGCTCTGTTGCCCTAGTAACCAGATTTGGTAAAGGAGAAATGCTGCCGCCTTGTGGCCGATTCCCGCAACAGCAGCTTTTAACCCACAACTAATGGTCACTTACCATTCACAAGGACTCAGGGCTGTAAAGGACACCTGCCCTCAAAATTGTGCTGAAGTAGGGAATGGAGAAAAAAATTCAAAACAGACAAAATTTTCAAGAAGATAGTATGAAGAGGTAAGTTTTCCTCACTGTCTTTTTAAAAAAAGGAAAATGGATAAAAGCTCCACCTCAGGAAGTATTAGACTCTTGCAATCTAATCTACAAAATGTTTTCAACTCAAACCAGTCGAATGACCATTGGCAAAAAGTCTACAAACAATAAATGCTGAAGAGGTTTTAGAGAAATGTGTACCCTCTAGCTGCTGGTGAGATGTAAAGGGGTTAACCGCCAATAATGAGAACAGAAAGGAGCTGCGTTTAAAAGGAAAAATTGAGGTACCATTCAATCCAGCAGGCGCACCAATGGGCCTCTCACCTGAGAAGACCAGAATGAAGAAGACCCAGGCTGCAAAAGCTGCACTGCAGCCTTATTCACAATAGACAAGACAGTGAAGCAACCAAAATGTCCATCAACAGATGAAAGGATAAAGAAGAAGTGGTCCATGTACACAATGCATACTAGCCATGGAAAACAATGAAACACTGCTCTTTGAGGCACCATAGATGATCTTGGAGATAATCACAGAACACGAGGTAAGTCGGAAAGCAAAAGTCCTATATCCTATGATATCACTTATAGGCGTTATCTAATAACTGACACAAATGAACTTATTTCCACAGAGAAAGTCAATCACAGACTTATTAAAAAAAACTATGCTTATCTAAAAGGAAAGGTGGGGGAATGGGTAAATGAAGATTAGCATTACCATATGTATACAAATACATATTATATACATATATCAAAGAGACCGACCATATAGCAAGGAAGGATTACGGAACAGTCTGTAATAATTTACACGGGAAGAGGATCTCTACATAAATAGGTATATAGAATATGTAGATGAACCAGAGTGTGTACACCTTGGACAAGCAACATTCTAACGTTTACCCCAATTGAAAAAATTAAAATAACGAACTAGGAGTAAGGAGACATAAACTTATGGGGGGTTTTCCTGGCACATTCCATCCAAATTTAAAACCTAGGCAAACAACTTCCAGAATGGCTCTGCTGCCCTAGTACCCAGATTTGGGAATGGAGAAATGCTGCATCCTTGTGGCCGTTTCCCACAACAGCAGCTTTAAACCCACTGCAAAAGGTCACTAAATATTCACGAATTGCAGGTCTGTAAAAGACACCGGCCCTCCAAAAAATACTGAGGTCGAAAATCGACCCAAAAATTCTAGAGTGCCACCTTCCAAAGAGAAAATTTGAAGAGGTATATTATACTCACACATTTTTTCTTTTAACAGAAAAGGAAAAGGCGTGGAAAAATGATGAATTGTAGGAATTTTTACAGACATGTAAACCCAAATTACAAAAACCTATCAGCTCACACCAGTCAGAATGGCCATCAACAAAAATGCTGCAAACAATAAATGCTGACGTGATTGTGCACAAATTCGTACCCTCGATTCTAAGGGGGACGTGGTAAGAGCCACTAATGAAAGCACAATTGAGGTGCCTTGAAAAGGTCAACGTTGAGCTACCATACCAGTCAATCAATCAAACCCACTGCTGGGTCTATCACCTGAGAAAATGAAAATCAAAAATCACAGTCTGGCAATCCTGCACTCCAGCAATATTTACCATAGGCAACACTTGGAAGCAACGAAAATGTCCATCAACAGAGGAACGCACCAAGAAGAAGTGGTCCATGTACACACTGGAATATTAGCCATGGAAAACATGGAAGCACTGCTCTTTGAGGCACCATAGATGAGCCTGGAGATAATCACAAAACATGAAGTAGGTCGTAAAGCAAAAGACATATAGCCTATATTATCACTTATGGCATTATCTAATAACTGACACAGATGAACATATTTCCAAAGAGAAAGACACTCACAGGCTTAGAAAACAAACTATGCTATCGAAAAGGAAAGGAGGGGGGAAATTGAGAAATGAAGATTAGTGTCACTATACATATACAAATACATATTATATACATGTATCAAAAAGACCGAACATATAGCAAGGGAGGTCGACGGAACACTGTAATATTTTACATGGGAAGAGGATCTGTACATTAATAGACATACATAATGTACAAATGAACCAGATTGTGTACACCTAGGACAAACAATATTCTAAACTTTACCCAGATTTAAAAAAAAATGTAAAAACCAAGAAGAAGTAATGAGACATAAACTTATGGGGATTTCTCCTGGCAAATTCCATCCTAATTTACAACCTAGGACAATGACTTCCAGAAAGGCTCTGCTGCCCTAGTACCCAGATTGGGGAATGGAGAAATGCTACCTCCTTGTGGCCGTTTCCCACAACAGCAGCTTTGAACGCACTGCAAAAGTCACTAAATTTTCACCAACTTGCAGTTCTGTAAATGACACCTGCCCTCCAGAAAATTTCTGGGGTCAAAAATCGACCAAAAATTTCAGAAGAGGGCAACCTTCGAAGAAGACAATTTCAAGAGCTATATTGTACTCACGGTTTTTTCTTTTAAGAAAAAGGCATAGGAATATGATGAATTTTAAAAATTTTAATGACATGCATAGCCATATTACAAAAACCTATCAGCTCACAGCAGTCAGAATGGCCATTAGGAAAAATGCTGCAAAAAATAAATGGTGAAGGGAGTGTGGAGAAATGCGTACCCTCGGTTGTAAGGGGGGGCATGTAAAGAGCCACTAAAGAAAACACAATGTAGGTGCTTTGAAAAGGGAAACATTGAGCTACCGGCCAATCAATCACAACCACTGCTTGGCCTATCACCTGAGAAAATGAGAATCAAAAAGTCACAGGCTGGCAAACCTGTACGCCAGCAAGATTAACCATAGCCAGCACTTGGAAGCAATGAAAATGTCCATCAACCGAGGAATGCACCAAGAAGTGGTCCACGTACACAATGGAATATTACTCTAATAATAAATATAAATTAAATTTAAAAACAAACAAAAGCAAGGAGACATCAACATTTGTGGGTTTACCCGGGCACGTTGCACTCTAATTTATAACCGAAGAACACCACTGGCCGGTAGGTCTGTTTCCCTAGTACCAGCAAGGGGAACGTAGAAAGGCTGCCGCTCTCTGGCCATTACCTGCAAAAGCAGGTTTAAAGCCTGAGCTAATGGTCACTTCATATGAACAAGTACTGCAGGGCTGTAAATGAAACCTGCCCTCAAAATGTCTTGAGGGAGAAAATGGCCAAAATATTTCCAATGGTGACACATACTTTAAGAAAACACTTTGAAGAAATAAGCTCTAATCACAGCTGGAAAAATAAAAAGGACATGTCTTAAAGCTCAATTTCAACGCATTATGAGACACATGCAAATGCAACCACAAAGAGGTATCAGCTCACACCACTCAGAATAACCATCAGCAAAAACTACAAAGAGTCAATGCTGAAGGTGCTGGGAAGAAATACATACCCTCCACTTTAAGTGGGACCTAACCTGGAAAGAGCCACTAAGGAGAACAGAATAGAGGTGCCTTTAAAAGGTAAACATTGAGCTACCATATGATCCAGCAGACCTATTCCTGGACCTATAAACTAAGAAGACAGAATTGGAAGGACACAGGCACGCAAATCTGCATTGCCTAGTATTACAATAGCCAAGATATGGAAGTAACCAAAAAGTCCACAGACAGATGGGTGGACAAAGAAGAACTGCTACCTGTACAGATGGAATATGAGCTAGTGAAAAAATGAAACAATGCCATTTGCAGCACCATAGATGAGTCTAGAAGTAATCACGCAACTTGGAGTAAGTGAGAAGGCAAAAGACACATATCCTATCATATCACATATAGGTGTTACCTAGAAAATGATACAAACAAAGATATTTCCACAGAGAAACACTATCATAGATTCATTAAAAAAACTTATGCTTCACCAACTGGAAAGGTGTGAGGATTGGATACATTACCATATTGAGGTTAACAGAGAGATACAAACACATGTGAAATATAGAATCACCAAAGACCTACGCAATACCAAGAGAAGACTACTCAACATTGTGTCATAAGCTACGTGGGAAAAGGATCCGAAGAAGAATAGATATATGTATATGTGTGAAAGAACCACATCTTGCACACCTAGAACAAACAAAACATTGTAATCAAGTTTGCTGTGATAAAAAATAAAAATTAAGTGAAAAATACGAACAAGAAGTAATGAGACATAAACTTAAAGGGCTTTTTCCTCGCACATTCCATTCTAATTTAAAACCTAAAACACCACTTCCAGTAAGGCTCTGTTGCCCTAGTAACCAGATTTGGTAAAGGAGAAATGCTGCCGCCTTGTGGCCGATTCCCGCAACAGCAGCTTTTAACCCACAACTAATGGTCACTTACCATTCACAAGGACTCAGGGCTGTAAAGGACACCTGCCCTCAAAATTGTGCTGAAGTAGGGAATGGAGAAAAAAATTCAAAACAGACAAAATTTTCAAGAAGATAGTATGAAGAGGTAAGTTTTCCTCACTGTCTTTTTAAAAAAAGGAAAATGGATAAAAGCTCCACCTCAGGAAGTATTAGACTCTTGCAATCTAATCTACAAAATGTTTTCAACTCAAACCAGTCGAATGACCATTGGCAAAAAGTCTACAAACAATAAATGCTGAAGAGGTTTTAGAGAAATGTGTACCCTCTAGCTGCTGGTGAGATGTAAAGGGGTTAACCGCCAATAATGAGAACAGAAAGGAGCTGCGTTTAAAAGGAAAAATTGAGGTACCATTCAATCCAGCAGGCGCACCAATGGGCCTCTCACCTGAGAAGACCAGAATGAAGAAGACCCAGGCTGCAAAAGCTGCACTGCAGCCTTATTCACAATAGACAAGACAGTGAAGCAACCAAAATGTCCATCAACAGATGAAAGGATAAAGAAGAAGTGGTCCATGTACACAATGCATACTAGCCATGGAAAACAATGAAACACTGCTCTTTGAGGCACCATAGATGATCTTGGAGATAATCACAGAACACGAGGTAAGTCGGAAAGCAAAAGTCCTATATCCTATGATATCACTTATAGGCGTTATCTAATAACTGACACAAATGAACTTATTTCCACAGAGAAAGTCAATCACAGACTTATTAAAAAAAACTATGCTTATCTAAAAGGAAAGGTGGGGGAATGGGTAAATGAAGATTAGCATTACCATATGTATACAAATACATATTATATACATATATCAAAGAGACCGACCATATAGCAAGGAAGGATTACGGAACAGTCTGTAATAATTTACACGGGAAGAGGATCTCTACATAAATAGGTATATAGAATATGTAGATGAACCAGAGTGTGTACACCTTGGACAAGCAACATTCTAACGATTACCCCAATTGAAAAAATTAAAATAACGAACTAGGAGTAAGGAGACATAAACTTATGGGGGGTTTTCCTGGCACATTCCATCCAAATTTAAAACCTAGGCAAACAACTTCCAGAATGGCTCTGCTGCCCTAGTACCCAGATTTGGGAATGGAGAAATGCTGCATCCTTGTGGCCGTTTCCCACAACAGCAGCTTTAAACCCACTGCAAAAGGTCACTAAATATTCACCAATTGCAGGTCTGTAAAAGACACCGGCCCTCCAAAAAATACTGAGGTCGAAAATCGACCCAAAAATTCTAGAGTGCCACCTTCCAAAGAGAAAATTTGAAGAGGTATATTATACTCACACATTTTTTCTTTTAACAGAAAAGGAAAAGGCGTGGAAAAATGATGAATTGTAGGAATTTTTACAGACATGTAAACCCAAATTACAAAAACCTATCAGCTCACACCAGTCAGAATGGCCATCAACAAAAATGCTGCAAACAATAAATGCTGACGTGATTGTGGACAAATGCGTACCCTCGATTCTAAGGGGGACGTGGTAAGAGCCACTAATGAAAGCACAATTGAGGTGCCTTGAATAGGTCAACGTTGAGCTACCATACCAGTCAATCAATCAAACCCACTGCTGGGTCTATCACCTGAGAAAATGAAAATCAAAAATCACAGTCTGGCAATCCTGCACTCCAGCAATATTTACCATAGGCAACACTTGGAAGCAACGAAAATGTCCATCAACAGAGGAACGCACCAAGAAGAAGTGGTCCATGTACACACTGGAATATTAGCCATGGAAAACATGGAAGCACTGCTCTTTGAGGCACCATAGATGAGCCTGGAGATAATCACAAAACATGAAGTAGGTCGTAAAGCAAAAGACATATAGCCTATATTATCACTTATGGCATTATCTAATAACTGACACAGATGAACATATTTCCAAAGAGAAAGACACTCACAGGCTTAGAAAACAAACTATGCTATCGAAAAGGAAAGGAGGGGGGCAATTGAGAAATGAAGATTAGTGTCACTATACATATACAAATACATATTATATACATGTATCAAAAAGACCGAACATATAGCAAGGGAGGTCGACGGAACACTGTAATATTTTACATGGGAAGAGGATCTGTACATTAATAGACATACATAATGTACAAATGAACCAGATTGTGTACACCTAGGACAAACAATATTCTAAACTTTACCCAGATTTAAAAAAAAATGTAAAAACCAAGAAGAAGTAATGAGACATAAACTTATGGGGATTTCTCCTGGCAAATTCCATCCTAATTTACAACCTAGGACAATGACTTCCAGAAAGGCTCTGCTGCCCTAGTACCCAGATTGGGGAATGGAGAAATGCTACCTCCTTGTGGCCGTTTCCCACAACAGCAGCTTTGAACGCACTGCAAAAGGTCACTAAATTTTCACCAACTTGCAGTTCTGTAAATGACACCTGCCCTCCAGAAAATTTCTGGGGTCAAAAATCGACCAAAAATTTCAGAAGAGGGCAACCTTCGAAGAAGACAATTTCAAGAGCTATATTGTACTCACGGTTTTTTCTTTTAAGAAAAAGGCATAGGAATATGATGAATTTTAAAAATTTTAATGACATTCATAGCCATATTACAAAAACCTATCAGCTCACAGCAGTCAGAATGGCCATTAGGAAAAATGCTGCAAAAAATAAATAGTGAAGGGAGTGTGGAGAAATGCGTACCCTCGGTTGTAAGGGGGGGCATGTAAAGAGCCACTAAAGAAAACACAATGTAGGTGCTTTGAAAAGGGAAACATTGAGCTACCGGCCAATGAATCACAACGACTGCTTGGCCTATCACCTGAGAAAATGAGAATCAAAAAGTCACAGGCTGGCAAACCTGTACGCCAGCAAGATTAACCATAGCCAGCACTTGGAAGCAATGAAAATGTCCATCAACCGAGGAATGCACCAAGAAGTGGTCCACGTACACAATGGAATATTACTCTAATAATAAATATAAATTAAATTTAAAAACAAACAAAAGCAAGGAGACATCAACATTTGTGGGTTTACCCAGGCACGTTGCACTCTAATTTATAACCGAAGAACACCACTGGCCGGTAGGTCTGTTTCCCTAGTACCAGCAAGGGGAACGTAGAAAGGCTGCCGCTCTCTGGCCGTTACCTGCAAAAGCAGGTTTAAAGCCTGAGCTAATGGTCACTTCATATGAACAAGTACTGCAGGGCTGTAAATGAAACCTGCCCTCAAAATGTCTTGAGGGAGAAAATGGCCAAAATATTTCCAATGGTGACACATACTTTAAGAAAACACTTTGAAGAAATAAGCTCTAATCACAGCTGGAAAAATAAAAAGGACATGTCTTAAAGCTCAATTTCAACGCATTATGAGACACATGCAAATGCAACCACAAAGAGGTATCAGCTCACACCACTCAGAATAACCATCAGCAAAAACTACAAAGAATCAATGCTGAAGGTGCTGGGAAGAAATACATACCCTCCACTTTAAGTGGGACCTAACCTGGAAAGAGCCACTAAGGAGAACAGAATAGAGGTGCCTTTAAAAGGTAAACATTGAGCTACCATATGATCCAGCAGACCTATTCCTGGACCTATAAACTAAGAAGACAGAATTGGAAGGACACAGGCACGCAAATCTGCATTGCCTAGTATTACAATAGCCAAGATATGGAAGTAACCAAAAAGTCCACAGACAGATGGGTGGACAAAGAAGAACTGCTACCTCTACAGATGGAATATGAGCTAGTGAAAAAATGAAACAATGCCATTTGCAGCACCATAGATGAGTCTAGAAGTAATCACGCAACTTGGAGTAAGTGAGAAGGCAAAAGACACATATCCTATCATATCACATATAGGTGTTACCTAGAAAATGATACAAACAAAGATATTTCCACAGAGAAACACTATCATAGATTCATTAAAAAAACTTATGCTTCACCAACTGGAAAGGTGTGAGGATTGGATACATTACCATATTGAGGTTAACAGAGAGATACAAACACATGTGAAATATAGAATCACCAAAGACCTACGCAATACCAAGAGAAGACTACTCAACATTGTGTCATAAGCTACGTGGGAAAAGGATCCGAAGAAGAATAGATATATGTATATGTGTGAAAGAACCACATCTTGCACACCTAGAACAAACAAAACATTGTAATCAAGTTTGCTGTGATAAAAAATAAAAATTAAGTGAAAAATACGAACAAGAAGTAATGAGACATAAACTTAAAGGGCTTTTTCCTCGCACATTCCATTCTAATTTAAAACCTAAAACACCACTTCCAGTAAGGCTCTGTTGCCCTAGTAACCAGATTTGGTAAAGGAGAAATGCTGCCGCCTTGTGGCCGATTCCCGCAACAGCAGCTTTTAACCCACAACTAATGGTCACTTACCATTCACAAGGACTCAGGGCTGTAAAGGACACCTGCCCTCAAAATTGTGCTGAAGTAGGGAATGGAGAAAAAAATTCAAAACAGACAAAATTTTCAAGAAGATAGTATGAAGAGGTAAGTTTTCCTCACTGTCTTTTTAAAAAAAGGAAAATGGATAAAAGCTCCACCTCAGGAAGTATTAGACTCTTGCAATCTAATCTACAAAATGTTTTCAACTCAAACCAGTCGAATGACCATTGGCAAAAAGTCTACAAACAATAAATGCTGAAGAGGTTTTAGAGAAATGTGTACCCTCTAGCTGCTGGTGAGATGTAAAGGGGTTAACCGCCAATAATGAGAACAGAAAGGAGCTGCGTTTAAAAGGAAAAATTGAGGTACCATTCAATCCAGCAGGCGCACCAATGGGCCTCTCACCTGAGAAGACCAGAATGAAGAAGACCCAGGCTGCAAAAGCTGCACTGCAGCCTTATTCACAATAGACAAGACAGTGAAGCAACCAAAATGTCCATCAACAGATGAAAGGATAAAGAAGAAGTGGTCCATGTACACAATGCATACTAGCCATGGAAAACAATGAAACACTGCTCTTTGAGGCACCATAGATGATCTTGGAGATAATCACAGAACACGAGGTAAGTCGGAAAGCAAAAGTCCTATATCCTATGATATCACTTATAGGCGTTATCTAATAACTGACACAAATGAACTTATTTCCACAGAGAAAGTCAATCACAGACTTATTAAAAAAAACTATGCTTATCTAAAAGGAAAGGTGGGGGAATGGGTAAATGAAGATTAGCATTACCATATGTATACAAATACATATTATATACATATATCAAAGAGACCGACCATATAGCAAGGAAGGATTACGGAACAGTCTGTAATAATTTACACGGGAAGAGGATCTCTACATAAATAGGTATATAGAATATGTAGATGAACCAGAGTGTGTACACCTTGGACAAGCAACATTCTAACGATTACCCCAATTGAAAAAATTAAAATAACGAACTAGGAGTAAGGAGACATAAACTTATGGGGGGTTTTCCTGGCACATTCCATCCAAATTTAAAACCTAGGCAAACAACTTCCAGAATGGCTCTGCTGCCCTAGTACCCAGATTTGGGAATGGAGAAATGCTGCATCCTTGTGGCCGTTTCCCACAACAGCAGCTTTAAACCCACTGCAAAAGGTCACTAAATATTCACCAATTGCAGGTCTGTAAAAGACACCGGCCCTCCAAAAAATACTGAGGTCGAAAATCGACCCAAAAATTCTAGAGTGCCACCTTCCAAAGAGAAAATTTGAAGAGGTATATTATACTCACACATTTTTTCTTTTAACAGAAAAGGAAAAGGCGTGGAAAAATGATGAATTGTAGGAATTTTTACAGACATGTAAACCCAAATTACAAAAACCTATCAGCTCACACCAGTCAGAATGGCCATCAACAAAAATGCTGCAAACAATAAATGCTGACGTGATTGTGGACAAATGCGTACCCTCGATTCTAAGGGGGACGTGGTAAGAGCCACTAATGAAAGCACAATTGAGGTGCCTTGAATAGGTCAACGTTGAGCTACCATACCAGTCAATCAATCAAACCCACTGCTGGGTCTATCACCTGAGAAAATGAAAATCAAAAATCACAGTCTGGCAATCCTGCACTCCAGCAATATTTACCATAGGCAACACTTGGAAGCAACGAAAATGTCCATCAACAGAGGAACGCACCAAGAAGAAGTGGTCCATGTACACACTGGAATATTAGCCATGGAAAACATGGAAGCACTGCTCTTTGAGGCACCATAGATGAGCCTGGAGATAATCACAAAACATGAAGTAGGTCGTAAAGCAAAAGACATATAGCCTATATTATCACTTATGGCATTATCTAATAACTGACACAGATGAACATATTTCCAAAGAGAAAGACACTCACAGGCTTAGAAAACAAACTATGCTATCGAAAAGGAAAGGAGGGGGGAAATTGAGAAATGAAGATTAGTGTCACTATACATATACAAATACATATTATATACATGTATCAAAAAGACCGAACATATAGCAAGGGAGGTCGACGGAACACTGTAATATTTTACATGGGAAGAGGATCTGTACATTAATAGACATACATAATGTACAAATGAACCAGATTGTGTACACCTAGGACAAACAATATTCTAAACTTTACCCAGATTTAAAAAAAAATGTAAAAACCAAGAAGAAGTAATGAGACATAAACTTATGGGGATTTCTCCTGGCAAATTCCATCCTAATTTACAACCTAGGACAATGACTTCCAGAAAGGCTCTGCTGCCCTAGTACCCAGATTGGGGAATGGAGAAATGCTACCTCCTTGTGGCCGTTTCCCACAACAGCAGCTTTGAACGCACTGCAAAAGGTCACTAAATTTTCACCAACTTGCAGTTCTGTAAATGACACCTGCCCTCCAGAAAATTTCTGGGGTCAAAAATCGACCAAAAATTTCAGAAGAGGGCAACCTTCGAAGAAGACAATTTCAAGAGCTATATTGTACTCACGGTTTTTTCTTTTAAGAAAAAGGCATAGGAATATGATGAATTTTAAAAATTTTAATGACATTCATAGCCATATTACAAAAACCTATCAGCTCACAGCAGTCAGAATGGCCATTAGGAAAAATGCTGCAAAAAATAAATAGTGAAGGGAGTGTGGAGAAATGCGTACCCTCGGTTGTAAGGGGGGGCATGTAAAGAGTCACTAAAGAAAACACAATGTAGGTGCTTTGAAAAGGGAAACATTGAGCTACCGGCCAATCAATCACAACGACTGCTTGGCCTATCACCTGAGAAAATGAGAATCAAAAAGTCACAGGCTGGCAAACCTGTACGCCAGCAAGATTAACCATAGCCAGCACTTGGAAGCAATGAAAATGTCCATCAACCGAGGAATGCACCAAGAAGTGGTCCACGTACACAATGGAATATTACTCTAATAATAAATATAAATTAAATTTAAAAACAAACAAAAGCAAGGAGACATCAACATTTGTGGGTTTACCCAGGCACGTTGCACTCTAATTTATAACCGAAGAACACCACTGGCCGGTAGGTCTGTTTCCCTAGTACCAGCAAGGGGAACGTAGAAAGGCTGCCGCTCTCTGGCCGTTACCTGCAAAAGCAGGTTTAAAGCCTGAGCTAATGGTCACTTCATATGAACAAGTACTGCAGGGCTGTAAATGAAACCTGCCCTCAAAATGTCTTGAGGGAGAAAATGGCCAAAATATTTCCAATGGTGACACATACTTTAAGAAAACACTTTGAAGAAATAAGCTCTAATCACAGCTGGAAAAATAAAAAGGACATGTCTTAAAGCTCAATTTCAACGCATTATGAGACACATGCAAATGCAACCACAAAGAGGTATCAGCTCACACCACTCAGAATAACCATCAGCAAAAACTACAAAGAATCAATGCTGAAGGTGCTGGGAAGAAATACATACCCTCCACTTTAAGTGGGACCTAACCTGGAAAGAGCCACTAAGGAGAACAGAATAGAGGTGCCTTTAAAAGGTAAACATTGAGCTACCATATGATCCAGCAGACCTATTCCTGGACCTATAAACTAAGAAGACAGAATTGGAAGGACACAGGCACGCAAATCTGCATTGCCTAGTATTACAATAGCCAAGATATGGAAGTAACCAAAAAGTCCACAGACAGATGGGTGGACAAAGAAGAACTGCTACCTCTACAGATGGAATATGAGCTAGTGAAAAAATGAAACAATGCCATTTGCAGCACCATAGATGAGTCTAGAAGTAATCACGCAACTTGGAGTAAGTGAGAAGGCAAAAGACACATATCCTATCATATCACATATAGGTGTTACCTAGAAAATGATACAAACAAAGATATTTCCACAGAGAAACACTATCATAGATTCATTAAAAAAACTTATGCTTCACCAACTGGAAAGGTGTGAGGATTGGATACATTACCATATTGAGGTTAACAGAGAGATACAAACACATGTGAAATATAGAATCACCAAAGACCTACGCAATACCAAGAGAAGACTACTCAACATTGTGTCATAAGCTACGTGGGAAAAGGATCCGAAGAAGAATAGATATATGTATATGTGTGAAAGAACCACATCTTGCACACCTAGAACAAACAAAACATTGTAATCAAGTTTGCTGTGATAAAAAATAAAAATTAAGTGAAAAATACGAACAAGAAGTAATGAGACATAAACTTAAAGGGCTTTTTCCTCGCACATTCCATTCTAATTTAAAACCTAAAACACCACTTCCAGTAAGGCTCTGTTGCCCTAGTAACCAGATTTGGTAAAGGAGAAATGCTGCCGCCTTGTGGCCGATTCCCGCAACAGCAGCTTTTAACCCACAACTAATGGTCACTTACCATTCACAAGGACTCAGGGCTGTAAAGGACACCTGCCCTCAAAATTGTGCTGAAGTAGGGAATGGAGAAAAAAATTCAAAACAGACAAAATTTTCAAGAAGATAGTATGAAGAGGTAAGTTTTCCTCACTGTCTTTTTAAAAAAAGGAAAATGGATAAAAGCTCCACCTCAGGAAGTATTAGACTCTTGCAATCTAATCTACAAAATGTTTTCAACTCAAACCAGTCGAATGACCATTGGCAAAAAGTCTACAAACAATAAATGCTGAAGAGGTTTTAGAGAAATGTGTACCCTCTAGCTGCTGGTGAGATGTAAAGGGGTTAACCGCCAATAATGAGAACAGAAAGGAGCTGCGTTTAAAAGGAAAAATTGAGGTACCATTCAATCCAGCAGGCGCACCAATGGGCCTCTCACCTGAGAAGACCAGAATGAAGAAGACCCAGGCTGCAAAAGCTGCACTGCAGCCTTATTCACAATAGACAAGACAGTGAAGCAACCAAAATGTCCATCAACAGATGAAAGGATAAAGAAGAAGTGGTCCATGTACACAATGCATACTAGCCATGGAAAACAATGAAACACTGCTCTTTGAGGCACCATAGATGATCTTGGAGATAATCACAGAACACGAGGTAAGTCGGAAAGCAAAAGTCCTATATCCTATGATATCACTTATAGGCGTTATCTAATAACTGACACAAATGAACTTATTTCCACAGAGAAAGTCAATCACAGACTTATTAAAAAAAACTATGCTTATCTAAAAGGAAAAGTGGGGGAATGGGTAAATGAAGATTAGCATTACCATATGTATACAAATACATATTATATACATATATCAAAGAGACCGACCATATAGCAAGGAAGGATTACGGAACAGTCTGTAATAATTTACACGGGAAGAGGATCTCTACATAAATAGGTATATAGAATATGTAGATGAACCAGAGTGTGTACACCTTGGACAAGCAACATTCTAACGTTTACCCCAATTGAAAAAATTAAAATAACGAACTAGGAGTAAGGAGACATAAACTTATGGGGGGTTTTCCTGGCACATTCCATCCAAATTTAAAACCTAGGCAAACAACTTCCAGAATGGCTCTGCTGCCCTAGTACCCAGATTTGGGAATGGAGAAATGCTGCATCCTTGTGGCCGTTTCCCACAACAGCAGCTTTAAACCCACTGCAAAAGGTCACTAAATATTCACGAATTGCAGGTCTGTAAAAGACACCGGCCCTCCAAAAAATACTGAGGTCGAAAATCGACCCAAAAATTCTAGAGTGCCACCTTCCAAAGAGAAAATTTGAAGAGGTATATTATACTCACACATTTTTTCTTTTAACAGAAAAGGAAAAGGCGTGGAAAAATGATGAATTGTAGGAATTTTTACAGACATGTAAACCCAAATTACAAAAACCTATCAGCTCACACCAGTCAGAATGGCCATCAACAAAAATGCTGCAAACAATAAATGCTGACGTGATTGCGCACAAATTCGTACCCTCGATTCTAAGGGGGACGTGGTAAGAGCCACTAATGAAAGCACAATTGAGGTGCCTTGAAAAGGTCAACGTTGAGCTACCATACCAGTCAATCAATCAAACCCACTGCTGGGTCTATCACCTGAGAAAATGAAAATCAAAAATCACAGTCTGGCAATCCTGCACTCCAGCAATATTTACCATAGGCAACACTTGGAAGCAACGAAAATGTCCATCAACAGAGGAACGCACCAAGAAGAAGTGGTCCATGTACACACTGGAATATTAGCCATGGAAAACATGGAAGCACTGCTCTTTGAGGCACCATAGATGAGCCTGGAGATAATCACAAAACATGAAGTAGGTCGTAAAGCAAAAGACCTATAGCCTATATTATCACTTATGGCATTATCTAATAACTGACACAGATGAACATATTTCCAAAGAGAAAGAAACTCACAGGCTTAGAAAACAAACTATGCTATCTAAAAGGAAAGGAGGGGGGAAATTGAGAAATGAAGATTAGTGTCACTATACATATACAAATACATATTATATACATGTATCAAAAAGACCGAACATATAGCAAGGGAGGTCGACGGAACACTGTAATATTTTACATGGGAAGAGGATCTGTACATTAATAGACATACATAATGTACAAATGAACCAGATTGTGTACACCTAGGACAAACAATATTCTAAACTTTACCCAGATTTAAAAAAAATGTAAAAACCAAGAAGAAGTAATGAGACATAAACTTATGGGGATTTCTCCTGGCAAATTCCATCCTAATTTACAACCTAGGACAATGACTTCCAGAAAGGCTCTGCTGCCCTAGTACCCAGATTGGGGAATGGAGAAATGCTACCTCCTTGTGGCCGTTTCCCACAACAGCAGCTTTGAACGCACTGCAAAAGTCACTAAATTTTCACCAACTTGCAGTTCTGTAAATGACACCTGCCCTCCAGAAAATTTCTGGGGTCAAAAATCGACCAAAAATTTCAGAAGAGGGCAACCTTCGAAGAAGACAATTTCAAGAGCTATATTGTACTCACGGTTTTTTCTTTTAAGAAAAAGGCATAGGAATATGATGAATTTTAAAAATTTTAATGACATGCATAGCCATATTACAAAAACCTATCAGCTCACAGCAGTCAGAATGGCCATTAGGAAAAATGCTGCAAAAAATAAATGGTGAAGGGAGTGTGGAGAAATGCGTACCCTCGGTTGTAAGGGGGGGCATGTAAAGAGCCACTAAAGAAAACACAATGTAGGTGCTTTGAAAAGGGAAACATTGAGCTACCGGCCAATCAATCACAACCACTGCTTGGCCTATCACCTGAGAAAATGAGAATCAAAAAGTCACAGGCTGGCAAACCTGTACGCCAGCAAGATTAACCATAGCCAGCACTTGGAAGCAATGAAAATGTCCATCAACCGAGGAATGCACCAAGAAGTGGTCCACGTACACAATGGAATATTACTCTAATAATAAATATAAATTAAATTTAAAAACAAACAAAAGCAAGGAGACATCAACATTTGTGGGTTTACCCGGGCACGTTGCACTCTAATTTATAACCGAAGAACACCACTGGCCGGTAGGTCTGTTTCCCTAGTACCAGCAAGGGGAACGTAGAAAGGCTGCCGCTCTCTGGCCGTTACCTGCAAAAGCAGGTTTAAAGCCTGAGCTAATGGTCACTTCATATGAACAAGTACTGCAGGGCTGTAAATGAAACCTGCCCTCAAAATGTCTTGAGGGAGAAAATGGCCAAAATATTTCCAATGGTGACACATACTTTAAGAAAACACTTTGAAGAAATAAGCTCTAATCACAGCTGGAAAAATAAAAAGGACATGTCTTAAAGCTCAATTTCAACGCATTATGAGACACATGCAAATGCAACCACAAAGAGGTATCAGCTCACACCACTCAGAATAACCATCAGCAAAAACTACAAAGAATAAATGCTGAAGGTGCTGGGAAGAAATACATACCCTCCACTTTAAGTGGGACCTAACCTGGAAAGAGCCACTAAGGAGAACAGAATAGAGGTGCCTTTAAAAGGTAAACATTGAGCTACCATATGATCCAGCAGACCTATTCCTGGACCTATAAACTAAAGACATAATTGGAAGGACACAGGCACGCAAATCTGCATTGCCTAGTATTACAATAGCCAAGATATGGAAGTAACCAAAAAGTCCACAGACAGATGGGTGGACAAAGAAGAACTGCTACCTGTACAGATGGAATATGAGCTAGTGAAAAAATGAAACAATGCCATTTGCAGCACCATAGATGAGTCTAGAAGTAATCACGCAACTTGGAGTAAGTGAGAAGGCAAAAGACACATATCCTATCATATCACATATAGGTGTTACCTAGAAAATGATACAAACAAAGATATTTCCACAGAGAAACACTATCATAGATTCATTAAAAAAACTTATGCTTCACCAACTGGAAAGGTGTGAGGATTGGATACATTACCATATTGAGGTTAACAGAGAGATACAAACACATGTGAAATATAGAATCACCAAAGACCTACGCAATACCAAGAGAAGACTACTCAACATTGTGTCATAAGCTACGTGGGAAAAGGATCCGAAGAAGAATAGATATATGTATATGTGTGAAAGAACCACATCTTGCACACCTAGAACAAACAAAACATTGTAATCAAGTTTGCTGTGATAAAAAATAAAAATTAAGTGAAAAATACGAACAAGAAGTAATGAGACATAAACTTAAAGGGCTTTTTCCTCGCACATTCCATTCTAATTTAAAACCTAAAACACCACTTCCAGTAAGGCTCTGTTGCCCTAGTAACCAGATTTGGTAAAGGAGAAATGCTGCCGCCTTGTGGCCGATTCCCGCAACAGCAGCTTTTAACCCACAACTAATGGTCACTTACCATTCACAAGGACTCAGGGCTGTAAAGGACACCTGCCCTCAAAATTGTGCTGAAGTAGGGAATGGAGAAAAAAATTCAAAACAGACAAAATTTTCAAGAAGATAGTATGAAGAGGTAAGTTTTCCTCACTGTCTTTTTAAAAAAAGGAAAATGGATAAAAGCTCCACCTCAGGAAGTATTAGACTCTTGCAATCTAATCTACAAAATGTTTTCAACTCAAACCAGTCGAATGACCATTGGCAAAAAGTCTACAAACAATAAATGCTGAAGAGGTTTTAGAGAAATGTGTACCCTCTAGCTGCTGGTGAGATGTAAAGGGGTTAACCGCCAATAATGAGAACAGAAAGGAGCTGCGTTTAAAAGGAAAAATTGAGGTACCATTCAATCCAGCAGGCGCACCAATGGGCCTCTCACCTGAGAAGACCAGAATGAAGAAGACCCAGGCTGCAAAAGCTGCACTGCAGCCTTATTCACAATAGACAAGACAGTGAAGCAACCAAAATGTCCATCAACAGATGAAAGGATAAAGAAGAAGTGGTCCATGTACACAATGCATACTAGCCATGGAAAACAATGAAACACTGCTCTTTGAGGCACCATAGATGATCTTGGAGATAATCACAGAACACGAGGTAAGTCGGAAAGCAAAAGTCCTATATCCTATGATATCACTTATAGGCGTTATCTAATAACTGACACAAATGAACTTATTTCCACAGAGAAAGTCAATCACAGACTTATTAAAAAAAACTATGCTTATCTAAAAGGAAAAGTGGGGGAATGGGTAAATGAAGATTAGCATTACCATATGTATACAAATACATATTATATACATATATCAAAGAGACCGACCATATAGCAAGGAAGGATTACGGAACAGTCTGTAATAATTTACACGGGAAGAGGATCTCTACATAAATAGGTATATAGAATATGTAGATGAACCAGAGTGTGTACACCTTGGACAAGCAACATTCTAACGATTACCCCAATTGAAAAAATTAAAATAACGAACTAGGAGTAAGGAGACATAAACTTATGGGGGGTTTTCCTGGCACATTCCATCCAAATTTAAAACCTAGGCAAACAACTTCCAGAATGGCTCTGCTGCCCTAGTACCCAGATTTGGGAATGGAGAAATGCTGCATCCTTGTGGCCGTTTCCCACAACAGCAGCTTTAAACCCACTGCAAAAGGTCACTAAATATTCACCAATTGCAGGTCTGTAAAAGACACCGGCCCTCCAAAAAATACTGAGGTCGAAAATCGACCCAAAAATTCTAGAGTGCCACCTTCCAAAGAGAAAATTTGAAGAGGTATATTATACTCACACATTTTTTCTTTTAACAGAAAAGGAAAAGGCGTGGAAAAATGATGAATTGTAGGAATTTTTACAGACATGTAAACCCAAATTACAAAAACCTATCAGCTCACACCAGTCAGAATGGCCATCAACAAAAATGCTGCAAACAATAAATGCTGACGTGATTGTGGACAAATTCGTACCCTCGATTCTAAGGGGGACGTGGTAAGAGCCACTAATGAAAGCACAATTGAGGTGCCTTGAATAGGTCAACGTTGAGCTACCATACCAGTCAATCAATCAAACCCACTGCTGGGTCTATCACCTGAGAAAATGAAAATCAAAAATCACAGTCTGGCAATCCTGCACTCCAGCAATATTTACCATAGGCAACACTTGGAAGCAACGAAAATGTCCATCAACAGAGGAACGCACCAAGAAGAAGTGGTCCATGTACACACTGGAATAATAGCCATGGAAAACATGGAAGCACTGCTCTTTGAGGCACCATAGATGAGCCTGGAGATAATCACAAAACATGAAGTAGGTCGTAAAGCAAAAGACATATAGCCTATATTATCACTTATGGCATTATCTAATAACTGACACAGATGAACATATTTCCAAAGAGAAAGACACTCACAGGCTTAGAAAACAAACTATGCTATCGAAAAGGAAAGGAGGGGGGAAATTGAGAAATGAAGATTAGTGTCACTATACATATACAAATACACATTATATACATGTATCAAAAAGACCGAACATATAGCAAGGGAGGTCGACGGAACACTGTAATATTTTACATGGGAAGAGGATCTGTACATTAATAGACATACATAATGTACAAATGAACCAGATTGTGTACACCTAGGACAAACAATATTCTAAACTTTACCCAGATTTAAAAAAAAATGTAAAAACCAAGAAGAAGTAATGAGACATAAACTTATGGGGATTTCTCCTGGCAAATTCCATCCTAATTTACAACCTAGGACAATGACTTCCAGAAAGGCTCTGCTGCACTAGTACCCAGATTGGGGAATGGAGAAATGCTACCTCCTTGTGGCCGTTTCCCACAACAGCAGCTTTGAACGCACTGCAAAAGGTCACTAAATTTTCACCAACTTGCAGTTCTGTAAATGACACCTGCCCTCCAGAAAATTTCTGGGGTCAAAAATCGACCAAAAATTTCAGAAGAGGGCAACCTTCGAAAAAGACAATTTCAAGAGCTATATTGTACTCACGGTTTTTTCTTTTAAGAAAAAGGCATAGGAATATGATGAATTTTAAAAATTTTAATGACATGCATAGCCATATTACAAAAACCTATCAGCTCACAGCAGTCAGAATGGCCATTAGGAAAAATGCTGCAAAAAATAAATGGTGAAGGGAGTGTGGAGAAATGCGTACCCTCGGTTGTAAGGGGGGGCATGTAAAGAGCCACTAAAGAAAACACAATGTAGGTGCTTTGAAAAGGGAAACATTGAGCTACCGGTCAATCAATCACAACCACTGCTTGGCTTATCACCTGAGAAAATGAGAATCAAAAAGTCACAGGCTGGCAAACCTGTACGCCAGCAAGATTAACCATAGCCAGCACTTGGAAGCAATGAAAATGTCCATCAACCGAGGAATGCACCAAGAAGTGGTCCACGTACACAATGGAATATTACTCTAATAATAAATATAAATTAAATTTAAAAACAAACAAAAGCAAGGAGACATCAACATTTGTGGGTTTACCCAGGCACGTTGCACTCTAATTTATAACCGAAGAACACCACTGGCCGGTAGGTCTGTTTCCCTAGTACCAGCAAGGGGAACGAAGAAAGGCTGCCGCTCTCTGGCCATTACCTGCAAAAGCAGATTTAAAGCCTGAGCTAATGGTCACTTCATATGAACAAGTACTGCAGGGCTGTAAATGAAACCTGCCCTCAAAATGTCTTGAGGGAGAAAATGGCCAAAATATTTCCAATGGTGACACATACTTTAAGAAAACACTTTGAAGAAATAAGCTCTAATCACAGCTGGAAAAATAAAAAGGACATGTCTTAAAGCTCAATTTCAACGCATTATGAGACACATGCAAATGCAACCACAAAGAGGTATCAGCTCACACCACTCAGAATAACCATCAGCAAAAACTACAAAGAATCAATGCTGAAGGTGCTGGGAAGAAATACATACCCTCCACTTTAAGTGGGACCTAACCTGGAAAGAGCCACTAAGGAGAACAGAATAGAGGTGCCTTTAAAAGGTAAACATTGAGCTACCATATGATCCAGCAGACCTATTCCTGGACCTATAAACTAAGAAGACAGAATTGGAAGGACACAGGCACGCAAATCTGCATTGCCTAGTATTACAATAGCCAAGATATGGAAGTAACCAAAAAGTCCACAGACAGATGGGTGGACAAAGAAGAACTGCTACCTGTACAGATGGAATATGAGCTAGTGAAAAAATGAAACAATGCCATTTGCAGCACCATAGATGAGTCTAGAAGTAATCACGCAACTTGGAGTAAGTGAGAAGGCAAAAGACACATATCCTATCATATCACATATAGGTGTTACCTAGAAAATGATACAAACAAAGATATTTCCACAGAGAAACACTATCATAGATTCATTAAAAAAACTTATGCTTCACCAACTGGAAAGGTGTGAGGATTGGATACATTACCATATTGAGGTTAACAGAGAGATACAAACACATGTGAAATATAGAATCACCAAAGACCTACGCAATACCAAGAGAAGACTACTCAACATTGTGTCATAAGCTACGTGGGAAAAGGATCCGAAGAAGAATAGATATATGTATATGTGTGAAAGAACCACATCTTGCACACCTAGAGCAAACAAAACATTGTAATCAAGTTTGCTGTGATAAAAAATAAAAATTAAGTTAAAAATACGAACAAGAAGTAATGAGACATAAACTTAAAGGGCTTTTTCCTCGCACATTCCATTCTAATTTAAAACCTAAAACACCACTTCCAGTAAGGCTCTGTTGCCCTAGTAACCAGATTTGGTAAAGGAGAATTGCTGTTGCCTTGTGGCCGATTCCCGCAACAGCAGCTTTTAACCCACAACTAATGGTCACTTACCATTCACAAGGACTCAGGGCTGTAAAGGACACCTGCCCTCAAAATTGTGCTGAAGTAGGGAATGGAGAAAAAAATTCAAAACAGACAAAATTTTCAAGAAGATAGTATGAAGAGGTAAGTTTTCCTCACTGTCTTTTTTAAAAAAAGAAAATGGATAAAAGCTCCACCTCAGGAAGTATTAGACTCTTGCAATCTATTCTACAAAATGTTTTCAACTCAAACCAGTCGAATGACCATTGGCAAAATGTGTACAAACAATAAATGCTGAAGAGGTTTTAGAGAAATGTGTACCCTCTAGCTGCTGGTGAGATGTAAAGGGGTTAACCGCCAATAATGAGAACAGAAAGGAGCTGCGTTTAAAAGGAAATATTGAGGTACCATTCAATCCAGCAGGCGCACCAATGGGCCTCTCACCTGAGAAGACCAGAATGAAGAAGACCCGGGCTGCAAAAGCTGCACTGCAGCCTTATTCACAATAGACAAGACAGTGAAGCTACCAAAATGTCCATCAACAGATGAAAGGATAAAGAAGAAGTGGTCCATGTACACAATGAATACTAGCTATGGAAAACAATGAACCACTGCTCTTTGAGGCACCATAGATGATCTTGGAGATAATCACAGAACACGAGGTAAGTCGGAAAGCAAAAGTCCTATATCCTATGATATCACTTATAGGCGTTATCTAATAACTGACACAAATGAACTTATTTCCACAGAGAAAGTCAATCACAGACTTATTAATAAAACTATGCTTATCTAAAAGGAAAGGTGGGGGAATGGGTAAATGAAGATTAGCATTACCATATGTATACAAATACATATTATATACATATATCAAAGAGACCGACCATATAGCAAGGAAGGATTACGGAACACTCTGTAATAATTTACACGGGAAGAGGATCTCTACATAAATAGGTATATAGAATATGTAGATGAACCAGAGTGTGTACACCTTGGACAAGCAACATTCTCACCATTACCCCAATTGAAAAAATTAAAACAACGAACTAGGAGTAAGGAGACATAAACTTATGGGGGGTTTTCCTGGCACATTCCATCCAAATTTAAAACCTAGGCAAACAACTTCCAGAATGGCTCTGCTGCCCTAGTACCCAGATTTGGGAATGGAGAAATGCTGCATCCTTGTGGCCGTTTCCCACAACAGCAGCTTTAAACCCACTGCAAAAGGTCACTAAATATTCACCAATTGCAGGTCTGTAAAAGACACCGGCCCTCCAAAAAATACTGAGGTCGAAAATCGACCCAAAAATTCTAGAGTGCCACCTTCCAAAGAGAAAATTTGAAGAGGTATATTATACTCACACATTTTTTCTTTTAACAGAAAAGGAAAAGGCGTGGAAAAATGATGAATTGTAGGAATTTTTACAGACATGTAAACCCAAATTACAAAAACCTATCAGCTCACACCAGTCAGAATGGCCATCAACAAAAATGCTGCAAACAATAAATGCTGACGTGATTGTGCACAAATTCGTACCCTCGATTCTAAGGGGGACGTGGTAAGAGCCACTAATGAAAGCACAATTGAGGTGCCTTGAATAGGTCAACGTTGAGCTACCATACCAGTCAATCAATCAAACCCACTGCTGGGTCTATCACCTGAGAAAATGAAAATCAAAAATCACAGTCTGGCAATCCTGCACTCCAGCAATATTTACCATAGGCAACACTTGGAAGCAACGAAAATGTCCATCAACAGAGGAACGCACCAAGAAGAAGTGGTCCATGTACACACTGGAATATTAGCCATGGAAAACATGGAAGCACTGCTCTTTGAGGCACCATAGATGAGCCTGGAGATAATCACAAAACATGAAGTAGGTCGTAAAGCAAAAGACATATAGCCTATATTATCACTTATGGCATTATCTAATAACTGACACAGATGAACATATTTCCAAAGAGAAAGACACTCACAGGCTTAGAAAACAAACTATGCTATCGAAAAGGAAAGGAGGGGGGAAATTGAGAAATGAAGATTAGTGTCACTATACATATACAAATACATATTATATACATGTATCAAAAAGACCGAACATATAGCAAGGGAGGTCGACGGAACACTGTAATATTTTACATGGGAAGAGGATCTGTACATTAATAGACATACATAATGTACAAATGAACCAGATTGTGTACACCTAGGAGAAACAATATTCTAAACTTTACCCAGATTTTAAAAAAAATGTAAAAACCAAGAAGAAGTAATGAGACATAAACTTATGGGGATTTCTCCTGGCAAATTCCATCCTAATTTACAACCTAGGACAATGACTTCCAGAAAGGCTCTGCTGCCCTAGTACCCAGATTGGGGAATGGAGAAATGCTACCTCCTTGTGGCCGTTTCCCACAACAGCAGCTTTGAACGCACTGCAAAAGTCACTAAATTTTCACCAACTTGCAGTTCTGTAAATGACACCTGCCCTCCAGAAAATTTCTGGGGTCAAAAATCGACCAAAAATTTCAGAAGAGGGCAACCTTCGAAGAAGACAATTTCAAGAGCTATATTGTACTCACGGTTTTTTCTTTTAAGAAAAAGGCATAGGAATATGATGAATTTTAAAAATTTTAATGACATGCATAGCCATATTACAAAAACCTATCAGCTCACAGCAGTCAGAATGGCCATTAGGAAAAATGCTGCAAAAAATAAATGGTGAAGGGAGTGTGGAGAAATGCGTACCCTCGGTTGTAAGGGGGGGCATGTAAAGAGCCACTAAAGAAAACACAATGTAGGTGCTTTGAAAAGGGAAACATTGAGCTACCGGCCAATCAATCACAACCACTGCTTGGCCTATCACCTGAGAAAATGAGAATCAAAAAGTCACAGGCTGGCAAACCTGTACGCCAGCAAGATTAACCATAGCCAGCACTTGGAAGCAATGAAAATGTCCATCAACCGAGGAATGCACCAAGAAGTGGTCCACGTACACAATGGAATATTACTCTAATAATAAATATAAATTAAATTTAAAAACAAACAAAAGCAAGGAGACATCAACATTTGTGGGTTTACCCGGGCACGTTGCACTCTAATTTATAACCGAAGAACACCACTGGCCGGTAGGTCTGTTTCCCTAGTACCAGCAAGGGGAACGTAGAAAGGCTGCCGCTCTCTGGCCATTACCTGCAAAAGCAGGTTTAAAGCCTGAGCTAATGGTCACTTCATATGAACAAGTACTGCAGGGCTGTAAATGAAACCTGCCCTCAAAATGTCTTGAGGGAGAAAATGGCCAAAATATTTCCAATGGTGACACATACTTTAAGAAAACACTTTGAAGAAATAAGCTCTAATCACAGCTGGAAAAATAAAAAGGACATGTCTTAAAGCTCAATTTCAACGCATTATGAGACACATGCAAATGCAACCACAAAGAGGTATCAGCTCACACCACTCAGAATAACCATCAGCAAAAACTACAAAGAGTCAATGCTGAAGGTGCTGGGAAGAAATACATACCCTCCACTTTAAGTGGGACCTAACCTGGAAAGAGCCACTAAGGAGAACAGAATAGAGGTGCCTTTAAAAGGTAAACATTGAGCTACCATATGATCCAGCAGACCTATTCCTGGACCTATAAACTAAGAAGACAGAATTGGAAGGACACAGGCACGCAAATCTGCATTGCCTAGTATTACAATAGCCAAGATATGGAAGTAACCAAAAAGTCCACAGACAGATGGGTGGACAAAGAAGAACTGCTACCTGTACAGATGGAATATGAGCTAGTGAAAAAATGAAACAATGCCATTTGCAGCACCATAGATGAGTCTAGAAGTAATCACGCAACTTGGAGTAAGTGAGAAGGCAAAAGACACATATCCTATCATATCACATATAGGTGTTACCTAGAAAATGATACAAACAAAGATATTTCCACAGAGAAACACTATCATAGATTCATTAAAAAAACTTATGCTTCACCAACTGGAAAGGTGTGAGGATTGGATACATTACCATATTGAGGTTAACAGAGAGATACAAACACATGTGAAATATAGAATCACCAAAGACCTACGCAATACCAAGAGAAGACTACTCAACATTGTGTCATAAGCTACGTGGGAAAAGGATCCGAAGAAGAATAGATATATGTATATGTGTGAAAGAACCACATCTTGCACACCTAGAACAAACAAAACATTGTAATCAAGTTTGCTGTGATAAAAAATAAAAATTAAGTGAAAAATACGAACAAGAAGTAATGAGACATAAACTTAAAGGGCTTTTTCCTCGCACATTCCATTCTAATTTAAAACCTAAAACACCACTTCCAGTAAGGCTCTGTTGCCCTAGTAACCAGATTTGGTAAAGGAGAAATGCTGCCGCCTTGTGGCCGATTCCCGCAACAGCAGCTTTTAACCCACAACTAATGGTCACTTACCATTCACAAGGACTCAGGGCTGTAAAGGACACCTGCCCTCAAAATTGTGCTGAAGTAGGGAATGGAGAAAAAAATTCAAAACAGACAAAATTTTCAAGAAGATAGTATGAAGAGGTAAGTTTTCCTCACTGTCTTTTTAAAAAAAGGAAAATGGATAAAAGCTCCACCTCAGGAAGTATTAGACTCTTGCAATCTAATCTACAAAATGTTTTCAACTCAAACCAGTCGAATGACCATTGGCAAAAAGTCTACAAACAATAAATGCTGAAGAGGTTTTAGAGAAATGTGTACCCTCTAGCTGCTGGTGAGATGTAAAGGGGTTAACCGCCAATAATGAGAACAGAAAGGAGCTGCGTTTAAAAGGAAAAATTGAGGTACCATTCAATCCAGCAGGCGCACCAATGGGCCTCTCACCTGAGAAGACCAGAATGAAGAAGACCCAGGCTGCAAAAGCTGCACTGCAGCCTTATTCACAATAGACAAGACAGTGAAGCAACCAAAATGTCCATCAACAGATGAAAGGATAAAGAAGAAGTGGTCCATGTACACAATGCATACTAGCCATGGAAAACAATGAAACACTGCTCTTTGAGGCACCATAGATGATCTTGGAGATAATCACAGAACACGAGGTAAGTCGGAAAGCAAAAGTCCTATATCCTATGATATCACTTATAGGCGTTATCTAATAACTGACACAAATGAACTTATTTCCACAGAGAAAGTCAATCACAGACTTATTAAAAAAAACTATGCTTATCTAAAAGGAAAAGTGGGGGAATGGGTAAATGAAGATTAGCATTACCATATGTATACAAATACATATTATATACATATATCAAAGAGACCGACCATATAGCAAGGAAGGATTACAGAACAGTCTGTAATAATTTACACGGGAAGAGGATCTCTACATAAATAGGTATATAGAATATGTAGATGAACCAGAGTGTGTACACCTTGGACAAGCAACATTCTAACGATTACCCCAATTGAAAAAATTAAAATAACGAACTAGGAGTAAGGAGACATAAACTTATGGGGGGTTTTCCTGGCACATTCCATCCAAATTTAAAACCTAGGCAAACAACTTCCAGAATGGCTCTGCTGCCCTAGTACCCAGATTTGGGAATGGAGAAATGCTGCATCCTTGTGGCCGTTTCCCACAACAGCAGCTTTAAACCCACTGCAAAAGGTCACTAAATATTCACCAATTGCAGGTCTGTAAAAGACACCGGCCCTCCAAAAAATACTGAGGTCGAAAATCGACCCAAAAATTCTAGAGTGCCACCTTCCAAAGAGAAAATTTGAAGAGGTATATTATACTCACACATTTTTTCTTTTAACAGAAAAGGAAAAGGCGTGGAAAAATGATGAATTGTAGGAATTTTTACAGACATGTAAACCCAAATTACAAAAACCTATCAGCTCACACCAGTCAGAATGGCCATCAACAAAAATGCTGCAAACAATAAATGCTGACGTGATTGTGCACAAATTCGTACCCTCGATTCTAAGGGGGACGTGGTAAGAGCCACTAATGAAAGCACAATTGAGGTGCCTTGAATAGGTCAACGTTGAGCTACCATACCAGTCAATCAATCAAACCCACTGCTGGGTCTATCACCTGAGAAAATGAAAATCAAAAATCACAGTCTGGCAATCCTGCACTCCAGCAATATTTACCATAGGCAACACTTGGAAGCAACGAAAATGTCCATCAACAGAGGAACGCACCAAGAAGAAGTGGTCCATGTACACACTGGAATAATAGCCATGGAAAACATGGAAGCACTGCTCTTTGAGGCACCATAGATGAGCCTGGAGATAATCACAAAACATGAAGTAGGTCGTAAAGCAAAAGACATATAGCCTATATTATCACTTATGGCATTATCTAATAACTGACACAGATGAACATATTTCCAAAGAGAAAGACACTCACAGGCTTAGAAAACAAACTATGCTATCGAAAAGGAAAGGAGGGGGGAAATTGAGAAATGAAGATTAGTGTCACTATACATATACAAATACACATTATATACATGTATCAAAAAGACCGAACATATAGCAAGGGAGGTCGACGGAAACTGTAATATTTTACATGGGAAGAGGATCTGTACATTAATAGACATACATAATGTACAAATGAACCAGATTCTGTACACCTAGGACAAACAATATTCTAAACTTTACCCAGATTTAAAAAAAAATGTAAAAACCAAGAAGAAGTAATGAGACATAAACTTATGGGGATTTCTCCTGGCAAATTCCATCCTAATTTACAACCTAGGACAATGACTTCCAGAAAGGCTCTGCTGCACTAGTACCCAGATTGGGGAATGGAGAAATGCTACCTCCTTGTGGCCGTTTCCCACAACAGCAGCTTTGAACGCACTGCAAAAGGTCACTAAATTTTCACCAACTTGCAGTTCTGTAAATGACACCTGCCCTCCAGAAAATTTCTGGGGTCAAAAATCGACCAAAAATTTCAGAAGAGGGCAACCTTCGAAAAAGACAATTTCAAGAGCTATATTGTACTCACGGTTTTTTCTTTTAAGAAAAAGGCATAGGAATATGATGAATTTTAAAAATTTTAATGACATGCATAGCCATATTACAAAAACCTATCAGCTCACAGCAGTCAGAATGGCCATTAGGAAAAATGCTGCAAAAAATAAATGGTGAAGGGAGTGTGGAGAAATGCGTACCCTCGGTTGTAAGGGGGGGCATGTAAAGAGCCACTAAAGAAAACACAATGTAGGTGCTTTGAAAAGGGAAACATTGAGCTACCGGCCAATCAATCACAACCACTGCTTGGCCTATCACCTGAGAAAATGAGAATCAAAAAGTCACAGGCTGGCAAACCTGTACGCCAGCAAGATTAACCATAGCCAGCACTTGGAAGCAATGAAAATGTCCATCAACCGAGGAATGCACCAAGAAGTGGTCCACGTACACAATGGAATATTACTCTAATAATAAATATAAATTAAATTTAAAAACAAACAAAAGCAAGGAGACATCAACATTTGTGGGTTTACCCAGGCACGTTGCACTCTAATTTATAACCGAAGAACACCACTGGCCGGTAGGTCTGTTTCCCTAGTACCAGCAAGGGGAACGAAGAAAGGCTGCCGCTCTCTGGCCATTACCTGCAAAAGCAGATTTAAAGCCTGAGCTAATGGTCACTTCATATGAACAAGTACTGCAGGGCTGTAAATGAAACCTGCCCTCAAAATGTCTTGAGGGAGAAAATGGCCAAAATATTTCCAATGGTGACACATACTTTAAGAAAACACTTTGAAGAAATAAGCTCTAATCACAGCTGGAAAAATAAAAAGGACATGTCTTAAAGCTCAATTTCAACGCATTATGAGACACATGCAAATGCAACCACAAAGAGGTATCAGCTCACACCACTCAGAATAACCATCAGCAAAAACTACAAAGAATCAATGCTGAAGGTGCTGGGAAGAAATACATACCCTCCACTTTAAGTGGGACCTAACCTGGAAAGAGCCACTAAGGAGAACAGAATAGAGGTGCCTTTAAAAGGTAAACATTGAGCTACCATATGATCCAGCAGACCTATTCCTGGACCTATAAACTAAGAAGACAGAATTGGAAGGACACAGGCACGCAAATCTGCATTGCCTAGTATTACAATAGCCAAGATATGGAAGTAACCAAAAAGTCCACAGACAGATGGGTGGACAAAGAAGAACTGCTACCTGTACAGATGGAATATGAGCTAGTGAAAAAATGAAACAATGCCATTTGCAGCACCATAGATGAGTCTAGAAGTAATCACGCAACTTGGAGTAAGTGAGAAGGCAAAAGACACATATCCTATCATATCACATATAGGTGTTACCTAGAAAATGATACAAACAAAGATATTTCCACAGAGAAACACTATCATAGATTCATTAAAAAAACTTATGCTTCACCAACTGGAAAGGTGTGAGGATTGGATACATTACCATATTGAGGTTAACAGAGAGATACAAACACATGTGAAATATAGAATCACCAAAGACCTACGCAATACCAAGAGAAGACTACTCAACATTGTGTCATAAGCTACGTGGGAAAAGGATCCGAAGAAGAATAGATATATGTATATGTGTGAAAGAACCACATCTTGCACACCTAGAGCAAACAAAACATTGTAATCAAGTTTGCTGTGATAAAAAATAAAAATTAAGTTAAAAATACGAACAAGAAGTAATGAGACATAAACTTAAAGGGCTTTTTCCTCGCACATTCCATTCTAATTTAAAACCTAAAACACCACTTCCAGTAAGGCTCTGTTGCCCTAGTAACCAGATTTGGTAAAGGAGAATTGCTGTTGCCTTGTGGCCGATTCCCGCAACAGCAGCTTTTAACCCACAACTAATGGTCACTTACCATTCACAAGGACTCAGGGCTGTAAAGGACACCTGCCCTCAAAATTGTGCTGAAGTAGGGAATGGAGAAAAAAATTCAAAACAGACAAAATTTTCAAGAAGATAGTATGAAGAGGTAAGTTTTCCTCACTGTCTTTTTTAAAAAAAGAAAATGGATAAAAGCTCCACCTCAGGAAGTATTAGACTCTTGCAATCTATTCTACAAAATGTTTTCAACTCAAACCAGTCGAATGACCATTGGCAAAATGTGTACAAACAATAAATGCTGAAGAGGTTTTAGAGAAATGTGTACCCTCTAGCTGCTGGTGAGATGTAAAGGGGTTAACCGCCAATAATGAGAACAGAAAGGAGCTGCGTTTAAAAGGAAATATTGAGGTACCATTCAATCCAGCAGGCGCACCAATGGGCCTCTCACCTGAGAAGACCAGAATGAAGAAGACCCGGGCTGCAAAAGCTGCACTGCAGCCTTATTCACAATAGACAAGACAGTGAAGCTACCAAAATGTCCATCAACAGATGAAAGGATAAAGAAGAAGTGGTCCATGTACACAATGAATACTAGCTATGGAAAACAATGAACCACTGCTCTTTGAGGCACCATAGATGATCTTGGAGATAATCACAGAACACGGGGTAAGTCGGAAAGCAAAAGTCCTATATCCTATGATATCACTTATAGGCGTTATCTAATAACTGACACAAATGAACTTATTTCCACAGAGAAAGTCAATCACAGACTTATTAATAAAACTATGCTTATCTAAAAGGAAAGGTGGGGGAATGGGTAAATGAAGATTAGCATTACCATATGTATACAAATACATATTATATACATATATCAAAGAGACCGACCATATAGCAAGGAAGGATTACGGAACACTCTGTAATAATTTACACGGGAAGAGGATCTCTACATAAATAGGTATATAGAATATGTAGATGAACCAGAGTGTGTACACCTTGGACAAGCAACATTCTCACCATTACCCCAATTGAAAAAATTAAAACAACGAACTAGGAGTAAGGAGACATAAACTTATGGGGGGTTTTCCTGGCACATTCCATCCAAATTTAAAACCTAGGCAAACAACTTCCAGAATGGCTCTGCTGCCCTAGTACCCAGATTTGGGAATGGAGAAATGCTGCATCCTTGTGGCCATTTCCCACAACAGCAGCTTTAAACCCACTGCAAAAGGTCACTAAATATTCACCAATTGCAGGTCTGTAAATGACACCGGCCCTCCAAAAAATACTGAGGTCGAAAATCGACCCAAAAATTCTAGAGTGCCACCTTCCAAAGAGAAAATTTGAAGAGGTATATTATACTCACACATTTTTTCTTTTAACAGAAAAGGAAAAGGCGTGGAAAAATGATGAATTGTAGGAATTTTTACAGACATGTAAACCCAAATTACAAAAACCTATCAGCTCACACCAGTCAGAATGGCCATCAACAAAAATGCTGCAAACAATAAATGCTGACGTGATTGTGCACAAATTCGTACCCTCGATTCTAAGGGGGACGTGGTAAGAGCCACTAATGAAAGCACAATTGAGGTGCCTTGAATAGGTCAACGTTGAGCTACCATACCAGTCAATCAATCAAACCCACTGCTGGGTCTATCACCTGAGAAAATGAAAATCAAAAATCACAGTCTGGCAATCCTGCACTCCAGCAATATTTACCATAGGCAACACTTGGAAGCAACGAAAATGTCCATCAACAGAGGAACGCACCAAGAAGAAGTGGTCCATGTACACACTGGAATATTAGCCATGGAAAACATGGAAGCACTGCTCTTTGAGGCACCATAGATGAGCCTGGAGATAATCACAAAACATGAAGTAGGTCGTAAAGCAAAAGACATATAGCCTATATTATCACTTATGGCATTATCTAATAACTGACACAGATGAACATATTTCCAAAGAGAAAGACACTCACAGGCTTAGAAAACAAACTATGCTATCGAAAAGGAAAGGAGGGGGGAAATTGAGAAATGAAGATTAGTGTCACTACACATATACAAATACATATTATATACATGTATCAAAAAGACCGAACATATAGCAAGGGAGGTCGACGGAACACTGTAATATTTTACATGGGAAGAGGATCTGTACATTAATAGACATACATAATGTACAAATGAACCAGATTGTGTACACCTAGGAGAAACAATATTCTAAACTTTACCCAGATTTTAAAAAAAATGTAAAAACCAAGAAGAAGTAATGAGACATAAACTTATGGGGATTTCTCCTGGCAAATTCCATCCTAATTTACAACCTAGGACAATGACTTCCAGAAAGGCTCTGCTGCCCTAGTACCCAGATTGGGGAATGGAGAAATGCTACCTCCTTGTGGCCGTTTCCCACAACAGCAGCTTTGAACGCACTGCAAAAGTCACTAAATTTTCACCAACTTGCAGTTCTGTAAATGACACCTGCCCTCCAGAAAATTTCTGGGGTCAAAAATCGACCAAAAATTTCAGAAGAGGGCAACCTTCGAAGAAGACAATTTCAAGAGCTATATTGTACTCACGGTTTTTTCTTTTAAGAAAAAGGCATAGGAATATGATGAATTTTAAAAATTTTAATGACATGCATAGCCATATTACAAAAACCTATCAGCTCACAGCAGTCAGAATGGCCATTAGGAAAAATGCTGCAAAAAATAAATGGTGAAGGGAGTGTGGAGAAATGCGTACCCTCGGTTGTAAGGGGGGGCATGTAAAGAGCCACTAAAGAAAACACAATGTAGGTGCTTTGAAAAGGGAAACATTGAGCTACCGGCCAATCAATCACAACCACTGCTTGGCCTATCACCTGAGAAAATGAGAATCAAAAAGTCACAGGCTGGCAAACCTGTACGCCAGCAAGATTAACCATAGCCAGCACTTGGAAGCAATGAAAATGTCCATCAACCGAGGAATGCACCAAGAAGTGGTCCACGTACACAATGGAATATTACTCTAATAATAAATATAAATTAAATTTAAAAACAAACAAAAGCAAGGAGACATCAACATTTGTGGGTTTACCCGGGCACGTTGCACTCTAATTTATAACCGAAGAACACCACTGGCCGGTAGGTCTGTTTCCCTAGTACCAGCAAGGGGAACGTAGAAAGGCTGCCGCTCTCTGGCCATTACCTGCAAAAGCAGGTTTAAAGCCTGAGCTAATGGTCACTTCATATGAACAAGTACTGCAGGGCTGTAAATGAAACCTGCCCTCAAAATGTCTTGAGGGAGAAAATGGCCAAAATATTTCCAATGGTGACACATACTTTAAGAAAACACTTTGAAGAAATAAGCTCTAATCACAGCTGGAAAAATAAAAAGGACATGTCTTAAAGCTCAATTTCAACGCATTATGAGACACATGCAAATGCAACCACAAAGAGGTATCAGCTCACACCACTCAGAATAACCATCAGCAAAAACTACAAAGAGTCAATGCTGAAGGTGCTGGGAAGAAATACATACCCTCAACTTTAAGTGGGACCTAACCTGGAAAGAGCCACTAAGGAGAACAGAATAGAGGTGCCTTTAAAAGGTAAACATTGAGCTACCATATGATCCAGCAGACCTATTCCTGGACCTATAAACTAAGAAGACAGAATTGGAAGGACACAGGCACGCAAATCTGCATTGCCTAGTATTACAATAGCCAAGATATGGAAGTAACCAAAAAGTCCACAGACAGATGGGTGGACAAAGAAGAACTGCTACCTGTACAGATGGAATATGAGCTAGTGAAAAAATGAAACAATGCCATTTGCAGCACCATAGATGAGTCTAGAAGTAATCACGCAACTTGGAGTAAGTGAGAAGGCAAAAGACACATATCCTATCATATCACATATAGGTGTTACCTAGAAAATGATACAAACAAAGATATTTCCACAGAGAAACACTATCATAGATTCATTAAAAAAACTTATGCTTCACCAACTGGAAAGGTGTGAGGATTGGATACATTACCATATTGAGGTTAACAGAGAGATACAAACACATGTGAAATATAGAATCACCAAAGACCTACGCAATACCAAGAGAAGACTACTCAACATTGTGTCATAAGCTACGTGGGAAAAGGATCCGAAGAAGAATAGATATATGTATATGTGTGAAAGAACCACATCTTGCACACCTAGAACAAACAAAACATTGTAATCAAGTTTGCTGTGATAAAAAATAAAAATTAAGTTAAAAATACGAACAAGAAGTAATGAGACATAAACTTAAAGGGCTTTTTCCTCGCACATTCCATTCTAATTTAAAACCTAAAACACCACTTCCAGTAAGGCTCTGTTGCCCTAGTAACCAGATTTGGTAAAGGAGAAATGCTGCCGCCTTGTGGCCGATTCCCGCAACAGCAGCTTTTAACCCACAACTAATGGTCACTTACCATTCACAAGGACTCAGGGCTGTAAAGGACACCTGCCCTCAAAATTGTGCTGAAGTAGGGAATGGAGAAAAAAATTCAAAACAGACAAAATTTTCAAGAAGATAGTATGAAGAGGTAAGTTTTCCTCACTGTCTTTTTAAAAAAAGGAAAATGGATAAAAGCTCCACCTCAGGAAGTATTAGACTCTTGCAATCTAATCTACAAAATGTTTTCAACTCAAACCAGTCGAATGACCATTGGCAAAAAGTCTACAAACAATAAATGCTGAAGAGGTTTTAGAGAAATGTGTACCCTCTAGCTGCTGGTGAGATGTAAAGGGGTTAACCGCCAATAATGAGAACAGAAAGGAGCTGCGTTTAAAAGGAAAAATTGAGGTACCACTCAATCCAGCAGGCGCACCAATGGGCCTCTCACCTGAGAAGACCAGAATGAAGAAGACCCAGGCTGCAAAAGCTGCACTGCAGCCTTATTCACAATAGACAAGACAGTGAAGCAACCAAAATGTCCATCAACAGATGAAAGGATAAAGAAGAAGTGGTCCATGTACACAATGCATACTAGCCATGGAAAACAATGAAACACTGCTCTTTGAGGCACCATAGATGATCTTGGAGATAATCACAGAACACGAGGTAAGTCGGAAAGCAAAAGTCCTATATCCTATGATATCACTTATAGGCGTTATCTAATAACTGACACAAATGAACTTATTTCCACAGAGAAAGTCAATCACAGACTTATTAAAAAAAACTATGCTTATCTAAAAGGAAAGGTGGGGGAATGGGTAAATGAAGATTAGCATTACCATATGTATACAAATACATATTATATACATATATCAAAGAGACCGACCATATAGCAAGGAAGGATTACGGAACAGTCTGTAATAATTTACACGGGAAGAGGATCTCTACATAAATAGGTATATAGAATATGTAGATGAACCAGAGTGTGTACACCTTGGACAAGCAACATTCTAACGATTACCCCAATTGAAAAAATTAAAACAACGAACTAGGAGTAAGGAGACATAAACTTATGGGGGGTTTTCCTGGCACATTCCATCCAAATTTAAAACCTATGCAAACAACTTCCAGAATGGCTCTGCTGCCCTAGTACCCAGATTTGGGAATGGAGAAATGCTGCATCCTTGTGGCTGTTTCCCACAACAGCAGCTTTAAACCCACTGCAAAAGGTCACTAAATATTCACCAATTGCAGGACTGTAAATGACACCGGCCCTCCAAAAAATACTGAGGTCGAAAATCGACCCAAAAATTCTAGAGTGCCACCTTCCAAAGAGAAAATTTGAAGAGGTATATTATACTCACACATTTTTTCTTTTAACAGAAAAGGAAAAGGCGTGGAAAAATGATGAATTGTAGGAATTTTTACAGACATGTAAACCCAAATTACAAAAACCTATCAGCTCACACCAGTCAGAATGGCCATCAACAAAAATGCTGCAAACAATAAATGCTGACGTGATTGTGGACAAATGCGTACCCTCGATTCGAAGGGGGACGTCGTAAGAGCCAGTAATGAAAGCACAATTGAGGTGCCTTGAAAAGGTCAACGTTGAGCTACCATACCAGTCAATCAATCAAACCCACTGCTGGGTCTATCACCTGAGAAAATGAAAATCAAAAATCACAGGCTGGCAATCCTGCACTCCAGCAATATTTACCATAGGCAACACTTGGAAGCAACGAAAATGTCCATCAACAGAGGAACGCACCAAGAAGAAGTGGTCCATGTACACACTGGAATATTAGCCATGGAAAACATGGAAGCACTGCTCTTTGAGGCACCATAGATGAGCCTGGAGATAATCACAAAACATGAAGTAGGTCGGAAAGCAAAAGACCTATAGCCTATATTATCACTTATGGCATTATCTAATAACTGACACAGATGAACATATTTCCAAAGAGAAAGACACTCACAGGCTTAGAAAACAAACTATGCTATCGAAAAGGAAAGGAGGGGGGAAATTGAGAAATGAAGATTAGTGTCACTATACATATACAAATACATATTATATACATGTATCAAAAAGACCGAACATATAGCAAGGGAGGTCGACGGAACACTGTAATATTTTACATGGGAAGAGGATCTGTACATTAATAGACATACATAATGTACAAATGAACCAGATTGTGTACACCTAGGAGAAACAATATTCTAAACTTTACCCAGATTTAAAAAAAATGTAAAAACCAAGAAGAAGTAATGAGACATAAACTTATGGGGATTTCTCCTGGCAAATTCCATCCTAATTTACAACCTAGGACAATGACTTCCAGAAAGGCTCTGCTGCCCTAGTACCCAGATTGGGGAATGGAGAAATGCTACCTCCTTGTGGCCGTTTCCCACAACAGCAGCTTTGAACGCACTGCAAAAGTCACTAAATTTTCACCAACTTGCAGTTCTGTAAATGACACCTGCCCTCCAGAAAATTTCTGGGGTCAAAAATCGACCAAAAATTTCAGAAGAGGGCAACCTTCGAAGAAGACAATTTCAAGAGCTATATTGTACTCACGGTTTTTTCTTTTAAGAAAAAGGCATAGGAATATGATGAATTTTAAAAATTTTAATGACATGCATAGCCATATTACAAAAACCTATCAGCTCACAGCAGTCAGAATGGCCATTAGGAAAAATGCTGCAAAAAATAAATAGTGAAGGGAGTGTGGAGAAATGCGTACCCTCGGTTGTAAGGGGGGGCATGTAAAGAGCCACTAAAGAAAACACAATGTAGGTGCTTTGAAAAGGGAAACATTGAGCTACCGGCCAATCAATCACAACCACTGCTTGGCCTATCACCTGAGAAAATGAGAATCAAAAAGTCACAGGCTGGCAAACCTGTACGCCAGCAAGATTAACCATAGCCAGCACTTGGAAGCAATGAAAATGTCCATCAACCGAGGAATGCACCAAGAAGTGGTCCACGTACACAATGGAATATTACTCTAATAATAAATATAAATTAAATTTAAAAACAAACAAAAGCAAGGAGACATCAACATTTGTGGGTTTACCCGGGCACGTTGCACTCTAATTTATAACCGAAGAACACCACTGGCCGGTAGGTCTGTTTCCCTAGTACCAGCAAGGGGAACGTAGAAAGGCTGCCGCTCTCTGGCCGTTACCTGCAAAAGCAGGTTTAAAGCCTGAGCTAATGGTCACTTCATATGAACAAGTACTGCAGGGCTGTAAATGAAACCTGCCCTCAAAATGTCTTGAGGGAGAAAATGGCCAAAATATTTCCAATGGTGACACATACTTTAAGAAAACACTTTGAAGAAATAAGCTCTAATCACAGCTGGAAAAATAAAAAGGACATGTCTTAAAGCTCAATTTCAACGCATTATGAGACACATGCAAATGCAACCACAAAGAGGTATCAGCTCACACCACTCAGAATAACCATCAGCAAAAACTACAAAGAATCAATGCTGAAGGTGCTGGGAAGAAATACATACCCTCCACTTTAAGTGGGACCTAACCTGGAAAGAGCCACTAAGGAGAACAGAATAGAGGTGCCTTTAAAAGGTAAACATTGAGCTACCATATGATCCAGCAGACCTATTCCTGGACCTATAAACTAAGAAGACAGAATTGGAAGGACACAGGCACGCAAATCTGCATTGCCTAGTATTACAATAGCCAAGATATGGAAGTAACCAAAAAGTCCACAGACAGATGGGTGGACAAAGAAGAACTGCTACCTGTACAGATGGAATATGAGCTAGTGAAAAAATGAAACAATGCCATTTGCAGCACCATAGATGAGTCTAGAAGTAATCACGCAACTTGGAGTAAGTGAGAAGGCAAAAGACACATATCCTATCATATCACATATAGGTGTTACCTAGAAAATGATACAAACAAAGATATTTCCACAGAGAAACACTATCATAGATTCATTAAAAAAACTTATGCTTCACCAACTGGAAAGGTGTGAGGATTGGATACATTACCATATTGAGGTTAACAGAGAGATACAAACACATGTGAAATATAGAATCACCAAAGACCTACGCAATACCAAGAGAAGACTACTCAACATTGTGTCATAAGCTACGTGGGAAAAGGATCCGAAGAAGAATAGATATATGTATATGTGTGAAAGAACCACATCTTGCACACCTAGAACAAACAAAACATTGTAATCAAGTTTGCTGTGATAAAAAATAAAAATTAAGTGAAAAATACGAACAAGAAGTAATGAGACATAAACTTAAAGGGCTTTTTCCTCGCACATTCCATTCTAATTTAAAACCTAAAACACCACTTCCAGTAAGGCTCTGTTGCCCTAGTAACCAGATTTGGTAAAGGAGAAATGCTGCCGCCTTGTGGCCGATTCCCGCAACAGCAGCTTTTAACCCACAACTAATGGTCACTTACCATTCACAAGGACTCAGGGCTGTAAAGGACACCTGCCCTCAAAATTGTGCTGAAGTAGGGAATGGAGAAAAAAATTCAAAACAGACAAAATTTTCAAGAAGATAGTATGAAGAGGTAAGTTTTCCTCACTGTCTTTTTAAAAAAAGGAAAATGGATAAAAGCTCCACCTCAGGAAGTATTAGACTCTTGCAATCTAATCTACAAAATGTTTTCAACTCAAACCAGTCGAATGACCATTGGCAAAAAGTCTACAAACAATAAATGCTGAAGAGGTTTTAGAGAAATGTGTACCCTCTAGCTGCTGGTGAGATGTAAAGGGGTTAACCGCCAATAATGAGAACAGAAAGGAGCTGCGTTTAAAAGGAAAAATTGAGGTACCATTCAATCCAGCAGGCGCACCAATGGGCCTCTCACCTGAGAAGACCAGAATGAAGAAGACCCGGGCTGCAAAAGCTGCACTGCAGCCTTATTCACAATAGACAAGACAGTGAAGCTACCAAAATGTCCATCAACAGATGAAAGGATAAAGAAGAAGTGGTCCATGTACACAATGCATACTAGCCATGGAAAACAATGAAACACTGCTCTTTGAGGCACCATAGATGATCTTGGAGATAATCACAGAACACGAGGTAAGTCGGAAAGCAAAAGTCCTATATCCTATGATATCACTTATAGGCGTTATCTAATAACTGACACAAATGAACTTATTTCCACAGAGAAAGTCAATCACAGACTTATTAAAAAAAACTATGCTTATCTAAAAGGAAAGGTGGGGGAATGGGTAAATGAAGATTAGCATTACCATATGTATACAAATACATATTATATACATATATCAAAGAGACCGACCATATAGCAAGGAAGGATTACGGAACACTCTGTAATAATTTACACGGGAAGAGGATCTCTACATAAATAGGTATATAGAATATGTAGATGAACCAGAGTGTGTACACCTTGGACAAGCAACATTCTAACGATTACCCCAATTGAAAAAATTAAAACAACGAACTAGGAGTAAGGAGACATAAACTTATGGGGGGTTTTCCTGGCACATTCCATCCAAATTTAAAACCTAGGCAAACAACTTCCAGAATGGCTCTGCTGCCCTAGTACCCAGATTTGGGAATGGAGAAATGCTGCATCCTTGTGGCCGTTTCCCACAACAGCAGCTTTAAACCCACTGCAAAAGGTCACTAAATATTCACCAATTGCAGGTCTGTAAATGACACCGGCCCTCCAAAAAATACTGAGGTCGAAAATCGACCCAAAAATTCTAGAGTGCCACCTTCCAAAGAGAAAATTTGAAGAGGTATATTATACTCACACATTTTTTCTTTTAACAGAAAAGGAAAAGGCGTGGAAAAATGATGAATTGTAGGAATTTTTACAGACATGTAAACCCAAATTACAAAAACCTATCAGCTCACACCAGTCAGAATGGCCATCAACAAAAATGCTGCAAACAATAAATGCTGACGTGATTGTGGACAAATGCGTACCCTCGATTCTAAGGGGGACGTGGTAAGAGCCACTAATGAAAGCACAATTGAGGTGCCTTGAAAAGGTCAACGTTGAGCTACCATACCAGTCAATCAATCAAACCCACTGCTGGGTCTATCACCTGAGAAAATGAAAATCAAAAATCACAGGCTGGCAATCCTGCACTCCAGCAATATTTACCATAGGCAACACTTGGAAGCAACGAAAATGTCCATCAACAGAGGAACGCACCAAGAAGAAGTGGTCCATGTACACACTGGAATATTAGCCATGGAAAACATGGAAGCACTGCTCTTTGAGGCACCATAGATGAGCCTGGAGATAATCACAAAACATGAAGTAGGTCGGAAAGTAAAAGACCTATAGCCTATATTATCACTTATGGCATTATCTAATAACTGACACAGATGAACATATTTCCAAAGAGAAAGACACTCACAGGCTTAGAAAACAAACTATGCTATCGAAAAGGAAAGGAGGGGGGAAATTGAGAAATGAAGATTAGTGTCACTATACATATACAAATACATATTATATACATGTATCAAAAAGACCGAACATATAGCAAGGGAGGTCGACGGAACACTGTAATATTTTACATGGGAAGAGGATCTGTACATTAATAGACATACATAATGTACAAATGAACCAGATTGTGTACACCTAGGACAAACAATATTCTAAACTTTACCCAGATTTAAAAAAAAATGTAAAAACCAAGAAGAAGTAATGAGACATAAACTTATGGGGATTTCTCCTGGCAAATTCCATCCTAATTTACAACCTAGGACAATGACTTCCAGAAAGGCTCTGCTGCCCTAGTACCCAGATTGGGGAATGGAGAAATGCTACCTCCTTGTGGCCGTTTCCCACAACAGCAGCTTTGAACGCACTGCAAAAGTCACTAAATTTTCACCAACTTGCAGTTCTGTAAATGACACCTGCCCTCCAGAAAATTTCTGGGGTCAAAAATCGACCAAAAATTTCAGAAGAGGGCAACCTTCGAAGAAGACAATTTCAAGAGCTATATTGTACTCACGGTTTTTTCTTTTAAGAAAAAGGCATAGGAATATGATGAATTTTAAAAATTTTAATGACATGCATAGCCATATTACAAAAACCTATCAGCTCACAGCAGTCAGAATGGCCATTAGGAAAAATCTGCAAAAAATAAATGGTGAAGGGAGTGTGGAGAAATGCGTACCCTCGGTTGTAAGGGGGGGCATGTAAAGAGCCACTAAAGAAAACACAATGTAGGTGCTTTGAAAAGGGAAACATTGAGCTACCGGCCAATCAATCACAACGACTGCTTGGCCTATCACCTGAGAAAATGAGAATCAAAAAGTCACAGGCTGGCAAACCTGTACGCCAGCAAGATTAACCATAGCCAGCACTTGGAAGCAATGAAAATGTCCATCAACCGAGGAATGCACCAAGAAGTGGTCCACGTACACAATGGAATATTACTCTAATAATAAATATAAATTAAATTTAAAAACAAACAAAAGCAAGGAGACATCAACATTTGTGGGTTTACCCGGGCACGTTGCACTCTAATTTATAACCGAAGAACACCACTGGCCGGTAGGTCTGTTTCCCTAGTACCAGCAAGGGGAACGTAGAAAGGCTGCCGCTCTCTGGCCGTTACCTGCAAAAGCAGGTTTAAAGCCTGAGCTAATGGTCACTTCATATGAACAAGTACTGCAGGGCTGTAAATGAAACCTGCCCTCAAAATGTCTTGAGGGAGAAAATGGCCAAAATATTTCCAATGGTGACACATACTTTAAGAAAACACTTTGAAGAAATAAGCTCTAATCACAGCTGGAAAAATAAAAAGGACATGTCTTAAAGCTCAATTTCAATGCATTATGAGACACATGCAAATGCAACCACAAAGAGGTATCAGCTCACACCACTCAGAATAACCATCAGCAAAAACTACAAAGAATAAATGCTGAAGGTGCTGGGAAGAAATACATACCCTCCACTTTAAGTGGGACCTAACCTGGAAAGAGCCACTAAGGAGAACAGAATAGAGGTGCCTTTAAAAGGTAAACATTGAGCTACCATATGATCCAGCAGACCTATTCCTGGACCTATAAACTAAGAAGACAGAATTGGAAGGACACAGGCACGCAAATCTGCATTGCCTAGTATTACAATAGCCAAGATATGGAAGTAACCAAAAAGTCCACAGACAGATGGGTGGACAAAGAAGAACTGCTACCTGTACAGATGGAATATGAGCTAGTGAAAAAATGAAACAATGCCATTTGCAGCACCATAGATGAGTCTAGAAGTAATCACGCAACTTGGAGTAAGTGAGAAGGCAAAAGACACATATCCTATCATATCACATATAGGTGTTACCTAGAAAATGATACAAACAAAGATATTTCCACAGAGAAACACTATCATAGATTCATTAAAAAAACTTATGCTTCACCAACTGGAAAGGTGTGAGGATTGGATACATTACCATATTGAGGTTAACAGAGAGATACAAACACATGTGAAATATAGAATCACCAAAGACCTACGCAATACCAAGAGAAGACTAGTCAACATTGTGTCATAAGCTACGTGGGAAAAGGATCTGAAGAAGAATAGATATATGTATATGTGTGAAAGAACCACATCTTGCACACCTAGAACAAACAAAACATTGTAATCAAGTTTGCTGTGATAAAAAATAAAAATTAAGTTAAAAATACGAACAAGAAGTAATGAGACATAAACTTAAAGGGCTTTTTCCTCGCACATTCCATTCTAATTTAAAACCTAAAACACCACTTCCAGTAAGGCTCTGTTGCCCTAGTAACCAGATTTGGTAAAGGAGAAATGCTGCCGCCTTGTGGCCGATTCCCGCAACAGCAGCTTTTAACCCACAACTAATGGTCACTTACCATTCACAAGGACTCAGGGCTGTAAAGGACACCTGCCCTCAAAATTGTGCTGAAGTAGGGAATGGAGAAAAAAATTCAAAACAGACAAAATTTTCAAGAAGATAGTATGAAGAGGTAAGTTTTCCTCACTGTCTTTTTAAAAAAAGGAAAATGGATAAAAGCTCCACCTCAGGAAGTATTAGACTCTTGCAATCTAATCTACAAAATGTTTTCAACTCAAACCAGTCGAATGACCATTGGCAAAAAGTCTACAAACAATAAATGCTGAAGAGGTTTTAGAGAAATGTGTACCCTCTAGCTGCTGGTGAGATGTAAAGGGGTTAACCGCCAATAATGAGAACAGAAAGGAGCTGCGTTTAAAAGGAAAAATTGAGGTACCATTCAATCCAGCAGGCGCACCAATGGGCCTCTCACCTGAGAAGACCAGAATGAAGAAGACCCGGGCTGCAAAAGCTGCACTGCAGCCTTATTCACAATAGACAAGACAGTGAAGCTACCAAAATGTCCATCAACAGATGAAAGGATAAAGAAGAAGTGGTCCATGTACACAATGCATACTAGCCATGGAAAACAATGAAACACTGCTCTTTGAGGCACCATAGATGATCTTGGAGATAATCACAGAACACGAGGTAAGTCGGAAAGCAAAAGTCCTATATCCTATGATATCACTTATAGGCGTTATCTAATAACTGACACAAATGAACTTATTTCCACAGAGAAAGTCAATCACAGACTTATTAAAAAAACTATGCTTATCTAAAAGGAAAGGTGGGGGAATGGGTAAATGAAGATTAGCATTACCATATGTATACAAATACATATTATATACATATATCAAAGAGACCGACCATATAGCAAGGAAGGATTACGGAACACTCTGTAATAATTTACACGGGAAGAGGATCTCTACATAAATAGGTATATAGAATATGTAGATGAACCAGAGTGTGTACACCTTGGACAAGCAACATTCTAACGATTACCCCAATTGAAAAAATTAAAACAACGAACTAGGAGTAAGGAGACATAAACTTATGGGGGGTTTTCCTGGCACATTCCATCCAAATTTAAAACCTATGCAAACAACTTCCAGAATGGCTCTGCTGCCCTAGTACCCAGATTTGGGAATGGAGAAATGCTGCATCCTTGTGGCTGTTTCCCACAACAGCAGCTTTAAACCCACTGCAAAAGGTCACTAAATATTCACCAATTGCAGGACTGTAAATGACACCGGCCCTCCAAAAAATACTGAGGTCGAAAATCGACCCAAAAATTCTAGAGTGCCACCTTCCAAAGAGAAAATTTGAAGAGGTATATTATACTCACACATTTTTTCTTTTAACAGAAAAGGAAAAGGCGTGGAAAAATGATGAATTGTAGGAATTTTTACAGACATGTAAACCCAAATTACAAAAACCTATCAGCTCACACCAGTCAGAATGGCCATCAACAAAAATGCTGCAAACAATAAATGCTGACGTGATTGTGGACAAATGCGTACCCTCGATTCGAAGGGGGACGTCGTAAGAGCCAGTAATGAAAGCACAATTGAGGTGCCTTGAAAAGGTCAACGTTGAGCTACCATACCAGTCAATCAATCAAACCCACTGCTGGGTCTATCACCTGAGAAAATGAAAATCAAAAATCACAGGCTGGCAATCCTGCACTCCAGCAATATTTACCATAGGCAACACTTGGAAGCAACGAAAATGTCCATCAACAGAGGAACGCACCAAGAAGAAGTGGTCCATGTACACACTGGAATATTAGCCATGGAAAACATGGAAGCACTGCTCTTTGAGGCACCATAGATGAGCCTGGAGATAATCACAAAACATGAAGTAGGTCGGAAAGCAAAAGACCTATAGCCTATATTATCACTTATGGCATTATCTAATAACTGACACAGATGAACATATTTCCAAAGAGAAAGACACTCACAGGCTTAGAAAACAAACTATGCTATCGAAAAGGAAAGGAGGGGGGAAATTGAGAAATGAAGATTAGTGTCACTATACATATACAAATACATATTATATACATGTATCAAAAAGACCGAACATATAGCAAGGGAGGTCGACGGAACACTGTAATAT